>NC_141200.1:760000-1332500 GCF_054491065.1 Syngnathus leptorhynchus | reverse complement strand
TTCTCAGCTCAGACTTTGAAAGATGAGCCACACTAACCTTCATTCCGAGACACCGCGACGGTGAGCGTCCCCAAAAAAGAATCCAAAAAAATCAAAGTGCCTGATGATCATTTCGGGCTTGGTCAACTTTCATTCCAAAGTCTAGCCTGAAGGAAAATGGCGTCAACACTTGTAAGAATTAATGAGCCGCAGACACAAATGTCCAAACACAACTAAATGCTGAGCAATGAAAGCATTAGGACTAAAAAAAACAACAACAAGCGGCCTTTGTTTTAGCGACACAGAGTAGTGAGCACACCAGAGGGTGAGTGGAAAATGAGACAACCTTTTCAAAAGTAAGTGCGGTTAATCCATCAGACGTCAAGCCTCATTACGGCTGCGGGTGCCGCCTACCTTTATCTGGCCTTCCTGTTCTTATTAGTAGCACTCCGGCATAACCGTTGTTACTTTGTCACACAGTAAAGTCATTTTCCTGGCCTACATTAACCACTTTTCAAACACTAATTGGGCACAAGGATAAGAATAATTGGGACAACTACAAAGGTTCTGGAAATAAGAGGCAACCACGTGAAGAAGGAAAATGAGAGAGGACCGAGTAAGGAACCCTGGGGTGCACCGTGGAAAGTGCCTGGTATATGAACTACCTTGAGAATAAGGTTTACACCATCTGTCAATTATTTTTTGAATTCTTATCTTTGCTGCTACGGCACACCATATTAAAAGAATCATTCTATTAATTGAATAATTGGATGAAAAATTTGTTTGCATTAAATTTTACTTGAAAATATTTTCTTTTCCGATCATTATTTGTTAACTAATTTATTTTGTATTGTATTGTATCTTATTTTAAATTGATTTAAAATGCCCAAACTGGTTTAAACAAAAGGTGAACTTAAGCGGGCCAAGCTGTGAACCTTGGGGTACACCTTAGGAAGTGTACGAATCTATAAACAGTTTTGCTATGTATGGTTAGGTCCCACTCTTCAAGGAAGTTTGGAGTGCCTCTTTGTTTTATTTCAGCCAAAAGGTGTTTGATGGACTTTTATCCCACACCTAAATGTATCCAGAAATTCTTTCACGGCTTCATAGCTGAGCGCTGGAACTTTTCCCACTGGGCTAATTCATCAAAATGTCTTGCTAAGAAGAAAAATGAAGCTTCAGTAGCAACTAATGGGCCTAGTCCAACCCTCCATTGATTAATTAATTGATTTAGTCTTGATGCTTTTATCCATCTGGAAATGTCCAAGAGCACCTGACAGAGGCCCTTTTTTTTTTTTTCTTTCCAGCTGCAGTGTCCTCCATTTTCACTGACAGCCGCCAAATCCCAAATCGTGGCGGCATCTATTTTGGGAAAGCGGAGCAATTTTAGAGGAAGGTGGTGACACAAAACATGGGGAGCATGAGGTGCACCATCTGCATGTTGTATTATTAATATTTCCTTATTAAAAAGAGCCTCACACCAAAGAAGGCCGCCGCATTGAGGATGAGACGCTTTCAGCCCCCCGTGCAATTGACCCATCGAGAATTTCCACATGGTTGCATTTATTGCGAAGTCGGCTCTTAAATCCAAGAGAGGTCGACGGAATGGGGCATAAGCGTACAAAAGACAAACTATTACAGCCTAACGGACCGTTACGTTGAGTCTGGCTTGCAGTACCTCACATCACCAGCAGAGGTCAGCGGCCGACAGTGGAGGGCGAGTGTCAGGACCCCCAGCGATGTTGAGGTCTGACAAAAATCATACAAAGATGGCAAATTAGCCCATTGCTAAAATAGAACGGGGGGGGCGGGCAGGGACCTTCAATTATCACCACAGGAGACAATGACATTTTCAACAATGCCGTAGTGCGCCATGTCATTTAGAAAAGTGGGGGATTCTGACATCACTTGACAGAATGAAAGGTACCAGATAGAACCCGACACTTCTATAAAAGGCCAGAGAGACAAGAGACAAAGATCGTCTTTTTGTGCGCATTCGGTCAAATATGCCATTTTTACAGGAATGACTACACCTCGCGGCCATCTTCAAACTTTCAATGGGTGTTTGCAGAATTTGAAAATGCTCCTCTCGGGGGCTATAAATAACAAAACCGATCATCGCAGGTCATCCAATTAGACAGCCAGGCGGCCGTTTTACTATTTACATTCCGTAGACAGTAAACAATTGCCAGAGGAGGCACTGTCACGCGCACCCCATCATCGCTATGTCGAAGGTTGCTAAACAACCCAATCAAAGCGCTTGACTTTTTCCCCACACCGTCATCCACTCGTGGGCCCCCGCAGACGAGCCGAGCCGAGCCGAGCCGAGCCTATTCCAATCAAATGGATCTCGTTGGCTCCTAATTGGGGCCTGATGACAAAGTGCTCTCGAGCCACAGACACAATGAGCCCTTGCGTCAGCCAACACCAATGGAGGCTCCCACAGATAACATCGCTGCCAGAGCCTTTCTCGAACCACCCGCAGGAGATTTTCCTTCCCCGCCTTTTTCTTCAGGCGGCTGGCACGGACCCGATGCGAAGAGAGGGGCCTAATTAAGCCACATTCCTCCAGGGGGGAGTCTTCGAGAGCAGCTGCATTATTTGCATAGACCGAATTGCGGCCAGGTTGCTCTTTTTTTCTTCTTCTTCTTCTCAGCCCCGAGGACGTGCAAGGGGACGGCTCAAATGGTCGCCTAATTGCATCCTCGGTGGTCAAATCCATTACGCGGTGATGATGATGCAACGTTACCTTCTCATTACAGTCAATCAACACGTTATTAAGTCTTTGGCACTGCGAATGAACAAAATGAGCATTATTAT
Source organism: Syngnathus leptorhynchus (assembly GCF_054491065.1). Classification (NCBI taxonomy): domain Eukaryota; kingdom Metazoa; phylum Chordata; class Actinopteri; order Syngnathiformes; family Syngnathidae; genus Syngnathus; species Syngnathus leptorhynchus. The sequence continues at coordinate 1,329,701 of NC_141200.1, read as the reverse complement.
CTTTGTAAAGGATTAGATCACGCAAGTGTGGCAAATGACTTTTCAGCCAGAATGGTTCAATTAAATATATTTTTTTTTTAAAAAGGCGGCGTTGTCCTTGCGGAGGCTCCCTCGGCTGGCCTCGGCTCGGCCGGAGTAAGTAAGCGGACGCCATTGTTTTCTCGTTGCCATTCTTCACAAACACAAAGCTGGTACGCGGCCGGCCTGACAGAAGCATTTACATTCAGCTCCCTTATGCCAGCATTGTGATGATAATAGGCGTGTGATCTCCAATGTCAGCAAATGGAAAAAGAAAAGTCCCCTCGTCCATACAAATAGTCGGCCGCTGCATGAGGTCGGGTCGGCACAAAAACGTGTCTAACCTCAACACGCCCTGAAAAAAAGAAATACTAAATGAGCCGCCCAAACGTGTTCATCGTCTTGAATGTTTTTCATGAATACTCTTTGTTGCTATGCATCATCTCGGCTGGCTAAGATGACCACGATAGAGGCCTGACCTTGCACCAATGACACCACCATAAATAGCCTTTCATGAAACGCGAGCAAAAGCGTAACGAGCTAACAACATTCATTCATTCATTGTTTATTGATTGGATCTATTTAATTATCAATTATTATTACTAACCTATCTATTTAATAATGAATGATTATTATGATTAACCTATCGATTTTATCCATCCATCCAAATGCTGAAATAGCGAAATTGACTTTCAAGTTTACCGCTCACTATTTTGCCCCCCTCTCGTGTGGTAATGTTACACCGCAAATGTGGGCATGGCCGGCAGCACAATTGTGTTGCGCACTCTGATTCTTATGCAGATGAGAGACACGGCGCATCCAGGGAACCTGGCCAATCCTCCCTCCCTCCCTCCCTCCCACGCCGCTCAGCCCCAAGGCACAACTACTTATTTATGTTTGATAGACGATTACACGGAGTTCTCGCTCACCTTGCAGCCGTTCGTTGCTTATGAAACATGAGGAGATTCATGAATACTTGATGTAGGCCTTGTTGTTCTGCACACGCTCCCAAGCTCAGTAAACAAAAGAATAAAGCCCAACCTGCAACAGAAACATTTTGTCAGAAAGCATGCGGGGAGAGCATACATCTTTTCATTTATTTGGATTCTATTATTTTTCAGGTAGGAAAAAAAAAGTAAAAATTATAATGTATTAAAATTTAAAAATATATTCATATAATATATAGAATTATAATAATTGTATAACATTAATTTCAACTGTAAATACCACAGCGCCTGAAGAAAAACAATGTATTAAATTTGGACAGCTTTATTTATTTATTCATTTGATTGCTGGCATCTTGATATAAAACAAGGGTGACAATTATAGTTAGAACACCAAAGTGGCTCTTCCCATTGATTTGAAATGTGGGGTTCAAACTATTTTACATGGCCTCATTTTCATTTGTCATAGATAGGGCTGGAACGTAATGAATAGGGCATCGCTGTTCAAAAAGAAAAAAGGATTTAATCGCCAGCAAAGCAATAAAAAAAGTGGCCCAACCAGAGAATGGAGGTAAAAGGCACATACGTGTGAATGTCACACCTGATATTAACTGAAGGTTAGGCAGTACTTGGCCAAATTCGCAGAGCTCACAACGGCTTAGTCATTATCGCTCAATTAAACATTCTTTACCTCGGGAGACCATCTCCTGCCGTTGCCAGGGAAACCAGCGGGCCTCCCTGTGTGCCTGGCATTCTCCAGCCGCTCCCATTTCAATGTTTGGGGAAGATTTTTCTGGGCTACCCTTGGACCTGACCTTCAACTTTCACTGCTGCGTTAGATGCATCAAACAACAGATTGGACTTTTTTTTTTTTTTGCAGTGTTCTTCCAACTGTATTTAAGGCTTAGACACATTCTTGACATTATGAGATGTTTATTGGACTAGATAAACTTTCAGTTGAATGAAGGAATCCAATTCCTAATTCAGAAGGGGGATTTTTTTTTTTCTTCCATAAACTTGATGTTAATAACCTGTTGGGAAATATTTGAACACAAAAAGTGCAGCAACACTTGTAGACAGACAATATCACACATCATGAATCTCGCAGGTGTACCTAATGAAGTGTCCCCGCGGCGGGTGTACTTTGTCCATTTAAACGGCATCGTTAAACTAGAGTTAATCTTCTCTTTGATGAAAATATATATTTTTTTACCAGCACACAAGAACGCACACACGCGAGTGAGCGGCAGACACTCAAATGCAATCTGATCATCTCATTAGAAATTCTCTCAGTTGAGTCGCTCCATAAGATGGGGGGGGGGGGGGGGGGCATGATATATGGAGCTTCAAAAAGGAGGCTAATGACTGGAGTTGAGTTAATTAATCTCGCTAAAGACGCAGCGGGCACACATACACAAAAACACACAATGTTAATGTCTAGTAGTTAACGTCAGCCAGTCAATGGAGACAGCAAGAGTCCCGCCTCCTAGTGGACGGAGGCGGGACAGCCTTTCCCAAAGTAGAGTAGAGTAGAGACTCTGGATGACCACCTGATGTTTTTCCATCAGCAATGCATTATTGTTGCCGTCAAACACCAACCGGAACCCCGCAGCCGAGGTCAAAGGGTCGCTCCTTTCGTAATAGCCCGCAATTCTATTTTTTTTTTCTTATAAACGTTATTTCATCCAGAAATCCATTTGTGCCGGAGCACCTGCGGAGGGTGCAGTGAGAGAAAACGTCACGCTTGCTCATCTTTCACTTCCCAGTCAAAATTGCTGACGGCTTGACTGCTTCTTTGCCGCAAAGTGGCTTTTAGGAAACCCTTTTGCTTGTCAACGTGATGTCTGGAAAGAAAAGATGCCACGTCGCTGTCACCACTCTTGCAAGGGAAGCTAATCAGTAGGCGTGTTTCTTTTAATTTGTTAATATGCATGTTCATTTTTTTTTTAAATTCAGAGTAAGTGGGGCAGCTCCCCACCACATCCAGCAGATGGCACTATAGTGAAATGAAACCTTAATAACATGTAGGGGCAAGTGAACAAGTGCCCTACTAGATCCAGCAGAGGGCGCTGTGGTGAAGTGAAGAAGACAACCACAGTCACAAACGACTTGAGTATCACCTCCAAACACCTTCCCATATTATTTTTCCAACTTTTCTCGATAATGTCACAATCACTGCTCATCATCCCCGGTAGACGGATGTTTTCTTGCCACAACGTCAACGTATGAGCCGAGTGGGTGTGTGCATTATTTATCACGTGCGGCATGTTGAGGTTATTGCGGCTTTCCGCTAGAAAGCTTCCAAATGGAATCTGCATCGCAAATGCGCATGACTCACTCCTGTGTTTACCCCAGTGGGAAAAAAAAATAAAAAAAAATAAAAAAGCTTCGAGACAAGAGTACACGTTGAAATCCCATTAACCTGTGGCTGCAATGTTGTGGATCCATTTCAGGTCGCGACACGACATGGCACGTATCCCGATAAATGCGCGGGTTCACCTCATTCAAATATGTCAGCTGTCGGCTGAAGGGGGACAAAATGAACTTGACAAATACTCCCAAAAACCTATAATAATAATAATAATACATAAATAAATAAATAAAAATAATAAAGAAAATAAATGTATAAATAAGAAATGAAATTCATTTTTAAAGCATTACAAATAAATAAAAACTGGCTAGCTGCTGCCTCATTGTAAAGTCAGCAATCTGAATCTCATGATAAATCACCTCTGGACCCAGTTTGGTGTATTTTTTTCTATTTTTACTCAAGTGCAGTGGAGAGAATATGGAGAGGATGATTTTTACTCCCGGCGGGCTTTTGTTTACTCTACACACCTGGCAGCTACTCCTTGTTGACTCTGCCAGTTGGATTTGGATGGGTTCCACGCGGGTACATATCGAGCGGGACCAAAAGCGGACCGCTCCCGTCGCCTCGGCTGCACGTCACGGCCAGTCGATTAAAAAGGGGAGCGCTCCGATGAGGCCGGACGACGCGAGGACACTTGAGTGGGATGGAGAGGTGAAAAGATGCTGGTGTCATTTGGCGCAGCGGTCCCAGAGCAGAGCCGAGCAGAGCCGAGCCCCGTTGCAGAAAGCTCGACTCCAAAATTATTGACACTTTTTTTTGGGCCGTTTCCATTCTAAAGAGGATTTTGAATTCACGCATTCCAAAGTAACATAAAACTCATGTGGCGCCATGCAAATTAGAGTCTGTGACATCGGAATGGAAGGATTAAAAAAATTAAAAATGAAGAAATTAAATTAAAATTAAATAAATAATAAGTAATAAATAGATTAGTAAAAAAATACACATTATACATTAGGGAAGTATTCTGCCACAGATAAAATCTGAATATGAGGATCATAATTCCATCAAAGAAAGAAGGGAGGCTGATGAGACCTGGTTTGATTAGAATGGTGTTGCCATGGTGACAAAATGAAGAGCTGGCTTGACACCTGCGATAGGGGTCCAATCATATTCCAGGGATGTGCGGGGTGGTAGTGCCCCCGATCCCCCCCCCCCCCTGAACTCTGCTATGTTCAGTTACTGAGAACCTTGCTATTTTGGACTTCAGTTGTGTGTCTGTGTGTGTGTGTTTTGTCTGACAAGAGGTGACAGAGCACTACTCTCAGGAGACACCGATCAGTGTCGCTATGGAGGATGGAAAAGTCTCACAGGTAGACGTCCACCGTCAGCAACCTGTCCCTGACAAGTCGACTGGACCCATGTCTGCACACACTGGAGACACACACACACACACACACACACACACAGCCGTCTGGCGTCCCTCCATCATCGTCGGTCTCACCCAACCAAGCGAGCGAGCGAGCGAGATGCCGCATGCGCCAAGGCACTCACTCATTTCCAATTACGGTGGCGGGCGCTTCCCAGACAATAGCCGGCCCAACTTGATTAGCCGTTCCCAGGGCGTCGGCGGAACAGCAGATGAAGTCGGCGCGGGCGGGTGTCGCTTCGCTCAAGCAGCAGATCTCCTTTTCCGTTGACTGACAAGAGGACAGAAAACTTTTAACGATGGACTCATCGATATGGTGGCGTTATATTGGGCCCGATAATGTCAGAAATGTGTCGAATTCAATGACTTTTTGTTCTCATGGACCTAAAATGGATGTTAGCGCTGATGTGGTGTGACCCATCAACTCAGCTGACTGTCTTTGTTTATGGCGACTCATCGTTTTCAGTAAATTTACACTGCGGGCAGACTGTTTGTGCCACTTGTCATGTGACTCAGCGGCGGCCACTTAACAAGCAAGCCGGCTCAGCCGACGGCGTAAACACACAAACAGCTCGGAAAGATTCCAGGTTGACGACCGTACAACGGCGATGTATAAAAAGCACGTCAAATATGATATATAATCGACATTTTTCCTGTCAAAATGTATTCGAATAAATATGTTGCTGGAATTTAAACAAGCATGCTAATAGAACACCGATAAGTGTCGATTTATTCGAAATTTTGTGGAATTTTGGAATAGCAATTTAACCCCCAAAAAATTAAGTCCTTTCCTGACACAGAAAGTCAGTCATGGCAATTATGAAAACTTTTTTTTTTTAATCAATATTGTATTATTGCATGCGCCGATTAAATGTAAGGTGTCAGCTCGATGCCAGAGCGACTTTGTTTCTATAGCAACAATCCGCCGTTGACGTATTTGCAACACCACTTTAGCTTCTTTCTTTCTTGTTGTCATTTATGATTTTTCTTCCCCACGCAGTCATGTATGCGTTGAGGCCAGCTCGGCGTTAACCCGGCTAGGCTTCAGCTCGGCGTATGAAAAAAATATGGAGGGGACGCGGGCCGGGCTCGCTCGCCACGTGAAGAAAAAAGTCGCAGGGCGGCAAGAGTGAGAGACAGAAGGTGCGTTCTTTTTCCACCTCATCTGACAACTGCGCAATGTGAGGCAACAGCTGAGACTTGGACTCAAGCAAAACACGCCATCTGCCGCCACGAGACACCCGCCATCTTGTTCCTCGATATTAATACTCCACGCCCCAAATGTGGATTGGAAATGCAGATTTCGTAGTTTAAGTGGTTAACCTGTGGACAGTGGCGGTATTGCAGTAAGGCCGCAAAATTGGAAATGGAAAATCATTTTTAAAAATAAAATAAAAAAATATACATATTGCTTAGACTTGATTTACTTTCTTGATCATTTTGTGAATCATTAATCAACCAAATTATGTCAAATTTAGCTTGTATAGGTCTAGCTATCATTAAAAAAAAATGGATTGTGGCAGGTTGAATCATTTAAAGGTGGAAAATGTAGCGTTCCTCGATTTTATTTCTTTATTTTCCTTTAGTCACCCCTATTTCATACTTGCTCATCCTTCATAAATATTTAAAGGACAAACGTAGCCCAACAGCCAATTGACCCAGAAAGAAGTTGCACTTCTCTTGCTACTTCAGCCCTCTCCACACACGAGCCCAGAGTGGAATCTGCCACGAGGATACCAATCCTCAAGCTAAAATGGCTCACATTTGAACGTCTCAATGTCAGAATAAATTATGAGCATTTCGTTCGATTCGGTTCGAAACGGTGACTGCGTGAGCGCTAAATACGACAACGGGTATTGCCGTCAAAAGGTGTCACGGAGGAAAACAGCTTTTCTCCAACCTGAATAAATTCGGCCTTTCAAAACGTTGCTTGTTGACCTTTAACCGTTTCTAACCGCGCGCCAATTTATGGAGCAAGTAGGTGTTCACAGAAGACGTCTGTATATGAGGAAAACATTTTGAAGGAAGAACAGCCTCACTGGAGACGGGCGGCTAAAATGTTGTGATGTTTATCGCCACAATATTTGAATGTCAAACCGTTTCATCAACTTAAACTGTGTCAATTCATTATTTGTTGCTTTCCGGATATTTGGACAGATTATACGTGTGCTCATTTCTTATTGTAAATAGAAATTCAACATTTGTTGTGTAATATCTTTGTACTTTATGGACAAAAAGCAGACAGACAGACTGCTAGATATATAGCGAGCTAATATAGCTAGATATATACCTAGCTAATATAGCTAGCTAATATAGCTAGCTATAATGAGATGAGATACGATAGATAGATAGATAGATAGATAGATAGATAGATAGATAGATAGATAGATAGATAGATAGATAGATAGATAGATAGATAGATAGATAGATAGATAGATAGATAGATAGATAGATAGATAGATAGATAGATAGATAGATAGATAGATGCTTTTATTTTAAATTCACTGCAGTAAGAATTGGGTCCATGAGAGGGAAGAAAAGTTCCCATAGTAAAAGTTTCTCTCAGACTGTGGTCTTTAATTTTGGCCGTTTTTCAGGTCACCATCAGTGATTTAAATCATGATAAATGTGCTGGCAACTGGGAGCTGGATCAAGTTAAACACACACACACGGGTACACTTTGCATCAGAAGCAGTTCACGCAGCTAAAGCTAGAGGGCGCTGTTGACATTTAATAGGAACGTCTCTAGCACACGCAGACTTGTCTGTGCAAGAAAACGTGCACAGGTGACACATAAATATGTTATGAGATGCTCAGGGATTGCATTTGACAAAGGCGCTGTTGGGACGGCCACGAGAGCGGAAGGGGAGCATTTAAGGGCCCCCAAATCCCCCCCCCCCACACACACACACGCACTATCAATATGTCAGCGTCACGTATCGGCTTCTCTTTCTTTCATCCTCCAAGTAGCCCAGCAGTCTGAACACGGATTGAACAATGGCTTTTTGTTAGCAAAGAGAAATAGATAATTTGCCTTTGAAATATTCTTGAAGGACGATGGAGGGTACTTCACGTATCCTTACCGATACAATGAAGTGGCAAAAAAAACAGCCGACACAAATGTCTATCTTTAAAACGCAAAGAAATTAAAAAAAAATGTCTGAATGCGTGTCTATGAATAGTCTTTTCTTGTCTGTGAATACTCCGTGTCTGAGGAGCGGCGACTCGATCGGTCTTTCTTATGCACTGCCGTAATCTACAGATGGTTTAAAAAAAATAAAAAAATAATGATAAGCCTTTTTTTTTTGGTTTGCAAAGAGTAAGCACAGATGCTAACTGCATTTGAGTCGATACACTTTGGATTGAAAAAAAGTGACAAAATATCGACCTGGCTTTTCCTTTTCTCCCCAGCAATGGAAAGCTCCAACGATCACTCAAACTCGATCAACTCTTCAGCCTCTTTGTCAAATGACAAAAGTACTGCACGCCTCCTGATTTCACTCAATACATGGATTCTTTTTGTTGTTCTTTGTGTACATCTCACAATTGCATAAATGACAACCGAACTTGTTATCTTGAACCTAAACATCACGTAAGGAAAAAAAAAAAAAAATCCTATCAGCAGGCAGAAAATAAACGTCGGCCAAGGCCAAACAAGCAATTGTATCATTAGCGTCCATCTGCAAAGCGACGCGCTTTTCTCTCTCCACTTTGCCCGAAGGTAAACTCGCATAGGCTGAAGAGAAGCCAGCCCCTTGAGGAGTCCCACGGTTGTTATTGATGACGATTAGCGCTCGGGCAGCCCCGCCGTACGTACGTTACATCTCCCCGCCGTCAAACCGAGCGACTCCAATTTCATTTGGACGCCATAAATTAATTGAATAAGGCTACTTGGATTCAAATAAAAACAAAGAAGGCTACGTAAGACGCCGCGAGGACTAAACACGCTCCTCGGTGTGAAAAACAATATTAAATATGTAAAAACTCCAAGGTTGAGATGAGAGTCAAGGGCGCAGGTGGAGAACTTTTATTGGCACTTTTCATATTGTTGTTGCTTTAAAAATGACCCTCACATGTTAGCCTCAAGCTAAGATGGCTAACATTTGAGGTAAGGCTTCTAAAGATTGTTTTTTTTTTAAATCGGTGGGAGTCGCTGTGTTAAATAAATACATTTTAGGTGGATGTCACGGCCTTGTTGACTAACCAAAATACAACTAAAAACAATTCGAGCGCCTTACTCGGCCTCGGGTAACAGCGAGCCAGAGAGAAAATGCCTTTTGACTGCGCGGCTAAACAATCCACGCGTTTAGCCGTATGTACACATTTCCTCCACAATGTTAACCTCTCGCATTCGCCAGCTGGATGAGGTCGGAACAACATCGGAAGGCAAAGTACGCTGACTTGTGAGCAGCCGGTAATAGAACGCCGTTGGTCTGTCGAGAGCCGCAAAGGAGAACTGGGAAAACCGTTTCACGCCGCCGCCGCTCGCGGCAGAACTGATGTGACACCGACTCCCCCCCTCCCCTCCCCCCTCCCCTCGGGGCAACTCGAGCGCTTTCCCAGCCTCACTCGAGGCCTTCCGAGGGAATAGTTGTTGTAGTGTAAATAAGTCAGGTTGCAACAGTGGTGCGCTAATGCGTTTTTTTCTAATGACCGTCCAGAATGAAAAATCCTATCGTATGAGGCCGATGTAATTAATAATGGCAAAAAACAAACGGGCCGAGAGCACAACTAACGAGTTTGCCATATGGATTTATGCTGATGTGTTCCCGTGATGGACACACTGGAGTGCGGGCGGGAAGCTACAGGTGGAGGCTACAGCTCTGGTCCGGTCTAGAACAACATTGTCGGGGTCTGTTTGACGCTTCCCTTTCAAAAAATAAAGAAAAACTAGATCTATTTGGGAGGTGAGAGTGTATCTGAAATCTTAATTAGCAAAAGGAGATAAGGTTTCAGGTAGATTTCAGGCTTCTGGTTGGAAATGAAGACAATTTGAAAATGATCCCCCAGAAGCAGAACAAATTATAATCTGATGGGATGAGATTTGACAGCGATAGACGACGTAATGAGAATGAGCCGATGTTTGCGAAATGTTTCACTTGTTATATAGGATCGGAAAAGGTCAACAAAAGGTTGGGATTGAAAAAAAAACAAACTATTATTCAATTCCTTTTATCATTGAATAAAAACTTTGGCTAGAAAATTGAACGTGGGGAATCTGTGTTGCTGGACTCCGCACGTCATCCCCGCTCGGGTGAAACGTGACTCGGTAGCGGCGATGCGGAAGATCGGCGCCGTGCGTGGGGTTAAATGTGACGTGTGCGTGGCGTCTGCCCCCGGGCCGCGCCCCGCGTCAGCCGGTTGCCGCTGCCTGCGCATGACAGCTGACATCGGCGACAGCTTGTGCCTCGCGCACGCACGCACGCACGCACGCACACGCATGTAAACATACATGGACGCTGACAAACTGGAAGTTTTCCATTTTCACGCGTTGCTTCCCTCCGTTCGACTTGAGATGCAATTCTGCTTCAGTTCTAGTCAATTGTTGGGACCCATTAAAAAAATATATTTTCTTAATGAATTGCCATTGATGTGAAATGTTTCAGATTTGATGCTTCAAACCAGAAGTCATTTGTGGAATCGGAAAAAAAAAAAAAGGGTTCAAAAGTCCAACCCTTCCAAATCTCATTACATGCAATCCGCATTAATTACAGATGTAATCACCTAATTAAACTTCTTTGTCTGGTTTGTTTGATCAGAACCTATTTAAAAAAAAAACAACAACAAGCGAACCGTTTGCGCTCCACGGCTGCAGTCATCGTATGCGACGCATTCCGACACTCTCAAAGTATCCAATTCATCTTCGACGCGGACGAGTCGGACTTTAATGCTTTACCATCTCCGTGGGCTCATTAGAGCCGTGGATTTTCTATGGCGTCGCTCGAGCTACAAATACGCAAATGCTAAATAATGCAAAGCCAGAGCCCGCAAGATTAACCTTCATTTGTCCCACCATGCCGTTGCGACATCACGCAGACATTAAGAAAATCTACCAACCAAGAAAAACAAAGGCAAAAGAACGAAGGACGATGAACCCACTGGCACAGCGAATGGACCACATCAACAATGTTGACGACACAGCTACTTAAGGAATTAGCAGCTTCCAGAAGTACAGTAATGTAACGCATAAATCCTAGCCAGAGCAAAGGAGGCGGCGGGAAGTGTTATTCTCGATCAAAGGACTCGGCAGACTCACTATATAAATCGTCACTTTCCCCTCGTTACATTCCTAACATCTGACGGAAAGACTTTATCCAAGTAGGGCCGAACAGCAAGCCGACGCTAAGCTAAGCGCAACCCCAAAGCAAATGTACTTGTGCATCTCAACCGCAAGCCAACTCTATTTGACCTTTCATCCCGAAGCTAATAACGTAACCTTATCGGATCGATGCCTCAGCTCATCCGGGCTCATCCGTGCGGCACTAATGCGAGTCATTCTTGGCGCAGGAGAAAGAAGATTTGAATCTGTTGCGCTATAGCGCAGCAACAGGAGATTCAATTTAGCATTAGCATCAAGCTAGTGGACTGGAAGGCTAAGCTAATGTGCTCGTTTCAAATCCACAAAGAGTAATTGCCGTCATTTGATGTTTATTTTAACAACAAACCTGAACTAGGAGTGCTAAGCGACAACTTGAATGTTTTATATATGTAATTAGTTTTCAACTAACAGAGGCAGCAGGGTGTGCAAGTGTTTAGCACATTTGTCTCTCAGATCTGAGGTTCAGCGTTTGATTCTCAGTTGCTTGTATTTTTTCTTTCCTACTTCAAGAACTCCACAAAAACTTTGTTAGGTTCAATGAGGACTCTCGATTGTCCGTAGGTGTGAATATGAGTGATGGTTGTTTGTCAACGCGAGTTCCGAGGATCCACCCAAAGGATGGCTGCGAGAGACTCAAGACAATAAAGAAAGAATACAGGAAGGGTGGATAAACTATCTGAGTAAGTTTCAATCTTTTTAAATGTGTGTGTGCGTGTGTTTTCTTCAAATCTCTTAGCTAACCAATCAATGTCTCCCAAAATGAAAATACAATATACATTTTGATCCGCGCATCCCCGGGCGCTGTGTAATTTGTAGTCAAAATGGAGTCCATAGATTTTAGGCTGTAGATAAAATGTGCAGCAGTGAGTCCAAAGGTCTTTAACATCTCCCACGATGGACGCCAGCCGATAGTAGAGCTGGAGAAGCCTCCGACTACCCAAAGAAGATCTGTGCGGCAAATTTGTTTGGGTCGGGAGCGACATTTTTTGTGCGCTTTATTAACTGCCGCTGATATTTTACATTTGCCGGGATGGGGCGCGCTTTTCTCGTCAGACTATTTTGACAAATTGCGTCGCGGTTGGAGGCGATGCTTTTAAAAGTTGACGGAGGTGTTTTCCTCCTCCCGCTGATTGATCTGTGGCGCCGCTAATTTGGGTAAAATGCCATAGCGAGGTGACAGAGGATGCTGATAAAAGCTTTTACTCTGGATGTGACACAGCCCATTACAAGCGTTAACATTTACGTGAAGAATGACTTGCTGGAAAGTTGTCGGCGGCATCATTTTATTACGACTTGTTTCGGGGAAGGGAAGACGGATTGGGCGTATTGTTTTTTTTCAAACAATCATTTGTTTTTAAAAGTATGAATAATTTTTACAATTGTTGGGTTTTCTTGGGTGTGGTGATTTATTTGATCCATTTTTCATCAGCTCCAAGTATGTTTGAATGTATTTGCGAGTGCGTTTTTCAAATGTTTTCAGATTTTGAAGATTTTATTCCCATAATGTAATGCCTCACTTCACTGTACATTAAGATTGTGATTTTTTTCTTCTCTTTTCTCTCATCTATTATAATTACATTAAAACGTATCTAGTATAATTTTATTTTTTTTTCCTTTCATACAACAACCAGGAGCGTGGTGGCCATTGGGAATTTTGACTGAATCTTATTATTTTTTTTTGCCGCCAAAAGTTTTTTTTTGTAATTTGATTGAATAAAATTGAAATTATTATTGTTATTTTTATTTCATTTTTATTTTTACCTTTCATCCAACAACCAGGAGCACGGTGGCCTTTGAGAATTTTGACCGATCCTATTTTTACCAGTCCCAGTTTTCATCATTCAGTTCCTTCAGCGACGAAGCAAACAGCCAGCCGGAAGTGCTTTTTAATCAAGCCGAGAGCTTTCCGAGCCGTGAATTAACGAGCCGCGTTAGTAATCCTCCGCCCCCGCATATGCGGAAATGATCTCGCAGTCGCTTGCTTGTTAGCCACGAGTGTCGGTCGGAGGTGAGCGCTTGTGTAAACTTGTCGGCGGCGCTCTTGAGCTGGCGTCTGACGCTCTCTCTGTCTGCCGCTTGGCTGGGCCAGGAGAGAACTTCACGCTCCATTTGCACTTAAATACACTGACTTTAATTTGATGCGCCCACCTTGACGCCGCTCGACACGCCGCGCCTTGCTCGGAGGCTTTTTGGATCGTCCTACTCGTACTGTATTTCGCCTCTTCTCCCGGTGCTGCGAATGGCAAACAGGAAGGCCGAGTGTTCAACTCCAAAGAGGCAATAAGCAAAAAGTACAATTAGAAGAGTTGAAATTGGCTCGAATTGAAAGTTAGAGCTAATTGGATTTGGCATCCTTCGCCGGGCTGACACGTTACCCATCGATAATGAGGTCGGCACCTCTGAGTCGGCGCCCGGCGTTTCCGATGAGGACTGGAGATTGCGGCGCTTGCGGAGAACAAGTACGCCATTAAGTCGACGACCACAAGCAAGTCACTTTCCAGCCTTTCTCCTCCCGGTTAATAACGCCGCGCGTTATTTTCCTGGTAGATAACCGCCGAGCGGGAAATCAATCAAGCGTGAGAACAAACTCCGACCCGAGTGAAACGTCTGATGTCCAATATTTTCTCATTCAATAAAACATTCATACGCTCGGTAATTTAATATACGCCGTCCATCCTGACATTTTTGTTGAGGTGACACGGGGCGGAATCAAATTAAGTTGGGAATTGCTTAAACCGCTGCTGTTGCATTAAATATATATGATGGCCATAGATCAAGTGACGCCATGTGGACCATCCATAATTCCTTGTCATATTTTCAATAATTAACCCTGAGCTAATAGGCTGGGTTTTTGTTTTGTTTTGATTGTTTCATTTTTGTTGCCAGTGACGTGTGGGGGGGCCAGTTTCCAGTTGAAACTCAATTCTGTGTTTAGCAAGAGTCATTGGGCCATAAATGACATTTCTCGCCCGATGCCTGCAGCGCAAGGCTCCGTCAAGACGTCACGTGGCAGGAGCAGGTTGTGTTCCAGGCTCTTTGTTCCTGTTCCTGTCTGATTGCTGTGCAGTGAGTCAAGCTTTGTGGTGCAAATGGTGAACTTTGCCTCGCCTCACTTGAAACGGGTACGTTAATTGGCCAAGGAAGCCCGCGTGTTGCTCGCCGGAACAATTCATTATTGTTCCAGTAAGACCTCCTCGGCAGTTTGCCGGCTTAATGCTATGGCAATACAAAAACTAGCATTGATGTTGATGCAATAATTGTAAACATTTAAACAGATCATATTTGGACAATGTCTGATATTTGGGTAGAACAGTTTTGTTGGTGTTTTGCGGCACTAGGAGAATTTAATGGAAAAGTTCTCTAAAAAAAATAAAAATGTGGCAACAGCTACAGCCTTTGCAAGCTAGCAGCCTGTTTTTCCCCACACAAACTAACTCTTGCATATTTCTCCTTCAAAAGATGAAATTCTTTTGCACGACTTGCTTGTAGAAATCCCAGCCAGATGTATTCCGTGGTTATCGCTCGCACCTTTCATCTCATTTGCACTGGGCTAAAAAGCTCGCTGATCACATCCAGTGGCGCTAATGTTGCGAGTCACCTACTTTTTGCCAAACGGTAATGATGCGAGTGGTCATTATGGGAATGCGCTGGCTACACCTCGCAACAACCTGAAAGCCCGCCATGAGTTTCATGGGCTCATTTTGGGGATTACAGGATGTTTTTTTTTTCTTTCTCCCGCTTCTTCTTTTTACACCTTTGAAAATGCCGGCAGATGGCACGAGGCGGTGTTTTGACACGCTCGCTGATGGCACATCACGCAATCATACGTACATGTGCGGCACGTTGTTGCACACATGGAGAGGGGAAAAAAAAATGGAACGAACGCTGAATATTTTGGGGGGGGATGCCAAGTTGATCATTTTGGAATTTTTTTGTCAATTTAAAACCATCTCCATTCTTGATGATGCTTTTTTTTTGGGGGGTGACAAATAGAAATATCTACAGTAGTGAATGAGTCAAGTATCGAGAATCAAATCAAAAATATTTGACTCGCTTGGTAAATTTGTAGCATTGCCCGCCACTAACGACCACTGCGGCCTCGTCGTTTTGACCGAGCGTCGACAATAACAGCCTCTATTCCTAGCACATCGGTAAAAGATTTTGCGGGGTCGCCCATTATTTATAGTACGAAAGTAATTATAGTTTGGTAGACAATCGTTTGATTAAAAACACAAGCCGCACAAAAGTGTCCGGGTAATAGACTAAATCAATATCGCCAACTTTAACAACGGGGGCCTATTCCGATAGAAATACGATGGTGTGCCGATTAGCTTGTCGACAGTGGCCGAACATCGACCGAATTGTCTTGCAGATATCTAATAGGCCCAACAAATGACCTTTCCTGCACAAATGGCCCTGCGCAGTGATATTAGATCCACACAAACACTTGCACTCATTGAAAGTTGCACAAACCCCATTTTGAAGCGGAACTTGGCCATCCCCGCCCGGAAGGAAGGAAGGAAGGAAGGAAGGGATTATTCGGTGGCAAAAGGGAGGGAGGGAGATTGTTTGCGCTGCGGGTGACCTTCAAGCATTGAGCGCCTGACATGTGTCAACATGTCTGGGCAACTCCGACGCGGCGCATATTCCCTTTCAATTGGCCGAGCGTGAACGAGCCGACGTCGCTCTCCTCCATCTTATCGTCAGCTGCTAAGTGATGGAATATAGAGGTCGGCGCGTGCGCCGGCAAAGACGTGACATGTTTCCGAGCGGCGGGATAATAAGCGTGCGCAATCCAGGCCCCGATGTCAGGCCATTGCGATTTTTCCCTCTCGGATCACGAGAGGGGATCAAACGGACTTTTTTTTTTTTTTTTCCTGGATGTCGAGGGGAGGTGAATTTAATATGGCTCTCAGAAAGCCATTTCCCACATCTAACCTCAGGCGTCCTTTTCAAGGTCAAACCACGAGAGCCGCTGCCTTCGCCTGGCGATTTCCGTCCTCCACTACGGTGACGTCTATTACGAGACTATTAGAACCCTCGCTGAGCTCCGGTACCGTGTGGTCCATCGCTTCCTTTTGTTCATTCGGTCAGAAGCCGGGGTATTGTTTTTCATGGCAACAGATACGTGCCACACATACACATGGCACCGTACACGAAATAAATCAATAAATAAACAGGCAAATAAAAATGGAGAAAATAAATGAATACATAAAAGTAAATATAGATGTATGGATAAATAAATAAATAAAAAAATAAATAAATGAATGAATGAAAATAAATAAATAAATAAATAAATAAATAAATAAATAAAATAAGTCCATAATTTCAAGGCAATAAGCGTCGATAAAATGTTCATGTTTAGTTTTGCTAATGTACAAATTTGACTTTCCTGCATATTAAATATACAAGTTTACAGAACTAATTGTTCCTCAAATCAAAAAATAAAAAACAAGAAAATAGAAACTGTATGAACCGATTTGGCCGCTATTTGTATTCCAAGAAGGCAGCATGACATGTTGTAAGCTCGACACATTTGCGATACGACACGTCTATTCAGTTCGATACAAGCTCCCTGAATGATGTTCTCACCTCTCCCATGCACACGAGATGCATGTCGTCGACATCTGTTACTCTGCGCGCCACATCTGCTTTGCATAGCGCTAGGGCCAAAGAGCCTTTCTGTTTGCCTTGCGCAGCACACTGCGGCCACCCACCACCCTCGTCTGCCTCAGCAGATAAAAAAAAAAAAAAATCTCCGCAGGGTAGCCTTGGATTCTGCCGTAGCAGCACTGACCCCCGCACGCCTGCACGAGGTCGGCGTTTTTTCATGCTAAACGTGAAACTTTCATACAGGCTAGTCAGATCTTGTCTGACAAACCAAAACGTTTGTGAACCAAAGTCATTCTTCCCATTTAAATGAATGGAAATCAAATTCAAGTGTTCCAGACCCAGAAACAAGTTACGTTTACCCTGTTTGATGAGAAAGTCATAATTAAGACCTCTCTAGTCTCTCTTTGTTCTTCGAACGGATCTACTATCAGCCAATTCAGAGCAAAGAAGATCACCAGAAGATACCTGACCATCGCTCAGTGACTGACTTTCTTCAGAAGAGATGAAAAATATTTACATGAGATCCCATGACTTGTGTGTGTGTGTGTGTAGCTTGCTTCAAACTAGCAGTTAGCCACCTTAGCTTGGAGCTTCAAGGCCTCCGCAACTGATGATCACACACATTTGGTCTTTGTGGTGGTTTGCCGGCGCACGGACACACACACAAGCCCACAGATTGTGATTTTCTCAGGGGGAAAGGTAACAACACAGCAGTCAGCTATGCCTGAAGCTAATTTAACCACTCCATTAATTCACAAGTCCAAGCGATTCTTGTCTGCTTCCATTTGACGCCGGCGAGACGTGACGCAGACACTAACCAAAACATACCTAACGGCCGCATAACGATACGTTTGCGCAAATGAATAGAATCCGCCTTAACAAATTGAATTACGCTCGATATGCGTCTCGTTCGTTTCTGCACCTGTTGGATGGATGGATGGATGCGGATAATTTCCCCTCGGCGTCCCGTGTCCCGTTCAGGAGAGCACCCGGGGGGGCTTCATTCATATTCATGCCTGCATTTTGATATTCATGCTGTGAATCAACAGTGTGTTTGTTTGAAATGCAACAGGGGAGACTCAACGTGGGGAATAACAAAGCCAAATTAGGGCAACACAACACGAGGGTGCGGCAGACGCTATTCACGGGAAATCTATTTACTCTGGTACCTACGAAGCTCAAATCGGTGACAGACTGGGAATTAAAACCAATACGGGCCCAATCTCTTGGAGAAAACAACATTAGGACAATTTAAGACTGTCGGAAAACAATGTTCACCTGCTGAAAATGCAAATGCGGGAACGGACACTCCTGCGGTGCCGAACAAGTTTGATTAGCCGCGAGAAGAAAAAAATATTCGGAGGAATAAATTTCCTTTTCCTTACAAAATCAGCCGTGGCAGAGAGTAATCTCTTGACTTGAGCTTAATGATTTTCATCACACCGGGCCTGCAAAGAAAAATCACCATTCATTAAAACACTTCAAAGCACTTCAGGATATCTTTTTTTTTTGTACACCAAACAAGAAACGTGTCAACACAAAAATGTGATATTGCCTAACGAGAAAAATGCACAAAGCGACCGAAGACGATACGTTGAATTGAGTCGACCCGCATCGCCGAGTTTGAAACCAGACAAAGCAACGTGACGTGAGGATGTCTGTGATTCCACTCGGCGGGTGATTGATTGATGTGATGCCTTAAAGTGTATTCAATCAGAGCGCTGCGACGTAATCATTAAAAAAAAGGGAAAGGCTTAGTGAGACAAAAAGCTCCATCAATCACAATCAGACGAGCTGGTCCAATTGACAAGAAGGAACTTGGAAAAATGGAAGGAGAGGAAATCACAATTTATCTTGACCCGCCGACATGACGACTGGCCGCTGATTGACTTTTCTGGGCATTTCATTTCATAACGTGACCTTGCTGCTGATGAAAAATGTGCTTTCGTGTTAGAGTGGCGGGTGGTGAGGCTAGCCGTGTTCTTCAACTTGTTCGAGAGTAAATCATGGAATAAGAATAGAATGATTGCTTAGAATTGATATTACAATTATAATGAATCATCATTTCAATTATAATTGATCATTTATTGTATTTATCTATAAATCATTTAAATTCCCCCCTCCCCACCATTCACCATTATGATGAATTTGTCTGCTCGGCACCAGATGCTTTTTTATGATGCTCCTGTTTGCAGAGTACAAGTAACATTCGGCAGCCCTGAGTTCCCACTTATTGGCTCCTACCAGAACAACAAACCAATTACAAGTGCTCTACCAGCAACGGTGTTGCAGTCCCACGGGATCCAGTTGCATTAGGATTGTTTGAAAACAGCAGAAATAGAAAAAGTGAAAGCTCCCGTTGTTTCTTTTGTTGTTGCGTGCGCTCATTACTCGACGGTTCACGCCGCGCGTGCCGACGGCGTCGTCTCCTCCATAAAAAAGCCAACAGGGCCGGCCGGCTGGAGCTCCGCCGGTGGAGTCGCTCGGCCTCGTTCGAAACAAATGGAATGTGTCTCGGCAAAATGATCAAGGCGCGGAATAAGAACGCCGTGTTCTCCGGATGGGATCACAGGAATGGAGCATCTGCTTTCACAAAGCCAATTGATATTGTCATCACAATTAGCCAAGCATTGTTATCTCTCGGATAAAAGGAGCGCTTCCACTTCCTCTAACGCGCTGATCCGTCTTTCCTACAAATACGGCGTACAAAAATCCATCATTAGAAATCCATTATTTTCATGTGGAGCTTTTACGTACCGGGTCTAAGTTCTCACCAAATCGGATTCAAGTTAGCTGCGTTCGCACCCACAACGGCGCAACGTGCCCGTACTGATGCAAGCTCCTGCTAAACAAACATAACTAAGCTGTGTGCTATTTTATGCAAGCGTGTAAATGTTTTTACTTCCACGATGACGGGCGCGTGTGTTCCGAAGGCTCCCGGCGTTCTGCTGAGGCGACATGGCGCACAGAAGGTGCACAACACATAACCCCACATGTGCACCGGTGACACTTTACAGCGAGTCGGCGCTATTTTTAGATTGGCTCGTTAAATATTCATCGTCGGTGCGGTGTCACTGTGGCAACCGCCGTGTGACACGTTTGTGCGTTAATTGCAATTATCACTGTGTGCCTTTGTTTGTGCTAGCCTAATTGTAAAAGTTCCTGGGAAATGATTTCATTTGACAGTGCCGCAACCACCAGTTTCTGGGGAGTGTTCAACTCGGAAACAAAAGTTAAGCCAGCCAAGCTTGCTAAGTCATGATTTCTTGTCAAATGATTTGGAGAAAGGACATTTTAAGCATACAAAAGAGAAGGAAGTTATATTTGGATCTAGAATTGGCCATATTTCTGAACTTTATTGCCTCTTGGGGTTTCTTAGTCTCTTTAGCAATAGAAAACGCTAGCCAGCCAGGTTAGCTACTGGTAGCATATGTTTATGGTTCTGGAAATGGAAATGCAGAACATTCTGTAAAAATGAAAGGAAATAAAAGAATCATGAACTTGGATCAATGTTGATTTGCCTAATTTGAGTAACTTTTTGTCCAAATCAGCATTGACTAGGAAAATGACATTAGCATGTTATCTAACGTTCAAGCTATTTTTTGTGGTACCTGCATGACTTCAAAACCTTAATATTTGGTAACATGTCTGCCTCCCAAGTTGAATTAGAAGATCTTATTGAACTTGAAAATTAAGTTAGCTAGTCCGTTTACAAACGTTAGCATAGCGCTGAATCCCTGTGGTTGAAAATATCGTAGACAGAAAAAAAACAACAACTTAAAAGTACATTTGGGGACAAATTGTTTCCCAAAAGACTATTAGATCAAAATGTGTCACGTTCACTCTATTTGCGGAGCTTTTATGAGTGTGATGACGCAGATCAAACACGGACAAAATTAGTGATACTAGAGGAAGTGCTCAGTCAAACGAAGCAAATGTGAACATGAAAAAGCTTCACGAGATCAACCATGCGTGTGAGTGACGCAGGTCCAAAGTCGGAATGTCGCATGGCGGCCGTTCCATCTTCTAACAAGCCGTGCGCAGATGTAGGTGTGCTAATCCCCAGGTTCCAAAGACCTCCAATTCTGCCTCTAAAGTAGGCCATTAAAAAAATGGAGGAGGAAAGGGAAAAAAAAAAAAGAGGCCAACAGCTGACTTGCCCGTGGCAGGGCATCAAGCGCTCGGTGGGATTGCACTTTGAGCGGGAGTGAAGGGGAAATGGGGGGGGGGGGGGGGGGGGGTGCTGGAGAGCAGAATTGCTCAATGCAGCAGATGATGTCTCCATTTGAAATTCTCACTCTGATTAAAAGGACAAGAGGGAGCGCTTGATGTTGGGGGAAAAAAAAATAAAAAATAATCCATGCAACCCAAACCAGGCTGCACAGCCTAATTTGAACATGGACTCAAAAATACAAGCCGAATTTGATGGAAGAACGGTAAAGTGCGGAAAACAAAGCGTTCCACCTTTCACGGAATGAACACGATGACTCGCTTCCTGGCCTGCTGGCACACAAAGCAGCTGGAAATGCAATATATAGATTTTTCAAAATAAATGCTGCACGCCACCGGTGGTGAGTATGGAGGGAGGATTATTATGATGTATTTATTATAATCTGCTACGTGTCAGGCACAGCGTGTGCAGAGTAGTGTCTTGCTTGCCTACAGTCAGGCTTTATTTTTCCTCCTTGAAATTAATGACATGTTTCGCTTTTACATTTGAATGCATTCGCCGAGTATTTAAGAGGTGGAAATAGCTATAGAGTCTCGAAAAACGATTAATGTACTTTCAAAATGTGTATGGTGTCTAAAATAGCACAAAAGATCCAAATTCAAGCAAGATTTGAGTTCAAAGTGAAATTTGAAACACTATTTACAGCCCATCCAACCAACCTACGTACCATAACGAGTACCGACGCAAGGTATCAGTAGCAATAGAAGCCTTATTGTGAGCTATCGGTAATTATGGAGGCCGCCGATACCAGCCACTGATACTTCAGGCAAACAAAATCCGACATGGGTCTTTTTTGAACATCTTTATTTTTTTTTAATGAATAAATCAGAAGTACTAGAGGTATCGGTATGTGGTATCGGTGAGTAGTATCGGACCTGGGTCTTTTATAATTTAAACAAAAATAAAATGTATATATCAAAAGTACTATAGGAATCGGTATCGGTGAGGGGTATCGGAAATGGGTCTTTTTAAATTTTCTTTAAAATAACAATGTAGTATACATTGAGGTATTGGTATGCGGTATCGGTGAGTGGTATCGGTCTAACAAAAGTGATATCGGCGATCCCTAGTCAAACGTGAACTAATATGGTCTTAAACACATTGTCTGCATTTGCTATATGCTGCTTTTTAAGTCATAAAAAAAGCAATTATTTCCATTATTATGAATGAATACCTAAGCGTGACGGTGGCCTTTTGTCCTTGCTTCTCTTTTTTGTTTTTTTTGTGATGGCCCCTGGAATAATGTGAAAGGAGAGAGCGCCTCTTTCTCTCTCCGGTACACCTGGGACAGACAGGAACCAAAATAAAAAGAACAAGCACCAAAATGCCTGCTTTCAAAATGGCCCCCGTCATAACACAACAGCAAGGACGCAGAAAAGCTCCTCAAAGTCGCATTTAAGAAGTCGAGTATCATTGACCAAAATGTAATTATCTTTATCGTCCAGGGGAGATTCCCTTTCCTTTAATCCTCTGTTACGTGATCATTTAAAAGTCTCAACAAGCCAGTCGTGCGTGTGTGTGTGTGTGTGTGTGTGTGTGTGTGTGTGTGTGTGTGTGTGATTCTAAAACGCGGCGGCACATCTAGGAATGTTTAATCTTCTTTTGGATTTATTGAGCAGAAAATTGAGCTGCGGTGATATTCCAGTGTGGGAACATTTATTAAAAAACAGGCCATATATGAGTGGAATTTAATATTGGCTGGTTTTAATGTTGCTCCTTCATAAATGTTTATGACATGAAGAGCAGATCACTTTATTGCAAGTCTCCAGTCTCGGAATATTTTGGTTATGTTAGGAGGTCGAAATATTAGAGACAGATTATTTTCATGCCTTGCGGTCAGAGCTTTGTTACACTTGAACATATTTGTGCTTCTAAATCATATTGTTTCTATCATTTAAATCAAAATGAATAAATTTCTAGGGAAGTGTTTTTAATATTTTGAAGCTTATCATAAAAAATAGGTTAAAATAGTATGAAGTATTATTTCTTTCTTTTATTTTGGCAGTTTTGGTCCTCATAGTACACCACTGCAATTTTTTACATATATTACTTTTCTTATATTTCTTTTTATTTATTTGTTAATTTTTTATTATATATATATATTTTTTGTTGTTTTGGCAGTTTTGCTCCTCCATAACAACACAGATATTCTGACTCGGGTTAAAAGTTTGGCATGGGCAGTAGGTTCTCTTTCCTAACAACAAAGCAAAACATAAACAAATGAAAACTATTCAAGCACATTCAGCCAACTGGACAAATGACAAGATCGTGCGCTCGCAACGCTACAAAGCAGTGTCGTTAGCTGGCGTCCACCTCCCACACGCAACATCGACAAACGTTGTCACGCTGTTGTCCGAGCGGCCTCGTGTTGTTGTGGCAGCTGCTGACCCGTGCGACATTGTTTTGCCCGCCATCGGGAGCCATAATGAACACGCCACGGCCGCATCACGCCTCACTTCAAGTACGAGGGCGAGCTCGTAATGAACCGAGCTGTCACCTTGATGCTAATGTTTACTCTCCGTTCGGTCGGAGGAAAAAAATGATGACAACATCCACCTGACACTGACATTTTGTAAATCCCTTAAAAAAAAAGCTTATGCATATCGGTATGGTTACATGGCAGAGGATTTTTTTTCTCTCTTCAAAAAACACGTCAAAAGGAATAAATGACTCACGATAAGGGCTGAGTGAGACGTTGAAGGTCGTCGGTATTACGCAGCACCTTTTCCACACTTTGTTGTGCAAACTTTGTCCGGAGATGACATTTCATTTTCGACATCTAACTCTCTCTCTTGTATTCCCATTTTAAGATGATCAAAAATGATATTTGCTCAAAAATGAACAGCATGAGGAAACCTAAACGCTGTACCGTCACTTCTTTCCCCGTTCCACTTCGACATTCACTGCCGTAAATGTTTCAAACAATACGTGTCCGTAAAAAACAAGGCATTTATCTTACAAGCAGAATTGTGAGTGTCAGATGCGCATGGCAAAACATTGCCAACGCTGAAAGGCGTCGGCGTATCTACACCAGCGAGCCAACTTGGGCTGAATTTTAAGCGCATCCCATTCGGATGATGTATGACGTCCGACCGGGCGTATCCGTCACATATTTCACGCAACGCGCACGTGAAGGTAGAAAAAAAAACAAAAAAACCCTGACTCCCTTATCGGCATTGTCATTCGCAGCGGAGGCGCCGATAAACGGCGTGCACCTAAAAGGATAAACACCCCGTCAGTTCGACAGACAGCGGCAGAATGGGCTTAAACGTAATCGTGTCATTTGCATTTAAAGAACCCATTGTGACGACGCTAACGTCGAGCCACAAAAGCCCGACGACCTTTCCAAGGTGAGCTTGTCGGCGGCGAATAAAGCCGACTGCCACGATGACGCGCTTGACGAACGGGCGACGTCGCGCAAACGTTCAGAGTCTCGTGTCGTATCGCAAGTCCGTGCGGACGTTATCGGCGACGCTGCTGAGCTCGGCCGATCACAACTCTCACAAAGGTCAAGAGGTGACGACGCCCCAGACACTTGCCAGTCAAAGCACTGACACCCAGATTGACAAAACTGAAGGCGACGCACGTTTTCAAATTTAGGACCTCACATATCTACAACCTTTGAGTTGAATATAGCTAGCTAGCTAGCTAATATTGCTATAGTCTATAGTATAGTATATTGTTTAATATAGCTCGCTCGCTAATATAGCTAGCTAATATAGCTAGATATATCTAGATAATATAAGATAGATGAGGGCTGAGGGAGCCGATTGGACGATAAAGAAAATTATGACAGGTTCTGAAGATGGAACACAACAAAACACGACCTGAAAGAAAATGAACTACAAAGACAAGTCACGACAACAAAGTCCTCAATATATCGGACATCTCTAACTCAAACACAACTCATTTGAGCCTCATTTGACAAATGTCACGGAAACTCCATAGCATTGCTCTTCTCACCTGAATGGGTTGAAGAGCCGAGCCTACTGCAATAGCACTGATAAACACCATCCAAATCCAAAGTCTCTTTTAAGGCGAGCTGGGTTCACGCAAAATCAAAAGGTTCAAGTGACGCGCAAACGGCAACTGGCGCATTTTTAGCCACCTTCAAAGCGGCGACATTCAAAGCGTTGGCATTGGAACACAAGCCGCTTGAGGATATGTTGGTAAAAAAAAAAATCCCCGCTGCATATAGATCCTAAGGATGGCGGCGAGAATATTCCCAACGTGGACTCCATTCAACAGCTCCGGGGCGGGCGCATGTTAAAATGTGTGGAATGAAAACAAAAGGCAAGACGGGCCGCGGCGGAAAAGCGTAAACATGAGAGATGATCTGCGCCACAGGTCATGGCGTTAATGAGTCAAAGCACACTCTTGGAGCTTTGCAGCTGCCGCTACTGGATAATAAGAATACATACAGTCGGGTTCTTGCAAATGGAATATGCGCCATATTATTTGCATACCGTGGCCGTTTCTAAAAACTGGGATTGATCCCAGACGTGTTGTAGTGTTTCCACCACAAGCTGGTATGCACTAAACCCGTTCTCTACCAAATATTCTTCTCAACTAGGCCGGCGGTCCACGAGTTAAGCACCTTCACTTTGCTCGGGCAATTTGGTGGCGTTTGCCCGAAGTCGGACAAACGGCGGGCGGATGGGAGGAAGCAACATTAGGCTTTGGTCCTAATGTTTCCAGATGATGGCGCACAGCTGCAAGCGGCAAGCATGCAAGGTTATCACGAGCACAATGAGAGCATCAGAAAAGCAGTGAGGCGCCATTTGCACTGCTGCTCTTGGAGCCCATTTGGTGCCCGCATCCATAATGACATGGCATTGAAATCTGCTTACAAATTTTTCAAAGATGCTAACTCGCGGAATCGGGATGACGCTGCTTTGAAAGTTTGCTACAATTCTTCCAAAACAGACTTCAAGATGTTAATGCCACTCTTACTTGGACTTTACTGTAAATAAACTTGACTGTCAAACTAAACTAAATTTACGCTGAAAAGGATAAACTGTAATCTTTTTGCTACTTTCTGAAAAGTGAACCTCCTCTTGGATAAAAAAAAAAAAGCCAGTGGAAATACTATCAGTGAGCTTTCTAAAGATTGTTGGGTTTTTTTTTTTTTTATGCCCTCAAAGCGTTTGAACAGCACAGATCCATTGTGGTTCTCTGAATTGTGCGTGAGGACTATTTTGTGAACGCCGCTTGAGGGGTTTGCTAGGCGATGAAAGATTCATGAAAGTATTTTCTGAACACAATGTTGAATCTTACTTTGCGTATATATTGTTTTATATTAAACGTAGTGCGGCGTATGCTAGCATGCTAAAGGCTATCTGTTAGCGGTAATCCATCTAAACCAAGCGAGGCCTCGCAGTTTTTGTCTTTTCCTCACGGCTCAGCGGCGCCTCGCCTTCCTCTCCTTCCACATCACACGCCCAAATGAAAGATTTAGCCGTTTCAACCGTTGCGTCATTTTGATATGTGTCACGGACCGCTGTGTTTAATTGGGAGAGAGCTCGGCGCAAATCTAAGGCCCGCGAATAGGGACGGCTTGACGGGCAAACATGAAAAATAAATCATTTGACAGCTTCTGCTTTTGTGTGTTTTCACATGACGCTCCGTTAATATGCCGCTTTTCCACGTGATGGCGTAATTAGCAACTGCCACACGATGACGACATTGAATTGTTTACCACTTGTTCTATATATATGAACAAAAACGAGAGAGAATCTATTTTTAGAACCGACTGGCGAGCCACAATGTTATGACTAGTACATGCCGGAACATTCGTGCCAAACTGCTCACCCCTCCCCTCTCTGCTCGTTTATTAAAACCTTGAGTTTTAAAGCCGTGAAAAACCATCAAACGGTAATAAGCCAATGCCTCGTACAAACAATCGTATCAGGAAATGAGACGACATCATCATTATCCAATACTTTGGTAAAGTATCATTGCTATTAACTACGGGGGGGGGGGGGGGGGGGGGGGGGAATGGCTGTATTATTTTCCAAGCTTTTCCTTCAAGTGTGGCATCAATGGGGTCCGTCACAGTTCTATCAACTCACTCGTACATCAACATCTGCTCAAATCCATCGTGAAGGTCGAAACAGAGGTTGGCTCGAGCCACATTGCGGCAATTTTGAATTGATTACAAATGTCCCCGGAGACGGCCGAGGACCGATATGATTTATCGAGCTCAATCAGAACCCCAAAAGAAAACACAATCCGTATCCAAAAATCACAAGCCCTCGATGGCCCGTCGGGGCTTTTCGTTGACGTTTGACATCCCCCAAAATGGAAAAATACTCACGACAAATGCTCATTTGTGATGATGGCAAACTGCGGTGCCCTTGCCCATGTTAACTGCCGCTAAATGTTTCTGGAGATGATGAATTCCGACCGTAATTACTGCTGACCATCAGAGCCGCTCTCTTGCAACCTGCTGCAATCTCTTGCAATCTAGGGGTGGAAAAAAAAAAAAAATCACTCAAAATGTTGCTTTGGATTATACGGAAGAGGATTAGGGCCAGTGAAGAAAAAAAAAACGAGGGGTGACAGGATTCTGACTTTTTTTCTCAGAATTCTGACTTTAAAGCGAAAATAAAGCTATTTTCAGTGGAACAGTGTGACATTTAGAGACATGTGTGTGTAAAAAAAAAAAAAAAAGTGGTTTTCAGTGCGAGCCTGACTTTAAAGTCAGAAATGGGGAATTCTGACTTTAAAGTCAGAATTTTGAGAATAAAGTCAGAATTCCGACTTTAAAGTCAGAATTCTGAGAATAAAGTCAGAATTCTGACTTTAAAGTCAGAACTCTGAGAATAAAGTCAGAATTCTGACTTTCCTGCCACCCCTCGTTTTTTTTTTCTTCACTGGCCCTAATCCTCTTCCGTAGGATTAGCCATGTCTAATGAAATGCAGAATATATTTTAAACATCATGAACCACGATCCCTTCAGCTGAGCCTATTTTTTTACTCTGTTGCTAACCAAAACAGCAGCGATTGAAATAGAGTAGCGCGTGTTACTGTTGATTTTATTGACGAGGCGATGAATCGATGGAATCATCGGTAGGATGGATTCCAGTCTCAACTAGCATCTACGGCGGCTTCAGAAGTGGAAGATGAGAGTTAGCTTTGCAGAGGTCTGCACCACTTTTGGCACAGCTGTGCGTGGAATTCATTTGTCAACATTTTGCGCCTAAATCAATTCGATGCGGCCCAACATTGGCGACATGTGAATTGGACTCAAAGGGGATAAGAGCAAATGAGCAAATCATCACCTCAGCCTTTGTTGGTGGACGAGTTGCCATTTAATGGCAAGCCTTCCCCTCCCTAATCAGGTTGAAAGGAATTTTTCAATTGATAACCGCCATCTGTGTTATTTTTAAACCTTTGTTGACAACTCATGTGCTATATCAATCCTACAATCCAAATTTGAGACATTTTTTGTTTTGCTTGCACTGCTGCTTTTGAGTGGGCCTTCATTTGCATCCTTCAGCGCAGCCTGGGTGAATTGAAAGCGATAAGCAGATGTACAGTGAAACGGTGCGTGCCACGCGCGCCGCTGACGTGCGATTGCGAGTAAGCGTCACTTTTTGTACTGACGCAGGTGACGCAGGCGACGCATGTGCGATTTGACACACATTGTGGAACGCTGCAAGACTGACGCTGCAGACTTGAGTCAGTTCAATAGTAAACATATTTACATAGCTTTACATCTTAACAACAATTAATTTTTCTTAATATATATATTTGTTTTTTTCTCTCTCTCTCTCTCTATATATATATATATAAAATATATATTAGCAATAAAAAAAATATATGGAAAAACATATAAAAAAATAGAATACATAAATATAAAATATAAATATATATATAAAAACATATATATAAAAACATATATGTAATATATATATAAATATGAAATATAAATATAGATAAATATATATTATATATATATAAAATAATATATATAATATAAATACATATAAAATATAAAAATATAAAATATACATATAAAAAACTTGAATCTCAATACAAAATGGATGTCGCACATGTTTGCACATAGGCTTTTTGTTTTCTTTTGTTTAGACAAATGATGTAGGTCTTCGTTTGCACAGTGGGAGTTGCAGTGAGGGAGGGGCTGGGGCCATGTCGCCATGTCTAAAGATCAAATGGGGCCTGGCCTCTAATCACCTGTGCAGCCCAGCGTGCATTTGGTCGTGCGTGGCGTGTCAGCGTGAGGTTGACTCACCGCACGTGCATTGGTCCCCGTTGGAGTGGAAAGAGCCGCGTCCAAACGGCGCCGCCTCTGGACGGGAAGCGCTGCAAGAACATTATTGCGAGTATATGAACTTGGCGTCAAGTTCATGAACAGCAATAACAAGCACAACACATGGGATCATCAGATGTCATCATAAAGTTAATTACTGCTAACTAGCGGGCCCACATATTTTTTTTTTGTTTTTTCCCCCCCCCCCCAGATTGGTGTTAGACGATGCAGCTGGCGGTTCAATGGCCCGTGCCACTTATTAGGGCGGAAGCAACTATTTGGGAATTGTTGAAATACACCTTCAGGATATTTGATATCAGTCATTCCCCCAAATTCATTTTACGTGCTGGGAAAACAAGACAGACCTTTGAAGAGCTTCTTACAATTCTGCCAAGATTTGACAGAGGATGATGGATGATATCAGAGCCCGCTTCTTTTGGACTTTCCCTCCGCCATTGATCGTTCGAAACAGGCGAGCGGCGGGTGGACGAGACCGGAATTTGGAAGTCCACCTGTCCGTGGAGTTTTACTCGCCTGGGAAGCGAAAGCACGCCCGCCGCAAGGCGAAATATTCACACCGAGATGACGAATGTGCCTCGCTGCTTGCAGATTAGCACGTTAGCGGTAGCCGGACGAGGCCTGAACGCATTGGCGAATCGCAAATCGGCGTCATTAATTTCTACGGAGCAAATCCTCCTGTCTTGTAAACA
Source organism: Syngnathus leptorhynchus (assembly GCF_054491065.1). NCBI lineage: Eukaryota > Metazoa > Chordata > Actinopteri > Syngnathiformes > Syngnathidae > Syngnathus > Syngnathus leptorhynchus. Next base: position 1,299,854 of record NC_141200.1, on the reverse strand, counting down.
TATATTTAGTCCTTCATCTCAGCGGGCTGATTACAAATATTATTGTTCAATCGGCCGCTATCAGCCGTGACACCGAGCGCCGCGATGGTGTTGCAGTTAAGTCCGGCATCGCGGCGGGATGCGCCATTACCACCCGATGATTGTGCCGAGCACCAAAGGTTGCCGTGATGCTGGCGTGGTGCGATAAAGGGAAATAATGATGAAGGATGGGGGGCAGGCTCTTTTTGCGTGTGTTTGATAGCAAAAGGTCATTAGCGCGCCATTCCGATAAATCTCCAAATCGTTATGGATGATCCCATTGACTTTTCCCCAGTGTGATACATTAACAACGCGGTAATGATGTCGCTCTGGCAGCGTCCACGTCAATTTCCACGCCAAGGCGAAGGGCGGCCGGACAGATGAGGGACTTTTAAGTACTCCTCCCGGTGAGCGTTGCCACGGCCAAGAGGAGCAGCCGGGAGAGGCCGCAGATGGTCGCTGGCCCTCGACTCCATTTAAAGAGAGCCAATGTGTAAATTTGCATCGGAAAGTACCACGTGGTCAAGAGCGCATTTTAAGTCCTGATTACAGAGGACGGCGGTCACGAGACGCCTCGGAGGAATATTATTACTCCTCATTGATTGGAGAACAGACACTACGTTGCGTTCCATTGGGAGACAATCATGTCAATATCAATGTGCTGCTCCAGGCTGGATTTACACCACGTAGTTCAAGAGACAATTGCGATGTGGCCCTATTTAGTCGTGGGTCACGGCCGTGAAAAATGACCTGGTGGTACGTCGAGAAACACCGAAAGCGTCATTCACTGCACAGTTAAAATGGACGTCTATAGCCGTCAACTGGAGTAAACGAGTTGGGGGAAAAAAACATACAAGCAGACTTCAAGTTGCCACAATATTAAGTCATTAAACGCCGGACTAGTTAGAATGGACGTCTATATCCGTCAATGGGAGTAAACGAGTTGAGGGAAAAAAAAAAAAACGATAGCACAACACCTAATCCTTAAGCAAACTTCAAGTTGCTTCATCATTTCATTCTCCTCTCGGCGCCCAACAAGTCGAGCATAGAAGTTGCAGACGTACTTGTTTGCACACACCAAAGCGCCGTAAACAGATTACGTTTGTGCACAAGCAGATTGCCGGCCGGTGTCGAGATAAAGAAGGATTGCCAATACGCTTGCTTGGGAAGTGCCAATCCAACGTGGATTACAGACTTAGTCACACCGCACGAGGTGGAATATTTAACCGCGTATCGGTACGCGGCGTAACGCGGCGGGAGACTTGTAACCTTTTGATTCCCAACGTGTTGGGACCGACTGTCTTTCGCATCAGCCTTAATCCATTCCAAAATAGGAAAAAAAAAAAAAACTCACATCGCGACAGCATTGTGCCCCAGTGAGCAAGTCAGCAGGCGGCCCCCCCGCATTTCAGCGATACACTTCACTAGCAAACTTCCCTGGAGGCCTTTTTGATGTGTCAGCCGCTGCTCGGAAGAGGAGGCGAGCGAGAGAGCGAGAAGAGAAGAGAGCAGCCTCGTACGGCGCCGCAGATATGATCAAACGTATCAGGAGACAGACAATGTGAGAGGAGAGCACTGCCTCCACGTGTCAAGAGGCGGCCAAGAGAAAGGTCAGTGGTTTGAACCTCAAGTCAGCCGGGGGACTTTTTTCCACCAACGCAGTGGAACTCGGCAGATCAATCACAGCCTGAAGTGATGAAGGCCTTGCATCGCAAAAAAAAAAAATTGATAGTCAGGGGTCATAGACACTCTGGACCCCAGTTTTTTGGGGGATATGTTCCAGATACTACCACAGAGCTCTTCAAAATTTCAAATGAACATTGTAAAATGTTACTTTTGTCGAATCGAACGCCGCTAGCTTAATGCTAATGTGAAACGCCATATTGGCATTTATGTTGCGGTGGTTACAAACCTTACAAAACAAAATGCTATTTTAATCCAAATAGAGCTACAAAGATGGCAACAAACAATCTCCACAAGCTAAAACTAGCACAACAAGAAGAAAATTAGCTTAAAAGCATGTGATTATAGCAGGGGTGCGAAAAATGAGGCCATTCTCACTCCTTTTCAAAAACTGCTGGTACAGTTAATTACATTTGACCCTGGAACACATTTACATTCTTTTCATTTGGAATAGTTTTTAATAAAAACCCAGACTTGGCATATCAATGCACTCAACTGTAAATGGATACTGCTTGGAGGTCACGCTGACATATTTTCCCATTGATCTGTGTCTCCATTTTTGTGTTCTCCACAATGTACAAATAGGAACTGGGTCCCGCTTTCAAGATGGATGGCAGGTGATCCATCTTGACTGAAGGTGAAGCCTCCTCATAAAGAAGAGGCAAACAAAGTCACACTGCGACAGTATTTTTAGACAATGCATTTTGGAGTCAAATAAATATAAATAAGTGGGGCGCAGCAACAAAGGAATATAAAGGTGAGTCAGAGCTGCTGTGCCGGGCTGCTGGACTATTTTCCGTTTGTAACAAAGCCGCTTTGAATGATTTGGGGGGTTTTCAGTCTTTAGGTCATCTCGCGCCTGGCGTTGAAAGCAAATTCTCCGCCAAGCCAAGCGGTGAGCTCATCGATTCAATGTGTTCTTAAAAAGAACAGCGGTCACGCCAAGGTTTTCACGACAGGGAAATAGAGACGCGTTTGACTTGTCGGCTCCGAGTGGCTTCTCCTCCTAAAGAGGAGGCAGCCATGCCGAAAGCCGACCGCCGACTGACGGATGTGTCAAAGCGTCCGAAAAGTCGAGTTTTTCGACAGGGATTGTGATGTCGGTGGACCGTGAAGGCTGTCGATTCGACGGCTGGCAGATTTTCTCCAATGCTGATAATGATGTCACATTTATTTGATTTTTTTGGGTGTAGCTCTGCCGGTCCCCTGTTGTTATTCTGGCGATTGAGCATCCATCCGTTTTCTGAACGGGCCCACCAGTCCGTCCGTCCGTCAGTAGTTGGACCATTGCTCTGTTGTTTAAAGCGCACTTTCGTCATCACTAAATAATACAAATAAAATAAAAAATGTATCATAATGTAAACGTAATGGGATGGCTATTAGGAAAGTAGTCAATTCCATTTTTACAGGTTGATAATTAAACACAAACAGGAGCCACAATCAAAACACATATTCTTTATCCTCTGCAAAGAATGATTCATATTAAGATTATATTATATTGTATATCATATTATAGTTTGGAGTCCCGCTGTGGACATAAACGTAAAAACCACAAGCTCGTTGTCGGCGGGATGCTAATTAGCTTGCTGGCGACTGCCGAGGTGCCTTTGAGCAAGGAATCAAGGCTGGAGTGTATGCTGTGCAACACAAAATATGCATCGGCGAGCCAGTTGAATTTCCCCTCGTGAGCCGATAATGAGTATAATAAAATCCAGATTAAATTCAAACACGCGTCCCTGCAGAAGCCTTTGGATTTGACACTGGCGATAAGAAATGAAGATGAAATAGTATTTGCGGATCACTCGTGACGTTTGCGCCACTTGCACGCTCAGCAGGAAGACGTCGTCCGAGTAAATATACGATGTTATCGATTGCTCGCGCATTTGCATTTTAGTCGATTAAGCGGCAAAACTGTGGGGGAGGCCGAGTTCAGATTTTTTTTTTTTTATAGCGCCGTCAACACGTCAGCCATCACTCTCTTGTGCCAATCTATTAAGTGATGCTGTTAAAAACATCACTGTTCTATCGTTCTTTTTCCATTAGTTTGAAGGAACACGTGGAATGTGACTGGCGAACGCCATTTAGACAAAACTAGAGCCGCGCCAACTCCCGGACTGCCACGACAAGGTGAGATGTGGACTAATCCTTTGTTTCTGATGCCGATAATTCTCCAATGCGTCAGGCCATTGCGCCACCTGCTGTCGAGGAGGACTTAATGATTTTCTTTGTCTTAAGTATCGACGCCTGGTATCGGCAGCCTCTACCATCCTCGATAACGGCAAAATAGGCCGGCTATTGGGCCGATACCAGTGCTCGCCCGTGCTCACAGAGCCCCCCCCCCCACCCTTCTCGTGATTATCTTTGTCGTCATTTGCATGCAGCGTGCGGCTCTGTCGCGACAGCTTGACAGATGCTACGCAAGTGACACAATACTCTGCGCTGAGAGGCTTAATGGAAGCTCAGCCGTCAGCCATCCCCGCAAGAAGCCACCCACGGCACCTTCAAAAATTGATCAAGTCCAAAATGAGGAAGGTTAACGTGGGAAAGATGCCGGAATTCATTTGTTCATTGGGCGGGGCCGATCATCGTGTGACGATTGCCTCTCAATGGGCGAGTGACGTGACATCACGTACGACGGGTGAAAGAAAAGTCCAACTGCAGACAATTCATGCGCGCTTTTGACACTCATCCTCACCCACGTCGTGAAGCTCCATTTGTATTCACCGGCACAATTGCGCTTCCTCAAGATGGTCAATTAATGAAGCTGTCACTCTGTCACGCAAGGCAACCACGGAGGAACTGGTGACCTCTCAACCACTTGATAAAATGATTGCCCATGTGAATATTAATTTGGGGTTTTCTGGGTTTGGATGATAGTGGGCTAGAAGAAGACATTTCATGAATGTGGAAAGGATTGGAGCGGAAGTCCGCCGGTGAGTAGCAGCTGTTGACGGAAGTCGGCTCATCCTGTGTCCTCCGGCCTTCTGACAAGGCTTCGAGTCTTCATTCACACGCACGTCAACAAGCGGCTCTTTGTTGACATCTGCACTCGCCGCTCTGGCCTTGTTTACAAAAAAATAAAGACGCTTTTGATAGAGGCCGCAGTGGCTCGATAAGGCGGGGGAGGGGCTCGTTCTCGAGACTGATGAATTATTTCAGCATCTCAGCTCCGCATCAAGGCTACGGGTCTTTTTGTTGCTCACTTGAGAAAACGCTGAAAATGAAGTTTGACTCCACACAGTTGCTACTTTTGCGCTCGTCGTCGATTAACAGTGACTCGATTCGACCGGCGGGTTGAAGATGAGGTTAGGGTAGGTGAAGCAGAGTTCAGCCATTTTCACTATCGCTAACATGGTAAACTAATTGAGATTATATGGCTGGTGGCTTTATTATTATTATTATTATTATTATTATTGTATGTATTTATTTATGTATTTTGTTATTATTTTTATATCTTATTTTATTCTTAAAAAACCCCGTTGCACAAAATCTGAATGGAATCCGCCAAAGACGAGATTTATTGGAAACAAACCTCCTCCTTGGTACAAGTATTTAATTTTAATGTCCATTTTTATTCATACTGTGGGAGTTCAGCAAGCTGCAGACAATAAAACCTTCTCTTGTTCAGATTCTTTTTATCAGAGTTAATAAAAAGCTGTTTGTTATGTAGCATTAGAGGCTGTAGGAATATGTATTACCATATTTGCGGAGGAGTAAAAGTGGAGTTAAATATCAAGCGAAAAGAGAATCAAATGTGTCGTGTACATATCGGAAGGTCAACTGCGAATCGGATCTGCGAGAGGGAGGGCTGCGACGCTGTGAGAGCGAGCACAATCAAAGAAGCTCCTCCTCTTCCCTTTAAATGCCACATGCTCAAGAATCCTGACCTGGCAGAAGCACACAAACAAAATCTGGCCACTGTGGCTTGGCGACCAGATATGGATGAGAACATGAAATAGGGTCTCCTATGCCTGGGTACACAAATTTCCACTCTGATGCGTGCATATGTGTGTGTAGGAGATTCGAGCAATAACTGCTTGTCAAAAGAGCCTTAATATTTTCCTGAGTTGTGGCCCAGCGTCAGCATTGATTGACTTCTCTTAAGGTGATCTTGAATGAAAATCAATGATCAGAATCGCAGCAGATGTGTCAGGGAGCGTGTGATGTATATTTGACCTCCGGGGATGTATGAGGCGTAAAGGTTAACCTCGAAAGTGCCTCTTTCGCTAATCACTTTGCTAGCATCCTAAGGAATGCCTTTTATTAGACTTGGGAATGCAGAAAGAAATAAAAAAAAGAAAAAGTAAGTCAGAATTGAAGACAAAAGAGCTTTGTGGATAAAACGGACCAATCCGAGAGGAGTGTCGGGTCAGGTGACTGCTGAAAGGCGTGTTTTGAGATACAAGCAAGGTCGTGGAACAAATTCAACTCGTATCTCAATTTTTCTTGGACATGGCCAATTTTTTTTTTTTGGTTCTTGCTTACGACAGTATTTGCACCATTATATGTGCTTGATTTTATATTTAAAGTGGTCTGTTTATTTGATTGTGCACATCGCCCCCTATTGACGTCCCACCACGGCATCGCAATGCACTTGATGAAATCCTAATTGAGAAGTTAATTGCTTATCAAAGTGGTCTGACTCGTTTCGCATGCAGATTGCGAGGCCAGTTTTCAATCTCGCAAATGAAATGAGTGTTTGCTGCTCCACACGTGTCTAACAAATGTTGCCTTTTTTTTTTTTCCTCCGGCCGATAAATAAATAAATCCAACAAGGGCTTAGCAAAGAGCTGCATACAATGTTGTGTGGCAAATGTGGGAAAAGGAACGACTTTGAGTGTAGTCACAAAAAAAAACTTGGCAATGAAATATGAAACCATAAAAGATATTCACATCATAGGAGCAGAAAGGACGCTACCTTTATTTTTTTCCTCCCAACAGAAACAAGTGTTGATGTTTTTTTTTTTGTTTTTCTATTTCCGTGTATAGCCTTTCCCCGAGTGGAGGCAACTGCACAAAGATGAATCGATCAACTTTCTTTTGATAGCTCGGAGTGGGACCCCGGAGGTGGAACGTCCCGTCCCGCAGCGTATCGGGCGACCTCGCCCCCCGTCGGCCCCGGTCGGCCCGCTGCCATTCCACAAGCTGCTCGGAAAGCCATTTGAAGTGTTTTAACACGCTTAGTGTGAACGGCCTCCTCGGGCTCTGGCGCTCTATTTGGCTGATGAAATGGCTCATCCCCTCTGTTGAACATCTCGCTATTCTGTGTTTGAAGAGGAGCGTTACACAAACACAACAACAACAAGGTGCTTTGGCCGCCAGCGCAATCCAAAGCCTTTTTCCATCTTCAAATGTTCGCTGGTCAAACTTCCATTCAAGCTCTTTCCATTTTTTTCTATAGAAAGCAAAAATAGATGTAGCTGGAGAATTTTCACATCAATCACAAAAATCGGTTTGACCAAACTTGACAAAATCAGACCGGATGAATCTGCGGCGAAATTTTCCAGCTCGCATAGCTAACGTCAATGAATCGGTCCTTCTCCCCATCCTCTCATTATTTGATACAGACCTCAACTTTCCATTGCCACCTTCGGGTTGAGCCCTGCTTCACACACCAACTTCCTGCCATGTGATTGAAGAGCCTCATAAAGCAACACACACTGTGCTTGGGAATGAGTCGGCCATCTCTGCAGGAGAGTGGAGGGCGTAACTCACTTTACAATATCAAATAATCACCGCTTGTGATTCTTGTCTCCTGGCTGACTTGCGGGGGGGGGGGGGGGGGAGGAGGGTCATCATTTGATGGCTTTTAAAAGCATAGGTGAGCCGCGAGCAAGGAGGGGAAGAGTCGTCCGAGACCACCGAGTCCCGGGGGACCCCGAAGTGAAGCCTGGCCTCGCGGGTGGCGCAGCCGTAATGAGTGTTATCAAGCGAGCGCCAGAAGACAGGTAATGGCGGCGCGATTTACGAGGAGCCTTGCGGGATGACCCTAAACGGAAGCGGCCGTAGCTCATCGAAGACAGCGCTAAGGCTAAGAGAAGACTTAGATGGCAGCATTGTGATTAAATAGACTGCTGATTTTATGGCCGCTGGCACCAACAAGCTAGTCAGTGTTTATCAGGGCGGGTGTAAATTTGAAAAAAATAAATAAATAAATCGCAACGCTGATGACTCTTCTCAAGGTGGACTCCAACGCTGCCACATATAATAGCTTTACTTTTTTTTTTTTTTTTAAGACTACACAACTGCGGGCGGGTCAGTACTCGCATGCGGTACTGAAAGATTTACACCTGATTCAGAATCAAAGTCAGTACACGCATACTGAAAATGTTTCTGGAATAATTTTACTCAACACACAAGTGCTTCATGAAGCATTTCGGTGTTTCGTTTCCCCATCCCTCGCTAGCACCTACTTTATACTAGCAATCAGTTAGCTAAGTATGCTAGCTGAGAACGGATCGGTAGCATTTCGATAGGAAATACTGATTCGATTGTTCGGATTATTTTACAAATAAAATGTGTGAGTCAAGCTATCACAATACATACATACAAAATTGAAATCCGCCTTCATGTGGATTTTCCTTCACCGGTCAAGCCGGCAGCAAAAACAAACACACAATATTTGCTCGGACCGTGCCAATGTCCACACGCATGCTTTTGTGCAGATAATACTGGTGACGTGGTCTACTTGAACAAAGCCGATGTTCTCAAACATCAGGAGAATGAGAGCGCCACTTCATAACGAGTGGTTCCTAAAATTGCTATCAGTGCTTCAAAAATGACATCATATGCATTTTTTTTCCTCACAATTCCAGTCATAGAAGTCCATTTCCCATGATATTAGCCATATTAAGAAAAGATTGAATTGAAAATGAAGATGCCCACACGCGCAGTTAGCCGTAACGCACCTGCAATCGCTAATCGGTGCTCAAGCTCTGAGGCGTCACTCAAAAATGATCCGTGTAAAGAGAGGTTTCGACCCGGCTCACGTTTTTCAACCAATCTCATTAAATTGCAACACATCCATCCGATAGCGTTTGACCTTTGTCCTTCCCGGAGCCATTTCTTGGAAATGTGCGGTATTTTTTAAACGCGCGTTTAAAATTCCGACATACTCCCGGCCGTCAACGTGAGAACCTCCAGTGAGAGCAAGATTCACGACACGGGCTGATCCCGCATCCATCATCCATCGAGCGGAAGAGGACGGCCGCAGAAAAAATAGCAGCAACACTAGCATGGATCATTTTGGGAGCACTTTGTCATTGTCATATTGCGCAGGTTGAGTTACGCTACGGACCGAGCAAACAGGCAGGCCTTGTTTGACTTACAATGATTTCGACCAGCTTTCAAGTGAACTTTCACCATGAATCTAAAATGCACTTTTTAGGTTCATGCTGGAATTTCAAATCGTCTTGCAATTGGTGGATGACTAGCAGATTCATCGGCTGGAAAATGATAAATTCGGTTTTGTTTTAAATCACATTATTAACATACTGGGGAATGGAGCGTGTGGATATTTTTGGGGACGTGCATTTTAGCCATACTGACTACGATGAAATTAGAAAAATCCAAAAGATAACTCGACAGGTGCGACATCAGCGAGCGCAGCCAATTTGTGATTTCAACCTTGTCAAGCTGCTTTCTGCTTCACGCTCCTAAGGTTTGCACTCACAGTAGGGGCGGATAAAAAATAAAAAATTCGGCCTTTTGATGGGCTTCTGCAAGTTTCAAATGCTGTAAACATGGCGCTCTCTTCTGCCAGTCAGCTGATGTCTGGCGGTGGCCTCGCCTGTTGTGCGGGATCAGAGGCTCACCAGGTGGGAGGTAGTTTCTCCAGCTTCTCTTTCCCCAACTCTACTCTGAACTTGCCTGACAGCTCGCACCATTTTTGTCACGTGCTCCACGAAGCGAGACGGCGGCGGATGATGGGATGAGGTCGGACGCTGCTAACTCTGATGTCGTTGGGCCGTGGTTGATTAACGTACGCACGAGCGCAGTTCAAAGTCGACAACATTAGGGACTCGATGGCGGGCAAAAAAAAGCCTCATTTGGATGAGGGATGATATTTGAAATTTGGCTTCATCGCTACATCCTGTGTTTTCCAGATCACCAAGGCTCAGAGGAACTTTTTCAAAACACGGCTTGTACGTTTTTCAATTTGGGTTGAAAAGAACTTACATTAACCTCCAGGATCCCTCGCCATATGTAGCTACTCACGGTCGAAAGATCCACGCCTCGTACTGAAGTTTATAAATATTGAATCTTCTCATAAATGAACAGAAGCCGTGAAAACTAGAAAAAAAATGAAATGAAACAAATTCGTATTTGACATGTCACAACTTTCACATATACAACACAGTGTGACTTCACAAACACGTTACAATCAACAACTTAAGTCAACAACACAAAAGTCATTCTTTAAAACCGAGTTAGCGTTAGCATCAGTTGTAGCCAAAATTAATTTTCATCGTTCAGTCGCTCCTCTCGCTGTCTATTTCGCTCCTCTACTTATAATGCCAAATTAGAGGAACCAAAAAAACGAAACTATATTTCTTCTGCAAATTTATGCAGTAATTTACACCGTACACTGGCAGCACCCCAGTGTATTTTTTTTTTATTGGTACTCTGTCATAGCAGCTAGCTAGCGCTAAGCTAACCAGGAAAAATTGGGTTTTTAACATTGCTTGTTAACGGCTAGTTCTCATTTCATTTTGAGTCGCCGCCGATTGGCGCCCTAATCGTAGCAATACACGTGCGGTGCGGTATAATTTCATTCACTTGGAGTCATGTTTCAATTTGATCTCAAATGAACTTAACGCTGATAGCATCGGGCTAAGCTAAGACGCTATCAAGGCGACGGCTCAGGCCTCGAGGCGCTTCCTGTAACGCGGCAAAGATCCCGCCAACATTTGGGGCATGATGGAACACCCACGCTGTGTCACAAGGCCGAAACAATACAGGCCAACATGATCTGATAATTCCAAAACACATTTCCAAGATAACGCCGCACATAAGCTGCGGCAAGAAACCTTTACGGCGCTACAAAGAAAATAAATAGAGGCCATATCTTTCCATCATCCATACAGGTTTGCCATCAGGGCTTCAGAACTCAGACAATCCAGAAAAAAATACGTCAGCTCAGGGACAAACTTTTAAGAAATATGACGCCGCTATGACTCTCCGGGGTTTTAATAATTACGTCCACTTTGGCACTTTTTTCCCTGTCTGCCACGACAAGTCCAGTCGCAAGAGTACTCTGCGAAAGCGGCCGCTCCTGCAATTCAACGCTGACGCGGGGCCAACATTATCGTTAGCGATAAGACGAGAAATTGTAAAAGAGCAGTAAGCCGCTCATCAAAGTGAGCCAAGTTGCTGATTCTGGATCCATTTGGAACTTTGCAACTGGCTAAACAACGGTTAGGAGAAAATGGTGTTGTCTTCATTATCGCAAGTGCATTTCATTAGTAAGATAGCTTTAAAAGAGCAGACGGTCGGAACAACCAAATTCAAGACCTTGACTTTTTGACTTTCAGATGAATTTTTTTAATCGTCTCATTTTTCATAACATACCTCACCACAATCGTTTAAATCTTTTCGATTGACCTTAACATATTTGGATTTTTTTTATTTTATGGCATTGGAAAAAAAAATGACGATAATGAATTGATGGTTATTTGATTTATTTTTTATTTCTTGTATTTTTTTTTAAAAATCATTGGATGATTCAGGCTTTGAAAATATGTTTATAATAATGAATTGATATTTAATTTGATTTAATTTAACCTCCACCAAATTGTTGACCTTGGATGTAAACAGGCCCAAGAAAAGTAGTGCTTCCGCCGCAATGTAGTGTGTAGTTCTTGAAGTTTTCCAGCCAAAAAGTATTGTACTGCTAATTAGGCACCGAGGGGGGGTGACGGGGCACCAGTGCAGGCAGCGTGTATGCCGATGAGGCTTTCTACATTAATTGACTTGGACATCGCCGTCCCATCGAGTCAGACGTCGGCTGAGTATTTACCGAGCAGAAATGTCATCTGACAGTATAAATATGTATAACTCGCCGGCTCTTCGATAAATGATGATAAGGACACGCAATACCGCCGCAGATGCTCCGTATTCACTTTTTTTTATTATTATTTAAGGAGAGAGAGCCAATTAAGTTTCACCTAAGACGACTTGAGCGCATTTGAAGTCATGACAGAGTGTGAAGAAAAAGAAGCTTGGGTGCAAAACACCCCAAGGCCTTTTCGGGGGTTTCCCGGGTCACGGCGGTATTCCGGCGTCGCTCTGCATTAGCAGTGGAGCACAATTAGTAGGAACCGAATCAATGCGCTGCTGTCAAAGTCATTATGGGACGGATGCTGAAGGCTGAGAAGGCGACAACCAATCAAGGTGGTGCGGGTGGCTTTCCGCCAAAGCGGAACAAAAGTGGAGGGAAATGTGAGCTTGTTTGCACGCTAGGAAAGAATTTTGCACACTGCCTTTTCCTGAAATGATTTTTTTTTTTCTTTGTAATAAATTGTTTGAGTTGCCTGGAAAATAATCAATCAAGCAGGTAAACGCAAGAGGACTTTGGACAGCAAAATTCCATCTCAGACCAACAAATCAAACAAAAATGACGATGGCCACTAAGGAAAAGCTGCTGAGATGAAATTCACTTCAACCGGCGCAGATTTTGAAAAAAAAAAAGCCTTAAATGAAGCCATCAGGATGACCTGAGCAAATGTATTAAAAATTTACCATCAACAAAGACAATTTGATTTTTTTTTTTTCCACATTTAGCAGGATTTGAGAGCAGTGACAACGGCTTTATGTTTCCCGATTCTCAAGCTTGATTGAATATATGAGCAGGCCTTCCTTTTCATTCAGACTCATTTTCTTCCACTCTCTAAGAAACATTTCTTCCAAAGCGCTTGGGGCGCAAATTAATTGCACTTTTTGTGACCGGTTCTCCGTCGAGACCAAACTGCCAGACAGTCGTGCTAAAGCGTCTCCCAGGGAGAAACTTCCTGCCATATTTTCACATGCCACCATAAGGCCGACATTAATTGCCCGATTGAACGAAGACACGCTGCGATGGACCGCGACGTCTCTGCCCGCTCTAGAAAACCTTGCGGGCTTTTTATTTAAATCGAAGATGCGCGAGAGCTGGCAAATAAGTTATGGTTCCGACCTCCCGCTGTGAGCAGTCTCGCTTGTTTACATGAACTCCGCAACCAATCAAGTATGAGTGCTTTGATTTCCCTGAAGGCTTTTACAAAAGGTGACGAGTTGGCGACTGCGCCGATGTCGAGCAACAAAGCGCTACCAAACATCAAGTTGGCATTTTACAAAAAGTACTGCAAGAAAAATTTGGTTGCCTTTTGCCACTCAAGTCAATAATTAGACGAATTACTTTGATTCATCATCTGAACAGTAAGAAATTTCAAGTCGGGTTGCTAAACTCACAGGAAATGACATCGTCTGATGAATTTGCTACTCGGAAACGATCTGACTCTCAAAAAAGTGCCCTTTTCTGAAGGTTCGTCCGGCAGACTTTTTAATCTCGGCCACCCTGTCGGGGAGGCGGATTAATTATGACTCTTATGGTTGAGGGGGGGACGACGACAGGATTGTCAATTAAAAAGCCAGTCTGACGGACGTGTGCTGAGCGCCTTTCCAGACTGCAAACGTCTGTTCAAAGAAAGTCGTCTTCATTAAGCTTTAAGGTCGTCTTTAATCCGCTTTTAAGAACTCACTTGAAAAAAGCAACACCTTTTGTGTCAAAACACGTCTTTACACGTTTACATTTAGCTCACCTTAAGTCCGTCCATCCATGGGCTTGCGACGGTGGACCGGCCGTTCGGGAAACTCCTGAAATTTCTGACGGCCAACTCGCTCCTGAATGGAAGGAAAATTGAAATTATTTGAGTTTCGCTCCAGCTAAGAAAAGCCGCCGGAATGCTAAAATGAACCTTGCGAAGACAAAAATGACAAATTCCGTATAGCAGCTAGCAAGACCGCGCGGGCTCATACGAGCGCATCTAGTAGTTAGCGAGTACTTGTGCGTTTCAAGTTCATTTGAAATTGCGTGTGTAATGTTTCGCCGAGGGAAATAAGCAAAGCCTAAATTTCTTTGGGATTAGCCAAAGTGGATTTAAGTGGCGAGCAAACAATAGAGCACTTTAATGCCCTTCATTAAACAAAGGCTTCTGGATGTAAACATGAGCATCCCGGGAAAATAGCAACCATTTGGGCTAATTTTATCATTTTTAAGCGATTAGCGTTCAAGCTGCTTGGTGCCTCGTGAGGGTCTGTGGACTTTCACGCAGATTTTGCTGGAATCAATGAACAACCCCGCCCACTCCACCAAATTGACTTTCTTGGTACTTGTTGAGGTCAGGACAGCGTAATGCGTGGTTGATCCCCGTCACTAATTAAACGCCACATGGAGTTGTTATTGTTTGCTAATTGCTTGCTGAGAGATCCTGAAGGCGCTTTGTTTCGCCTGGGAGCTTTTTAGATCGGCTTTGCGCAACACTGGCAGCCTACCATGTTCAGGGCAACAGTAATGAATCACCTCTGTGTATTCATTGGACGTTGGAATATACACTCCGCTACCTGGCTAACGCAAGCTAGCAAGCCAATCAAATCATTCGAGCGCTTTGTATGATATTGATATTCAAGTAAAGCTGATTTTAATGGGATTGAGGGGAGCCGGGATTGGCCAAGAGTCATCCCACACCGGCGCACACTACCCTCTTCTATTTCCGCTAGTTAGCTTTTTGTTTTCTTCCTGGGGTCAGGGAAGGGTAGCGATGAGCTGCAACCTCTTTCTGGTGCGACATCTTTTTTTTTCCCCTTGACATCAGTAAATCCTAGCAACGAGCAGCATATTATGAACCATCAGGACTAAAGAAGCTTAATGCGTGACAGTGTCAAAGTAAACGCAGTCACACCTCTGACATGAAACCACGCGCAGTGCTTTTAACACCCACCTGTCTGCCATTTCCCCCGAGTTCGGATACAGTTAGTGTGTCTAGGAAATATTTGAACGGCTCACTCGCACTCCAGTACTTGAAACCCAGTCAAAGAATAAAACCCAGAGTCCACTTCTGTTGGTTTATTTCAAACACCGGAGAAGTTGTTTATTGCATTGATATAGTTTTATGCAGACAAACTTCATTGTTTTTTTTTCCCCTCGCACTTATTTACCAATTCAAATGGGAATACTCTGAGGGAATGCAAATGACTTGTTTTCCCCTCAACTAGCATCTTAAAACAAACGTGATTTAGCGTGTATGTGTGTGCGTGAGCGCCAAAGTCGCGTCTCGCAGAGCTAACAAGGCTTTAAGGGCTCCTGAAATAATGAAACAACTTTGCAAAGCTTGAGCTATGCTGACCCCCAAATGGAAGATTTGACATTTTCCAATCCGAGTGTCATTCAAATTTACATTCGGATCAAGGCGATTCGATCATTGGTGACCATTTCGTCACCCGGTTTCGACCGGGTCACGTTAGACTTGTGACAGCAAATGGTCATTTCCGGCACTCAATAAAAATACACTTCATCGCTAAAAGGGACACAACCAAAAGTCAAATATGAACAATATTAAAGTTGACAGAACATCAATCAACAATCCTTTGTTATTAAAAAACGGCAGCACTTCAAATTACTGGAAAATATTTTTGACTGGCACTTCATTGCTAGCCATTTTCAACCCTGATTTAGAGTGAAAAGTGTCAATTATTTAATCAATCACCAGCCCAGGGACTATAAATATAAATTAGCTATAAGCTAGCATGCTAACATTAGAATTATATAAATATACACATGACATTAATTTGTATTGGGAATTGTATGGAACCAAATTCTGGCCTACTGGAACAGGACCACAGGGACATTTGCATGCTGCCAATGCTAATCCTCGGAATTCATATCCTCGGGCATAATTTGACATCTGTACATGTAATCAAATGCAAAGTGATGTGAAGTGCAGAATATAATAAAATTGATTCAGTGACTATTCGTGCCTCTTGACGTTCACTTGCATGCGTCGTATGTTTAATCCAGCACACTAGTCCAAATATTTACACTGGTTAGCTTTTTTTTTTTATACTGGCATGACATTTGAGAATATCAAAAAATAACCACCTGAAGCTCTCCAGCTGTCGAATCAGTAACTTTTAAAAATCATGATAGATGGAGCATTTTGATGTGTTTTGAAGTCACGATTTAAGACGAAATTAATGGAAGAAAACTCTTTTATTGATCCATTTTATGAGATGCTTGGGCTACCCTGAAAATCTTGGGGCGCCCTAAGGCAATGAATTTCCAGTGCTTGCCTAATTGTATGTCCGCCTCTGCTGCACAACGATGATGAAAGCATAATTAAGTCCCGCAAAAGTGATAGTTTGCTTTGACATGGGTATGCCGGACGATAGAATTGTCAATAATTTCTCGTAATTTTGCTTCATGTATCAGAAATACTAATGACATCGGTAATTGTGATTATTCAACAGCCCGAGTACGCCGACTGGTATCGGTCTGAAAACAAAAAGCGCATCCGTAGTCTGAAGCCGAGGGTCCGGTTTTCAGGTATGGCGGAGCAACCGATTCCGCCGAGCGACTCCGAGGCCAATTGAAATCACGCAAAAGGGCTGCCTCCAAGCAGCGGCAAGGCAAAGGGGACCTGGGGACTTCCTGCAGAAGAGGGCTGTTTTTCAGTGCCATTTGAATCACTGCAGGTTCCCACAGCCTCGGGCCATGCTATATAAAGCCCAGACAGCTGCTGGATTTTCCACATTACTGCCAGGGAATTCAACCAGTACGACGGCGTGGCGGCCATGTTGCGGCCGCCGTCGTCATGCGGCATCCGCGGGAGGTTTTGCTCTCGCGGGTCACCGGCCACCTGTCTCCTTCTTATGAGGGACATTAGCCAGCATGCAAGCCAATACGCAAATCGTGCTGCATGAAGGCTAGCAAAATCATTAGCGCGCAAGTCCGCTACGCTACATTATGCTGGGGCTGGCATTGAAATCGCACCACTGCTGAATTTGATTTTCTTTTGGTAAGGAGACTTTCTGACAGGAGTTGTCGAGAGTCCAATTGGTCAGTGGCAAATGGGTTGAAGTCTTAAGGATTTAGGAACAAAACACCCTACTCTCAAAATTTTCACTTAATTAATGTGGTGCCTTGAGACATGAGTTTGATTTATTTGCTGTTCATACTCAAATCGTCTTCTCCTCTTGAAATGAATGAAAACGCCATGAATCCATTCCGGTTTCCCAAAAAACAAAACATAATTGTTTTTTTTAAATGAGGAAAATTCAGAATGTTAAGTTTAAATGAAAACAAAAACATCGCCTAGTATAGAAATTGTGGTTTTGAAATTTTTAAGAATGAAGATGCTCTCTCACTTCTCATACGTGATGACGTAAAGCTCCAACTAAGTTTCGGGTTCGTTAAATGCCAAACTGCACTCCTGACCAGATGGTGGCAGTAATGCACTAAAAAACATAACATTTCATGAGCTTGTTGCTCTCATTTAGCCTGTGATGCAATTCTTTTCTGGCTGTACGTGAAGCACCTGTTATACGCGCAGTTGAACGTTCAAAAGCTGAATGGGTCATCAAATAACCTCGTAATTAAATTCATTGAAATTTCAAATGAAAAACAACCCAGACAGTGTTGGCCCTGAGGTAAATACCATCAACTGCTGCCAGCTTTTATGTTAACTAAGCGTACTTGTGAGATCCTTTGTGCTTGTGCCGGCGCCCTCAATGCACTTTTCTCAATGACGAGATAACCGTGAAGGCTAGAAAGTCTTTTTAGTCCTAAAACTCCGCAACTTGAAATCCTCAAAACCCGAGTTTCCAAAAGAATTTTGCACCATTACGTCACATGTTCAGTCCTATGGCTCTATTTACTTGGCACGAGACTGATAGCAAATCTTGGTCGATAGCGCCATTAGGGCAAAGCAAACCGTTTCCTTTGTCAATCTTGCAATTTCTGCATCCTTGGACGTTTGCATAGTCCAGATAGCCTTTTACCCAGGTGTGCCTTATCAGGTGCGAGGGGGGCAAATTAGAAAGGAAAACTTGGCGCTTCAGTTTGCTCCATCGACTCCCGAGTACTGATAGCAAAACAGTCTTGACACTCCATAATGGCTTTCTCAGAGGATCAACCCAAAACCTAAATCGCTTCGACACTATCGCCGCACGGCAGGCCAGTCGCGCCAGAATGTTTCAAGCGCTGATTCTCGCGGAACCATACCTTCAAATAATCTGCAACGAATCGTTGCCGTATCATTTTTATAAAGTGCTATCGCGCCTATTTTTTAATTAACTTAAATGTTAAATAAAATAATGACATCCATTCATTTCAATGAGTAAAATGTTCGACTTGATCATTCTTTGCAGAAGATAAAGAATATACTCCCGAGTACTGTCACGTTATCCGTATTACTCTGATAGCATTTAAAAAGCCGTCGCATAAAGAGTTCTAACACCACGACGTTATGCTTTTCGTTAGCCAATTGGTAGCGTTTTGTGTGTTGGCATTAAGCTAGTAGAATTTAGGAGATTTAATTTGCTTTTCTTTCTGTTTAGTTTGACAGTAAACCTGAACTGGTAGTGCTATGGAACAGTTTGAAGATTCTTTTTATGTACACAACTTTTGGGTCACAGACATGTATGCTAACAACAATCATAAAACATCTCATTAAAATAATGAACACGTTTCTAACGACGCTACTTACTCCCGCCGACGAGTTTGGGGATTAAAATGCACATTTTCGGCTTAGCGCCGATTACAATATTTATATCAAAGTGTAAACAAAACGCAAGCGTGGAGCAGATAATGGCCACAACGTCGCACGATGGCTCTGTTGAACAGCGAGTACACACACACACACTCTTCTCGACCCTATCGGGCTCATTAAATTATATCGCCTCCATTTTTGCAAAGAGGCCGAGACATTTTACAACTGTGCTTTTTACGAGGCGTGCTATACAGTTGACTTTCTTCCGAGGCTGTGGCCACAATCCCCCGGACATATTCATACCTCCACATTAGTCATTCACGTCATCTACTCTGCTTGGAATGATGGAGGCTGTGGGAGTTGCGCATTTCTGTTGCCTGCACAACATGTAATGTGTGCTTTTTGTGGTATTAAGCCTCTGCCATTTCTTTCTTCTTCTATGGGGGCGGCTATATAATAAGACCATATGGTGTGTGGGGGTGTGCGCACATTATATTGCATGGCTTCCTTTGCTTTGAGCATTTTGCCTCAAGTGAAGCTCTCCCGTGTGTTTAACACTCTCGCGGAATGATGGCTCATTCCACTATTGGAGGAATCATACAGATATTTTTATTTTTTTTTATTGTCCATTTCATACTTTAGTATTCAGCACTGAAAAACATACAAATGAAAAATGTAAGAGGGAAAAACGTCACTTGTGGGGTGTGCTCAACGAGAGGCGGAGCTCCAGCGTTAGCGTAGCGCTACTATCTGCCCATGTACAGTAAACGTTTTGGCACAAAATCTGTCGCTTTGAGACCGGGAGGGCAAATGTTGTTCAGACGAGCGAGGCCATCTGGCGCGTGGTGGAGACACCAGCTGGAGTGAGGCGGCACCGCCGCCTCGACGGGCCTGCTGGCCGGCCGGAAGGGAGCGGGTGTGCGCTATGAATCATGGAATGCTAAGCAAACTGGCCTACAGTTTTTCTAGCCCACTTTAGGAGGCAACCCACCAAAGCGTAATGCTGCCACAATAAAAAAAAAAAATACAAATAAAACTTTCAGGTAAGTACGGTAAAAGTATTTAAAAAAAAGTTTTTTTTTGGTACTTTTTGTGTGCAAGATTAGCTTGCTAGTTTTTCAAGAGTCTGTTAGTTGGTTCACGAGTTAGCACAATAGCTAGCTGTTAGTTAGCTAAACAGTGATGGCTATATTTTGGAAGCTTACGATTTTACATAAAACATTTTGTAATTTTGTAGAGTAAAAAAAAATATGTTGACCCAACATCATCTAATTTAAAAAACCCAAACAAAAAATCTGTTCCAATATGTAGCCGTTGACAACATTGCCAGAGGCAGCCATCTTGAAATCATGTGACCGGAAAATATTTTTGGCTGTTGAATTTCTGCCCTAAGCAGTTATCACATTTTAAATTGTAAATTTTTCAAATCTATCAAACGATATTTCTCTCACGGCCTCGTGAGGCAGAAAATTAGGGCCGCACAGAGAGCAAAAAGTCTCAAATGAATTTTTTTGTTCAGCAGATAGCTAAAGTTACCTGCAGGCTTACGCAAGTAGGTTGGTAGGTAAAAATGTAACACAATAATAATAAAAAAAAAAAATGTCAATGTCAACGTGACCAGGCTCTGAAGTGTTCACTGCTTTAATTAAAAGCATTTTTCAACGCAGAGTCTCTAACCGGCTAAAAAGAGCAACAGCAGCTCCGTCTCGGATTGAGCTGTTTTTCTCCTCTCTACTTTGATTAACCGTCTCATTTCTTTGCATCGGCGAAGGTTATTCTCCGTGTGGCGCAATTCTCTCAACGCGCGGCGAAGGCAAATTGGGCGGCGGGGTTAGAGGGCGCCAGCGACACCGCTCCCGAGGTCTCCGCATCAATACCGGGCAGAGAAAGTAGCCCGAGGCGCCCCCGCGAGAAAAGCGATGGGGGCGAGGTTGGGGCAAGTCGACCGCCATTCATCAGCAGCGCCGACGGGGAAGCCGAAGCGTCGATAACCTCCGGGCGCGCTCGGCCCGAAGTTTGCTTGCGTGCGGCCGTGCTAATGAGGGCTGACGGTGAAAGGTCAACGACAGTAAATATACTCGGAGAAGTGAGGTGGAGTCACCCCGGGTGCAAATGGTATGCCATTGGCCCTCGTTGAGGAGCCGCCCTATTTTCGATCTGTATGATAAAGAGAGGCGGAATAAGCACAGGAGATAAAAGCCACCCACCGCCGGTCCAAAACAACGTGGGCCAGATGCGGCCAAACCTCTCCAGACAGCCACGCTGCAAATATTGATTTTTGTCTTTGCGGCTCTTTCCATCAATGCCTCAAGACCACCCCCCCCCCCTTCTCCCTCCCCCGTTAGAGTCCTAGGTGGTTTGTATAAAAGTCGTGCTGCAAAGTCACGCTATGCTTCACTCACTCTTAACTGCAATCTCCAGTGTCCTCCGAAACGCCCAGATGCTAAAAAAAGCTTCTCTTCTATCAGCCTGCACCTGAAGGCAGCACAGGCGCTCAGTGGCGCCCGTTTGGCTTTTTTACTGGCCTCTGCTGTGTATCCAACGTCCGCAACACTCCATACGGTCATCCGTACTGTAGTGGAGCAGTCTCTGGGTGCCTGTTAACAAAAAATGCTATCAAAAAGCCAGCGTTGATATGGAAACAATTGAATCAGATGGAGAAACTGGATCCATTATTACAATCAGTTGGATTACAATATATTACAAAACGAGACTTTTATGATATATTGTGGAAATTTGTTTTATAAGCGCGACATTGCTCTGCTATGAGAGATAATCAGAAGCGCCACGGGAAATAATCCAAATTCATGTGATTGGTGTGAAAAATATTGATCTACAACGACTAATGTCATCTAGCCATGTGGTGACGGGCGGAATAATTAAATGCTCTTCCACTAGGCAGAAGGTGCAATTAATCTGGGCTTCCACTCATCAAATAGACCAATAGCTTTGTGTTTAATTAAACAAGCCCATATTTCATGCTGTGAGATAATTGAGCGACAAAATAACATTAACAGATCGTAAAATAAAGTATTCATAGGGTTTACAAAGTATAATCAATCGTTATTTGTTATTATGATATACGTTTTAAATTTCTTTTTTGATTTTCTGGCCAGTCCTTCAGATCTGAAACTCGATTTTTTTTGTTATCTCATCACATGTTGTGGAAAATTCCCATGACATGGTAAGCGTGCTTGGAGGCATCTGACGTGCTTTATTTCCCTACGTTGCCTCTTCACGAGCGAGCGCCATCTGGCCTCTACAGGGCCACCATGGCAACAGACTCTTCCATCTCGGATTGGGGCCACCAGGGTCGATGGGTAGCGAGCGCTTTCCGTCTTCTCTGAATGTGGACGGAGCGTCTCAGGAGGACCGTGGAGGACTATTTCGGAGGATTCATGGTTAGAGTTGGCCCGTATATGTCAGCGCCGCGCATCGCTGTGATGTTTCATTAACCGGCAGGTGCATCTCTTCCTTGTCGGACGTTTTCTCAGACAAGGGCACCTTCATTTATGGGGCGCGGGACGCAGTTTTGTTTTATGAAAGACCTCGATCGTCGACATGGAGGCGGCAAAAAGCAAAGATTTCATTTGTGTGACCACGGGATGCATATCACCATGGCAACGTGACGCAACGCAATGTAGGCGTACCTGTCGAGTCATCGGTGCTGCATCGGAGCTCGCCGACGGATGGACCTGAACGAAAACAACCTTTCGTCCCCCGTCCCGTACGTCATGGAAGCTGACGGAACCTTACGTTTTTGTTTGCCCGTTTTGCTAGCCAATCTTGTGACGATATTATCCTCCTCCATCTGCTGACGACGAGTTGTCGTGACATGTTGGGATTCGTTGTGATGACTTTAATGCCATTCAAATTTTGTTTAGTGCAGAATTATAAGCGTAAAATAAGGATAAATGCATTCAGACAGTGAATGAATGAATGAAATAAAAAAATAAATAAAAAGACAGACAAACGGACACAATTCAGGAGCCAGCAGCTAGACACAGAAACATGCGGCCTACATATTAATTCATAAATGGAATCATTTCTGACTCAAGCAAATTAGTTGTAATCAAGGCTGAGTCAATGTTCCAATCTAAGTAATGGATTCTATTGTGCATTATTAAAATAACGTGCCTCAACAGTCGTAGGACATCATAAATTCAAAGCAGTGTGAGTCATTTTGTTCCAGCGTCAATTTATTTAACCTTTTTAGCGGAAGAAAAAATTCTGAGCACAGAGTCACGCGCGCAACTTTTTCACCCGATGCGAGACGACACTGCACGTCACAAAACAATGCAGTTGAATAATTAACCAGGGCTATTTGGCGTTCACGCATTTTAATTATTAAGTCTTTGTGATGAAATACATAATTCATTCACAATATCTACAATTCAAATGTTCACCCTGCAATTTCTCTTACCTTTCTAACTCGTCGGAGTTTCAGTATGTTTTTGTTTTTATTCCTGGAAGTTCCCGTCAAAAGAAACACTCATGTTTATTTGATTTGCCGCCGAGGTGCAAGAGCGGGAAGAAAATGTCAAGGTGCTTAACAACGCGACGTCATCAATGTTTAACGTTAAGCGTTGAAAATAGCGCCGCTAATCAACGCCGACTTCCGCCGCGGATGAGTTGTGTGATTTTCAGCTCAAAGAGTCGTTCATTGGATCAATATAGCGAGCAACTTTGTTTTGATCACTTTCATCATTATTTTAGCGCGTTAGCATATTTGAGTCATTTGATTGTTTAGGATTAGGAAGAGTTTAAAATGGAATGACTGTTTATCTATTTAAAAAGCGGAGTATTAGCAAGAATGTATTTTGTTTCAGAACAAATTATAACAACCAATTAAGTAAAACACAAGAGAAATCCAATTATTTTAATTCATATTTGTAATTATTTTATCTAGACTCTTTAAGCAACATCCCCTAGATTAAAAATGTCCAATTATGTATTCAATGCCGCTAAATTTCTGTTCGGGATGAATACGGTAGTGCAAGTGATTATAAATTCTTGACTTTCATGTCACAAGGAAGGCATATGGGATCCTCGTCTCCACTCAAGGTTACTGAAGCTCAAGAGTAGCAGTCAGCTAGAAAAGTGCTGACTGTGCAGATAAACTTAATCAAAAGATTCGACTAGATTCAAAAATTCTAAAAAAAAAAATTACAGGC
Source organism: Syngnathus leptorhynchus (assembly GCF_054491065.1). Lineage (NCBI taxonomy): Eukaryota > Metazoa > Chordata > Actinopteri > Syngnathiformes > Syngnathidae > Syngnathus > Syngnathus leptorhynchus. The sequence goes on along the minus strand of NC_141200.1, from coordinate 1,276,237 downwards.
CGCACAAAGGCAGAGGTACTCGTTAAAGGTCTTGGCTCCAAAAGCAGAGGATGAGGTTTTTGAGACTGAAATAACTTCCTATTCTCCATTCCGACTGATGTATCCCAAAAAAGCAACAGGAAGACGTTTCCCCTCGCAGTTCCTCAACATTTTATAGATGAATCCGCTGCTGCCATTTTGACACTAGTACGTTAGCTAGTTCGTTAGCATTAGCAAGTTAGCTAGCTAATTTCTGTTCTTTGTTAAATTGCTATAGCTTGATTAGAGTAGAGGCCCATAAATAGAAATGGTACAAACCATTCATTCCTTGCGTCTTGCATCATTCTGCATAAAAGAGAATGTCGAGTTCAGAACGGCATGTAACTCAAAAGGACATTCGTATGTCCCACTTCTTGTATGCCCGAGAAGAAATGTTGGCCTTCAAATTTTTACCAAGCAGGTTTGTACTTCCTACCAAAGAACGCATTTAATATTTAGAGAGTCACAATGTCTTTGCTCTGGTTTTTTTTTTTTTTTAAATGTCTTTTCAGAGTTGAAAATACAACGACATTTTTATTATTGCTGATGCAACTTGTGCGGTTGAAGCGACCTGCTTATGCAAAATAAAAGAAATAAAAAAAAAAAATCCCTCACGCTACAGCTTCGCCAGCGACTTCCGATGACAATGACGGAAATGTATTTGTCCCGCCAAAGAGCGAAGCTAAGCTGTGAAAAATTGATGACACACTTTCTTTGAGAGCCCCCTAATGCAGCAGAAGAATGGCTCCATGCAAGTCCTCGTTGACTTTTTTTAATAATGTCACGCTTCTGATTTACTGGCCTAAGCTGCTATTTTTTCGCAGAAGACAAAAAAAAGAATAACTTCTGCAGTACTTAAAGTAAGTACTTAGTAAATATAAAGAAAACTATACGAATAATAAATGACGAATAATTGACCGCCACTCACCGACTCCCACGTCACTCACCAAACTAGGCAAGCCACACAATTCAAAGTCACGTACATGACAGTGACCCCAAGTGGACAAAATCCCTGCACGTCATATGCCTATTTCACATTGGTATGTTTTTTCCGATTAGTCAAGAATCTTAAAAGAGCCACAGCACTGTTATTACCGAAAAGAAAGAACATTAGTACCTTCATTCGACGAGGTCCAAGTATAGCACGTTTTCCACAAAAACAAAAACACCAACGTAAGGAGTTTGGTCATTAGTAAAAGCACTAATTGTTCTCTGAAACACACGTTGGCTTTGTTTATTGAAGAGCTTCTAATTGCGTGAATCCTGATGGGAGCGCTTCCTAATGGAAGCAATTATTAGCGCCGGAGCGTTCATAATGTGCACAACCACGGCTTTACGAGGGAACCCGCACGACCTCCGCTATGCCGATGCGGTTATTGAGGAAATAACAAAACAAAACAAAACAAAAACAAGGGTAGGTTCTTGTAAATCTCAAGTTTGTCGCTTATCTTTCAACCGACTGCCCTCTTCTCAGCGCTTCATCACAACTCCCACCTTCAGCGTTTCCTCAAAGTCCACGTCCAAATCCCAAGCAGGATAATCTCATCCCTCCACTCGGATGTACTTCCATTTATCCCGGCCTTGTACTACCGCCAGCTCAGGCCCGTGTTAGGGGAAAGGGAGAAATCGGATTTCTTGCACTTACCCCTTGCTATGGTTCTTCGCTAAGGTTGTAAGTCCCTCAATCGTCACTCAATGTCACCCCCTCTCTCCTTCCCGAAACGCCGCGGGGACACAATGGACACTTTGGTTTCTTCTCGTCGATGGAAGCCGGAATACGATTGGGTGGGAGCAGAACATGAGCCGGCAGGCAGCATCAAACCTTCTCATGCCGTGAAAACCCTTCAGCCTGGAGGAGAAACAAATAACAAACTGATGAAGTTGCTTGAGGTGTGTGTAAAGTATGTTGGCAGACTCTAGGCGGCCATTTGTAGGCCCTCTTGGAATTCTTTCATTTTATCCGGATAATATATCTTTGGGTGGGCGGACGGATGGACGGACGGTCTTTGTGATACGTTTGGAAGGAAACCAGACTAATGAGGACTTGAGTCAAAGGATCTTTTGATTGATGATGACGGACGCCGACAGCAAACTCCAAAAGGTTGCCAGGCTAACTGTCGACAAGGACGTATGAGGCCATTCCATACGAAGCTTCGGCAATATTTAGCACCCAATGGCTTTTTTTTTTCAGATTCCATAAAAAAATAGATGCTCCGTGTTTGTGGAAGATGGAGGAGGTGTGTGGAAAGCAACGCGTAAAAATGGAAGACTTCCAGTTTGTCAGCGGCGATGTATGTTTACATGTGTATGTTTTACAAGCTGTCGCCGATGTCAGCTGTCATGCGCAGGCAGCGACAAGCGGCTGACGCGGGGCGCGGCCCGGGGGCAGACGCCCACGCTCACGTCACATTTAACCCCCACGCACAGCGCCCATCTTCCGCATCGCCGCCACCGAGTCACGTTTCACCTGAGTGGGGATGACGTGTGGAGTCCAGCTCATTGACCGCATTTCGGCCACACAGATTCGCCACGCTCAACTTTTTAGCCAGTTCGTAACGTGCGGAAAAAAAAAATTGCGGTGAGGTTTATGGTGGGAGAGGCAAGAGTCACATTTCCAAAAATATAAACAAAAAGGTAGCTTATTTAATTGGCTACTGCTTATGTCGTATCTCATCAGCATTCTACACGCATGCGCACACACACGCAACAGACCATTTGGAAAGTCCACGCGCATATCCTTTGCCACAAAACTTCCGTGACTTTATTGTAAAAGTCCTTTTTTTTCCAGTTTCTTTACCTTTTCTTTCATTTTGGCCTGGACCCCATGAAGCTCTGATGTCATCACAGCAGCTCTGTCATATGGTTTGCACTAGTAGCTTTTCACAGCTGTATTTTCTCCAACACTTTCAAGACACACAGCAGGGGCTCGTCCATTATAACTCACGACACAAATCCCCCCAAACGCCTCCTTCACTGAACTTTTAGCTCCAATGCCAGAGATCTATGCCTTATTTGTGACATCCGTTGTCTCGTCCACCGCCACCTGCATCTGGAACAGTATTAATTACCTGTTGACTCAGGTACGCCCCCTTCAGTTCGGGCAGAGAACTATGAAGGCTTCTTTAGGCTAACGAACAAATCACGAGAGGCGGCGGTACCTGAGAAGCCAAATATGATTCGCTGCATCTCAGCACCTGAAACCGCCACAGCAAGAAGAGAGGTTCATTAACAATCCATCTTTCTCTCGCTCTCCCTTTCCGTGGACTGTGGGCCAACCATCACTGGCAGAAGCAGAAGCAGTCTCCATGGAAACAAGAACATAGCTTGGCAGGAGGATGCTGAAGAGGGTGCTGACACACACACACACAAACAGATGAACAAAAAAGGGCCAGACAGGTATATATACAAAGAGAGCGAACACATGGGCTGGCATATTGAAGGAACGCTAATTAAGGCTTCACCGTCGACGTTCAACGAGTCACTGCAGCCGGTTGACAGCGGGGGCCAATTTGGTTTCCATGAACAATATAAGAGAAGAGCCTCTTGATCATCTCATTTGACTTCTCAATCAATTCAACGCTGTGAAAAAGAGTGAGAATGAAGGAGGATTGACCATCGTGACCAAAAAATTCACATTGAGCGATGAAGACAAGTATTTAATCGCAAATCACCCGTACCGATACCGTGAACCGATACCACTGGTAATCTAGGGAGGGTTTCACAATTGGGGTCCACGGCATTGTTAGGGCCTTCAAACGTAATTATTTAAAGTAGGTTTTCCAAAGCACGTCTAAGATTTTCTAATCAGAGCTTGAACACCAAGGATCCGTTTGCAAGTGAGCATTTCAATCCAAACCCGCCATTTTCCTCTTCACCAATTGCGTCTCGCACAAGGAGAAAATGTGGCATCATCATTTATAATAATAATAATGATTATAATGATAATAATTAACTCGATGGCGGCGTGAATCTAAAATGATTTTCGAGTCGTGCGGTCTGTAATTACCACGAGCCAATTTGGAGTCCTTACAAAGTGGCGTGAATAGGCCGCACAGACTGCACGTAGCGAGCGCACCTCCGATTTGCTAATAAGCGGCCTTTTCCACTGCGGGGCGCCGTTCTTTCGAATAAACGCCGGATGCGTTTTGATTACGCCGCAGCAGCTGGCTTTGCTTTGCCCATCGTCATCCGTCGTCATCGTTCCGATGCGCTGAAGAAAAGAAAAAAATGTCGCCATAAAATAAACACGTCATGAAGGCCTCCTGATTATTTTATTGATGCTTCTTCTTGTGTGTGCAACTTGTCCACCGGGGGGCAGTATCATGCAGCCACGCAGGCACAAACAAAGAAGAGTTGGAAATCTTCGCGAGCCAGTAATATGCAGTAATATTTGACATTTTTTAAAAGTATGAAGAATATATGCGTGTGAATCGTTTATATGCCTTAAGCTAGCAAAATTGTGGCAAAATCGTACAGTTTGAAAAGCACGTGTGATTTTACTGAATGTTGTAGAAAGGCATTTTATGGGTTATGTTTAATCTGCAGGCTGGTCATGTGGAGTGAGAGAAGCTTGAGTGGATTATTATTTCTCAGGGGGTTCCAAATCACCTGGGAGATGTTAGCAAGCCGGTCAACTGCTCACTCGATCGTTTCAATTGATCCATCGGCTGCTATTAGGGATTCCGTCCGCTGGGAGAATCGTGTCTGCGTGTAATATACGCACGTAACACTAATTATTACGTCAATGTTTTGATGTTAGTACTTTATCGTTTGAACTGTCTTTGTTGTCATATATCGGATTTTGACTTTATGTCCACCATTTTGTATGCTGTTGTGGTTAGTTTTTAACTACTCCATAAATAAAATTGAATTAAAACCCTACTTCCAAACCCTAAGTGTAGTTTGAAACCCTACTTCTAAACCCTACCCTGTATAATAGGGCTTTAAAAAAAAAAAAAGACCATGTATAGTAAAAAAATTAAGAGAAGGCTTCTTTTAATAAAAATATGACCACCCTAATTTGAAACTCGATTGTGCGGGATTGGCTGATTGTATGATTGAAGTTCCTCTGTGCTTCCCGCCGATGCTGGAAATTGATCTCCACGTGGTTCGGAGAAAACATTTGACATCCAAGCGTCTCCTTGGATGTAAAAAGCCTTTTCCAAATATAGGCGCGTGCTCTCTGACGAGCGTCCAGGGAGCACCCGGTGGTGAATGCGTGCGTGTAAATGTAAGCGTGTACTTTTTCCGAGCAGAATCCATCAGCCCGTTTGTTCCTGACCTAGAATTGTAAGTACACATCTAATATGTGAGGGATGCTTCTCCCGTCACTCCCCGGGGCACCAAACAACCAAGAATAGATTCTCTCCGTTCCCACTCTGGGTGTCGGAGTTTGAAGTCACATGACAAACGAGCACGCTTTGATAGCGCCTAAGGGCCGAAAAATCGGTAATGGCCGATGTCCCAAAGGTGCCCGAGCCGAGGCGGCGTCTTGCTGTATTAGCAAATATCAAGGGCACCTACGTTAAGACATAACATACCTAGCATAGCATAGCATAACATACAGTCACGTTTTGGCTGGAACGGATTAATTGCATTTGCATTGATTTCAATGGGGAGCAAGGATTTGAGATAGAATTGTGGTCACAGAACAAATCAGTCTTACCTCTCGGCACCCCTAAAACGGACTTTGGACTAGCAAAAATATCTGTAGTAAAAGAAGACAGAAGCAGAGTGTGTTTAAAAAAATTCCATAGATTGTTTAATACAACATACCATATTGTCAACAATTCAACATCAACAAAATTTTGTTAATTAAAAAAAAAAAATCTGCATATTACCTTATTGCACAGAACAATTGAATGTTTTTTTTTTTTTTCCCCATATATTTGTTTTTTTTTTTAAGTATCTTTTTTTTCATAAAAAGTTGGCTTGGACTACATGTTCATTATAGTCCAAGGTCCCAAAAAAACAAACAAACCCAAAAAACATGAAATCCTAGTTGACTCAGGACCAAAAGATGTCGGGAACAGTAGCCACACCTTCAACACACAGACAGCATTCATAAGCCGTGAGCCATTTTGGCCGGCTGCTTTGTTTTTTGTTTTTTTTTTCTTTCTCTTTTATGCAAAAGAGATTACACCAAAGCTGCTTCACATTGCATCCACGGGTGAAAGCATCCATGTGGCGGCGGCGGCCGCATTTTCGCAGCCCATTAGCGCATCTCTGTCTGCGGCGAGCGAGGCCCCATTATGGAGCTCACGCGCACTTGCAAAGCCCAGCTGTCCACAGTGTGCAATTGAGAAACTAAGGCTAGAAGAAGCACAACATTCTCACAAGGAGGACAATAAATGTTGACATTCAAAGGGGGGAGAGTAAACGTGTGAATAATCGTCAATTCCACAGCTTCCGGGATAGCAGCAATGAAATATTAGACACAAAAAAAAAACAACAACAACAATGGAAGCCAGTTTTAAATCCTCACAGTCATGTCACACAAAATGTATTTTGATAACCAAATGCTGTTTGAGAGTGGAATTATCAATATGCAGCATTGACCTAAAAAAAGATAAAACCTCTTCAAATTCATGCTTAAAATTGATATAACTGATCAGTTTGTTTTCCCAATATTACAAAAAAAAATCTTTCCAAATGTGGATGCAGGAGATGTATGTTCATATTGGGTGTTTTAAACAATGCAAAAATAGCAACAAAAATATTTCTTTCTTTCTTTTTGAACAGTTTGAGGAATTTAACACAGTATTACCATTTCCCGAATTAATTGACTTTAATTCAACCCTTCACAACATTTCCTTTTTTGTGCCATCTCATCTGCAATTTGCTTTATTTGTGCCTTAATATTGTAATTATTCCCACTCAATCTCAAAGCTCTCAATTTTTTCAGACCGTTTGTGCTTTTTTTTGTATTTTGATATTCGTGTCTACCAGTCGAGGATTATTTGAAATGCCCCGATGGTGAGAAAAGGGAATTGCATCGAATAAGTAAAAGAAAAAAAAATCCATAAAATACACTCAATATTGATCTCAATCGTTTTTTTTGTATGAATGAATTTCCAAATTTTGTCAACAAAATTTTTAATGGAAAAAATGCATAAAAATATACTCAATATTGATCTCAATAGTTTCTTTTGAATGAATAAATTTCCAAATTTTCAATGGAAAAAATGCATAAAAATATACTCAATATTGACCTCAATAGGTTGTTTTGATGAATGAATTTCCCAATTTTGCCAATTAATTTTTCAATGGAAACTCCTTCAGGCACCAGTAGCAATTTTCTTTCCCCAAACAACACGTCCTCCTTTTTTTCCCCCTAGATGTCCTTTTACCTACGAGGGCATTTCCGATCAATGATTTTGACACTGATGACTGATCGGACTATTAACGGCCGCAGTCAAGACTATAAAAGTAGGACAAAGCAGTCAGACTTCAAACACTCATCTGATGAAATGTATTGATTTTCAACTTGAAAATGGGTCACGGCTGGATATCATTCAGAAGTTGACATGTTGCCTGGGGGTTGGCGGTGTGCAAATGAAAAGAAAAACAGACATCGACCTCTCGCGTTCTGGCAGCTCGGGTGGGTGTAACTCTTGTCAATTAGACTTTTGCCGTTATCGATCCACAGGAACATGAACTGTTTATGACTAACGTAACTTGCGGTAAAACAAGGCCCACTCATGCCTCGGTCGTGGCGGCCATGCTTTCATCGGCTCTCGTTTGAAAGTCAGCGACGGCCCTTCTCGGGTTCTTGAGTCCGTGTGGCCACACCAGAATCCAGTGCTTAGTCCTCACAAATGTCTTTCCCCCCCCCCCCCCCCCCCCGAATATTCCTCGCACGTCTTTAAATCATTTTCATATTGAACTTGCGAGGAGCGTCGGCCGTGCCGCTGCTCATGCCAGCGTCCGATTTACGCGGCACGTACTCGATTTCGATATTATGCTTGGTGTTGCCTTTGCCTCTGCTCCAAAGGAAGAGCAGCACCAGGCAAAACAGGACCACGCCCAGAAAGGAAATGAAGCCCATCGTGGTGGCGATGATCAACGTCTTGATATCAAAGGGGAAAGGGATGTTAGCTCGCGTGTCGTTAGCGCCGGTTTCCGCCGGCTGGTTGGAGATGAACGCAAAAGTCTTGTTGGGTTGGAAGGGCCAATCGGGCGAATAGCTGTGTATGTGCAGGTGAGCCAGAGACGTGTCGTTGCCGCCCGCGTTGCTAGCTACGCACACGTACGTTCCGTTGTCCTGAATCTGAGCGTAGCGGACCTCCAGGGTCCCGTCCGGTAGCACGGAGATCCTTCCGATGGTTTTGGTGGTGATGAACTTCTTCTGCGGGGATAGCCACATGATCACCGGAGCCGGGTCGCCGTCGGCCTCGCAGGCGAAGTGAACGATGGCGCCCTCGTCGACAAACTGCCGCTGCGGCTTGCGATCCTTAATCCTGGATTTGCGACAGGTGAAGTAGTTGGGCTGCAAGACGTCCGGAAAGTCCTTGAACTCTTTGCCTTGGACGAATTCGGGGGAGGCGCAGGTGGGCTGCTGCCGGTTGAAGTTGAGTCTCCAGCGTCGCCGGAAGACCCACAACATGCGACAGTCGCAGGCCAGGGGATTGTCGTACAGGGCCAGGGTTTCCAAATTGCCCACCGAATGGAACGCCGACTCCTCCAAACTAGTCAGGGAGTTCCCCGAAACGTTGAGAATCTTCAGGTAGTTGAGACCCCGGAAAGAGTAGGGCTCAATCACGGCCAGTCGCCCTCCGACCAGGTGAAACTCCTGAAGACGCAGCAGATCGTGCAGCTTATTCCCATCGATGGTATGGATCGGGTTGTAGGAAAGGTTGAGAAAGCGTAAGTACACCAAGTGACGGAGAGCCACGTAAGGGATGGAGGTCAGGTTAGCGTTGGCGATGGTCAGCGAGGTCAGGTTTAATCCGTGCAGGCAATTTGGGGTCATTGTATCCAAATAGGGCCAATTGGCAATCTCCAGCACTTTGAGCCTGAAGAGACGTTTAAAGGAATAATCCCGAATCACGTTGATGTTGAGGTGGCGCAGCCTGAGCGTGATCAGACTGTGCAAGTGGGTGAAGGCCTCCGTCGGCACAGAGGACAGGTTGCACTTTTCCAGACTCAAATGCTCGAGGCTACTCAGGCCGTGAAAAGCGCGATGGGAGATAAAAACCAGGTCGTTATCGCCCACCTCCAACGAGCGTAGGTTGTACAAATCCTGGAACATGTAGTCCAGCAGGATGACGATCTTGTTCTCACTTATGTCCAGCTGAGTCAGATTGCTCAGGCCCGTGAAGACCCCGAGCTGGATCAGCTTCAGCTTGTTGCTACGCAGTCCCAGTGTCCGTAAACCAAAAAGGTTGTTGAACGCGCCGGGTTCAATCGTGGAGATGGTGTTCTCGCTGAGCTCCAGGTGCTCCAGGATAGCCAAGTTGGCAAACTCGTCGGGGTTGATGGTTCTGATGCGGTTCTTGCTGAGGTCCAGCAAGCGGGTTTCGGCGGGGATCCCTTCGGGAACCGTCATGAGCTTCTTGCGGTAGCACATCACGCTACGTTCCGGGACGTTGCACTCGCAGCGGGACGGGCAGCTGGTGGTGGAACCGGACAGGACGGTGCCCAGCATCAGGATCAGAACGGGCTGCCAGCACGTCACCAGGAAGCTGTGCCCGGTCGCTTCCTGAGCCGCCATTTTATCGGTTACCTGGAAGAACGAGGCAGCGTTGCGTTAGAAAAGCCGTATCGGCGCCAGACAGACACAAACAGGCTTAGTCTCGTTCAACGATCAATACATTTTTAATAAGAACCCATTCTCATGTGACGCTACGAATGAAGCCAACGACCGGACAATAAAAAGTCTGTCCACCTCTCCAGCGCGGAAGTTGAAAATCAAACATTGGCGGCAATCCACTCCCGTTATTGCCGCTTTTCTACCGAGCGCCGTTCCCACTGCACGGCTCGCCGGTGATCAATCAGCGACTGCTATCATCCTAATAACCGGGGACGGGGGTGCAGCTGCGACTAAGATTAACATTTTTCAGCCCGCAATCCAATTCCCACTGTGCACATCAAGGGTTTGTTCCACTAAGGTGCACCCTGTAGTCTTCCTTTCTTCAAGTATCAATTTGATACGACTAAAGCAAGGGAAAAAAAAATAATATGGCGGGACGATGTGGGTAAACGGTTTGGATAGTTAGCTGACAATTGCCCGGTGCTGTCTACATAGAGAAAACGTGTGGAATAAAAACAAGACTAAGTCAACCTTCGTTAAATTACCACCAGTCGCATTCCAAGAGCAAATCTGCTAGCAAACTGAACTTTAAGGATGATTGATCATCATTGCCCGGGTGGGCGAAGAACTTGTCGAAATGGATTCACCATAATTATTCTGCACCCAAATGCAGTTCTCAACAACTCAGTCACATGTTTTGATCCAAGAACTGTATGCTGGAATTGACCCAACTTGAAGAGCAAAAGATAAAAATCAGCAAGGAAGGTATCTCAATTTGTTGGGATGCTACCATGTTTAGCTAGCAACTGCGAAGATCTTCAACCTCAAGACAGATGGTATGTCGGTTCAGTCTACAACATCTATTTCATGTTTGACCCTCTGAGGTCAAAGGCAAACACTAGACATCCCGTGATAGCATCTTTAATCAAAATGATGGAGATGTTGATTATACCAACAGCCTTGCAGAGCATTCCATCATCTTTCTTCACTAAGCCATATCGATCAGGGGAGAGGGAACGCCAAAACCCCGTCAGCTTCTCTCGTAAGGAGTTTGGATGCGAGTCAATGCGATGAGATTACGACTGACGTGATTACCACCGACGCACAATCGGGCCAATGATCCCGTCATAATCCACGTTTGCACATTCAGCGGGTCACGTTCCTTTGCCGGGATACAAACGGATGCAGCTTCGTGTCATGATTTATCGCTATCGCTCCATTGCAGGCATGTCCTCTGAATGAACGAATGAACTTCTCGATTCCAATCGACGCTCCGTGAGGATACCATTAATTAAGGTGAAGTGAGAAGAGCGGGGCGGGGCGGAGGTGCTCTCAAAGGAAAGGATACGCTTGAGGAACGGTGAGCCAACGTTGTTCAAACGAGCCAAGGCTCACTGCTCCAAGACTGCTTCAAATCACATCACTGATTAGCAAAGATTAATTAGTTGGACAATTATGGTTTGCGAAAGCTACTGCAGCTTATTTAAGATTGAATTCGCTGGAGTGTTTGTCTTCCCAGCTGATTTTTTTTTTTTTAAATAGTTTTCTACATTTACGATTCAGGAAGTGAATAGTTGCTGGCGACCAGTTCAAAACAAAAACTCATTACTCTTCCGTCTGTCTTCTTCCTCAGCAATATTCGTTATCAATAAATATATAACTTGACGTCAAAGAGATTTCACGCGTCGGCTTTAGGACTTTCCAAAGTAATTGCCCCGGCGTAATTAAAAATGCTTGTGTGGGCTGGTCAAAGACTTGAGCGGAGGCTTCAGTTTTGGTCTACCTGACACAACACATTAGTCCAGAGCAGCGCTCACCGCTATTGTAAATACCTGTAAGCTTCTGGGAAAATCCCCCCGCTGTGATGCTGACGCTACATGTTGCGGGACAAAGCGTTAAAAGCCTCTCAAGCTCATTCTTTGCCAAAGCGCTTAGTCAGCTGCAAGGCTCTGCTTGAATGGACTCACCTGTATTTACTTGATGATTTATTTCGACACCTTACAACAATAGCGTATACGCTCACGGGAGGGACGTCGTATTAGGTACGGCATCTAAACATAGCATATGGATTCTATTTTAGTCTGGCGTGGCGGGAAACTGGAACCCATCCAAGCTGACTCGAGGCAAATGGTGGACGACACCCGGGATTGGTCGCTAGTCCATCGCAGGGCACACAGTGAACAATGTGGAATGACTAAATAAGAAAACAAATAAGTCGCTGCATGATGTTAGATCCAAATCAATGCCACTGGCAATTAAATTGAGCATTGAGAATCTTTTGAGATTTAGTCGTCACGTTAATATTGCTCGCCCTGCTGAATTTCAAGAGGATAAAAGAGTTGACCCTGGTATGATTGGGCGGCTGAAGCTGGTTGCCTGGCGGGGTGGCTGACCGCAGGCGGGCCTGTGAAATGGCAGGGCTTAAATGTAAGCCGATGCCCGACAGATGGACGCCAGAGCGTTAATCCCGGCCAAGAAGCCGCTCGCTGCAACAAGGTGCACAATTCCAACAGCGGCCAGCTGTTGTCCTGAAAACACCGACGGCCGCCGTGCCAGTCGGCCTGAACTTCACCTCGCGACGGGCTTGACCTCTTGTGCGGGTGCAGGTGCTGCGCTCGCTAATGCCCAGTCCCCGTCACCTCCTTTTAGGAAGTTCAACCAATACACTGAACTGACCGGAGAACCAAAATAATTAAGATACACATACAATTATTTAAAGTTCGAGAATGTTATCTGGGTACAAATTACAAATCCCAATTAGGATCCTTTAAGTCAACGGAGTCATTCTTGACAAGATACACATACAATTATTGAAAGTTTGAGAATGTTATCTGGGTACAAATTACAAATCCTGATTAAGATCCTTGAAGTCAACTGAGTCATTCTTGACAAATTTCCCCCAAAACATTTTAAATGTGATACCAAAACTTATTGAACAATTGCTAACGCTAAGCTAGCAGCTCGTTAGCCTGCTGACTCGCTCCGAATGTTTTCTGGTCCCTATCGATGTTTTTTAATGGCGCCTTATAGCCCGTATAGTGTTTTTGCGCCGACACATCTCCAGTCTGGTGCGTTTACAGCTGTGACTGCGGCTAAAGTGGCGCTTCAGTGAAAGGCGGCTAACATGCAAACATGGCTTCTTAGAGTCACAAATAATTGAGATTTCATAGCCGCTACCAAGGCTGATGGTGACAGAACCGGACGGCCGAGGCGTATCTTGATTTTAATTGTGAGTGACGTGAGAGTCTGGCAAGAATAAAAATGCCCTTTTGCGCGAGCGAGCGAGCGAGGAGGCCTCGGAAAATGAGCTGCAAATGAGTTCTCGGAGAGGTGACGGAAAGTGCCAGGGTGGCAGAAAAGCGCAAAATGAGGTAAGCGCTTATCTCCTGTGCTTGCTCTAATTTTAAATCGATGCGATTCTTCCTTATTATATGGGCACCAATAAAGAAGATACAGCGGAGCACAGCTTTTACGACGCCATGTTTTTTTTTTTTTTTCTTTTTAAAACCATTTGTGTTTCGAAGCCACACTCGTATAAGCAATGCAAGAGGCCGGCCGCACTGGGTCGCTAACGTGGCTCATGGAAGGAGACAGATAACCATTCACACCTCCTGGCCGCTTACAAGATCCAATTAACTTAATCTGCATGTATTAGGTCAGTGGGAGGAAGCCAGAGGGCGCGCAGACAGGCGAGAGTAATCACATGCTTACCTTCACATCGCAATGAGGTTTCACTCACGTGTCGAGTGCGAATAGTCATGCTAAGTAATGCTTTTTTAATGGAGGATATAAATTTGCCTTATTTAAATATGGTTGCCTTAATTGGACTACTATTGACTGTGTGTTCACAGTGAAGGAGTAATTTATGTGAAAAAAAATACAAATAAATAATAATAAAAATATATATCATAAAAATGTAATTTGGTTTAAGAAAGAAATAGAGAATCAATTAAATCTCTTGTTGTTACTGAAAAACCAGGACTGTAAAAAATTAATCAGTAAATTAGGCAAAAAAATATTTGTTCGAGAAGTCTTGATTTTACGCGTAAGAAATGACTTCATTAAAAATGGAGGCCATTTTAATTTCGCTGTAACTTAGCCTTAGCATTAAGATAGCAGACTGGTGTTAAGATACAGTACGTGGTTGTTTGACGTAAACAAGCTGCAATTCTTTCTTTTTATATATTTTTGGACAGTAGACATCAACTGGGAGTACCCCCCCAAAAAAACTGCTTGAATTTGATTGACGTTCCTTTCTTAGTCCCACACAGGGAAACTTCGATAAAGAAACAGACAGAAAACTTTACCGGTGGCCCACCCAGGTATGACAACACCGGCATACGCGCCGAATATTTTATCGAGCCGTTATAGAAGGAAGGCGCTCTCTAGCGCCGGCGCGTGATTTGTTTTCATTCCGACATCTTAAATCTCCCATCAAAGACAGCCAAGCGTGTTCAATGATGCGACGTGGTTCCTATTCAAGCAGGAATGCGACGCCATCGAACCAATTAAAGGAACAATCAAGTCATCCGTCTCCCGAGGCAGCTCGCCCATCGCGACGGCTGCCATTTCGCCATCCATCAAAAAGGAGCCGGCAACTTTTCTGTCCTCCACCTTGAAGCAGCCGACATTCTTTCATATACTTTCCTTTGAGGACACCTATGAAGGTGAACCTGCAAAGAATTTCATGGATTTAAAACAACCTCCACACACAGCGAGGGAAAAATCATTTCAGCTTTGGGCTATGACCAAAAACAAACACATCAAGAAAATATTATTAAAAAAAAAATAAAAAAAGAGTATTTCCTCCCAAACACATCTTGATGCATGACCCTGAACGGCGGAGCGTTGTATCAAAGTGCCACAGCAAAGTCATTTCAATTTGCTGCTTGACAATTTATCTCGTTGGATGAGAACGGGCTCATGAACAAAAGCAGTTTCCCCGAGCGCCGGGGGACGTTTAAGAAGAGCGCATAAGCCCCGCCGAAGCGCTCTGATAGATTGGGTTCCCGTGCAATGACACAACAAAATGCCTTTTCTACCACTCGCAGCGGCAAAAGAATTTGGACGCTTTTGTTTAAGCGTGACCGTTTTTGTTTTTGGTGACCGTCGCCCCGAGCGTTAACGATGCGAAAATGCAAATATGATCGTGAGAGCAGAAGAGCTTTGGGAATGGAACGTAAGAAAGTCTGTCTATCGAGCTAGCTGTCTAATTGAAGAAATAGCGTTTGTCAATTAGATAGCTAGCTAGCTAGCAATTAGCTATTTATCTAATTGAATAGAAATACCGTTTGCTTATTCTTGAGCACTTTCACTTTTGCCAAGTCAGAAAATGAGCCGGCGGCTACGAGTCGCGAGCTACGGGGCATCGCTCAAACCTTACGAGCGTGACAAGGTGGAAGTTGAGTGATTGCTTATTCATGACCTCTGGCGCAGCCACCTGGACCCCTCTCAAACTTTCAAAAGTGGTGGTTGTGGTGGGTGGGGCCTTTGCGTCGCCGGAGTGGCGTGACGTGACGGAGGTGACAACGTTGGGCGGGGTGTGTGATAAAAGGAGCGGGGCTGGCCATCAAAGGCGAGAAAATGAAATGGTGTTTGACCTTGGCCCGCGAGGGAGGGAGGGAGGGAGGGCCTGCCGCACAAGTGCAAAGTACTTTTAGAACCTGGCACATTTTCCATGGTGGTAGTTATCGGCGGATCAGGTGGGCGCGATGAGAGGCGATGTAACCCGGCCAATCCCGGCAAATAATATCGCAGGAGTGCGTGCGGCATATGGTATCGCTTTCATTGCACGTGGAGTGATTGCTCCTGATGCGAGGTAATGGGCTCAGTAAATCGCCCAGGCCGGCCGGCCGAGCGAGCGAGCGGCCGTATGGCGCATTAAGATCCTCCGGAGTCGTCTGCCTCCCTCAAACTGGGCTACATATGCAAATGGGAAAATAAATAATTCAAGCGTTGGCCGTTCCCTCACATTTGGCGCCAGCTTCGTTGACGGGACGATGCGGGGAAAGTGGAGAAAATTGCAAAGACTCCATTGACCTGGGATGCTCCGTCAGATTTTGCGGCATGATGTTGGATTATTGTCGCATGTACATTTGGAGCCCTGTTTGGCATAAACCATTGGATATCCAAGAAAGTGCAGCGTCCGAAGAAAAACAACCAATAATTGAAAGGCGTGACATAGGATAAAACTTGTGATGGTGAAAAAGGTGCTTTTCTGGGCTGACAAGCTAATGCTATTGAAAAAAATTCTGTTATTTTCTATTGGACAAATAAGTCGTGGTAGATCAGATATTTTTTTCAGATAATTTTAAGAAGCCACTTTTGTTCTTTCTGCTTTACAAACCATTCCGTTTGTAAATGCTTTTACGTGTCGCGCTTTTGTGAAGCTCACCATTTTCTGGGCTAACAAGCTAATGCTACTGACACTTTTGTGAAGCGCCATCGAGTTGTCCTGGCTCACAAATGTGAGTAAAGCTGCCTTGGCTCGCCTCGCTAAAGTTGTCCAAACGTGTGAAGGTGACTGACAAGCGAGCAGTCAGACTAGGGCGCCAATTCGGGGCCAAAGTCACATTGTCGTATCCGCTTCACCTAAGACCCTAATTAGGAGAACCTCCATAGAAAATGGCTTTGGAACATGGTTGTAAATGTCACGCGAGTCTCGCTGCCACACGGCTCCCATGACAAGACCACAAAGAGCGGGGGGAAAAAAAAAAAAAAACACGTCCACCACTGGCGTGTCATCGCCCGGCCTGTCAGCACATGTGTTTCTTTGGCGGCCGCGCCACGAGCAAAGACAAGGTGGCTCTCATTACCGCAGGATCCCAAGCCCGCTCTCATGAGAGTTCTTTGCCGCTTGTGTGAAATCACGAGGAGTCTTCTCCAAGTTGCGTCCACCAGGGATTTGCGGCGTCGGCGGGGTGACCTTCTCAGCGATCCACTGGTGGCGTGTGAAATACCTCCGTCTTCTTTTGTACAAACGCCAGATCGGGGCTCCCTTTAGTCGTTTTGGGATTAGCCGGCCCGCTCCGATTGGAAGCTTCTCCTCTCTTCTATCTTTACGACCTGGACTACTGGGAGCCCGAGATAGCGAGCTAGCGGGTGCAAGGACAGCTTAGACGAGTAATTTTGCCTTTAATTGCTTCCAGTTCCCGTGAGGCCCTGCCTTTGCGTAAGCGCGCTGAAAACTGTTGTTGTTTTCCTCCTCATAATCTTTGATTGTATGAAGGTCAGCGTTTATTTGATTTTTTTTCATTTGAGAGCAGGTGGATATGAGAGAAGCGTTGCGAGAGCACGCTGCCCTTTCGAGATGTCCACCGGGCGGCTACTTTGCTGCACATGCTAATTTATTGGCCTTCCAATGGTTTTCTTTTTTTTCTCCTCAGTCCTCTCTGTATCAATGGTGTCATTATGTTGGGTTTTATCTGACTAATTACGGCTTCATCTTTCCGGGCGATCTCTCCAAGGACATGGATTAAGTGTCTCTATCTCGACGGCGGGGTCGCCTCGGCTCGGCTCGATCTTCCGCCTCGACTGCGAGGAAATGCAAAGAAGCAGTGGGAGTGGTAAATTTGAACGCTTTTGAAAAATCCAAGGAAGGCTTCTCACCTGACAAGCGAGATGATTATCGGCTTTATCAGGGGGCCCGGGGAAAGTGGGGCAGTGCCCCACCTAAAAGATCCCCGCTTTATCTTTGGCACTTGCATGTAGTTCGTTTTACAGATGGACCGATATGTTTTTTTTGTTTTTGTTTTTTTTTCAGGGTAGATACGATACTGATTATCAAGGAGGCCGATATTTGGAATGAATTAATAAATATAGATAGATAAATAAATAATTAAATAGAGATGGCTAACTGGCAACCACATTTTAAATGGCTCCTTAATTTAAATATATATATATATATTGGTGGAAAATAGAAACAAGACTGGCACAGTTTTTTTTTTTTGGTGCGTGTGTGTGTTCTGTTTTTACCAGCCCTGTTGTATTTTCTTCCTTTTCAGCGCCTTGATGCCAAGCAAGCAAGCAAACATCTCTGCATGCCATCCCGTCTGGTCGATAACTTGAAATCTGACCTCCCGTTTCCTCTTCCTGCAATTTCTCTCTCTCTTCAGCCCACAGTCTATTTTCTGTCTTTTTTTTTTAAATGTATTTATTCTTCCCTTTGTCCACTGACTACTCGCATTTGGGCGCTAAATGCTTCCTGTTTAACCTAAAGCAAAGCTTCTGTTGTCTTAAAAAAACAACAACAGTGATCTTATGAAGGGAACGCGTAATGGGCTCCGAGCACATTTGCAGCGGCGGGCGAACAACGACTCATATTTTAGTTCGGTGACAGGCTGGAAAGATTCAAAACAGCTCCCAGTTTGCTGCGGCGCCAACAAACAAGCATCAAAACATGATTACTTCGCTGCGGTGTCAATCAAAAGCCGGCTTCTATTGTATCCAGCCACATTACAGTCCACAGAGGCAGGCGGAATTCATCACGTGGGTCCTCCCGTTATTATGAATTGGACTCAGTGTTGCGCAAAATGCGACGACTCACTCTTTTGTGCGTTGTACACGCATCGCCGCTTGTTTATCAGCGGGGTATGATTAGCGCTGCGCCGGCAAATGACAATATGCTTGTCACATCTGCTCCACCGCAAACGTCGTACCGAGCGCCACGGCGGCTTCCACTCGCGCCGCCGTTGAGATTCCGGTAACGAGCGCTCGGGTTGCCAGCCGCCAATCAGGGCCGCCACTCCAAATGAGCTCTCCACGCTCCGAGTGGGTTTGTAGAGCCTCCGTTGGGAAAACCAAGCGGTCATTTACACCCAGGCGGGACTCCGGAGGAGCTTTTGTGCGGGCGGACGCTCGCGAGACACTTCATTAGGGACGGCTCATTCTTCGCAGAGGATAAAGAATGGACGCCTGACCGAACGCTATTGGTTAGCCCGTCTTTGGGAGTTTCCATTCTTTGCTTTGGCTAACTATGTCTGATATCACATCACACACTCATACCGACACATCTACCGTTACTTGAAAGTATTGTCAGAGTTCAAATCTGCCCGGCAACAGCCATTGATTCCTTTCAGGCACTTGATGAAGTCTTAAAAAAAAAGAAAAACTCTCTAACCCTTGACCTTTGCACCCTTTGCACAATCACTGGCTGTTTTTTATGTTAATGAAGGGGAGCCCGAGTGATTTATGGCGGCAGAGCCCCGATGAATCACAGCAGAGCGGAGGACGCTGCATTCAAAAGAACATTTAACAGAGAAGAAAATCCAAAGCGAGCATGATGGATGCCATTTGACGACCTCAGCCGTATCTCCAACAAGGTTAAATAGGAGCAGACGATGATTATTATTGTGCCTGTGTTTGCGCTACTTTGAGGGAAAGCGGGTCACGGTGGGATGCGGTTATTTATAATCTCCATCAAGGATTGGGCGCGTGATTGCTTCGGTCCGCCTGTTAACTTGATGGAGCAACAATAAACTGGGCGCATTTCAAAATGAAATGTCCTTAAGGAACAAGGACAATCAAATCAAACATTATATACAACGTGGAATCCAATTACATGAGGACAGCACGGTATATATATATATCGACCAGGAAAGTCCAAATATGGTCCAAATTGTTTTTCTTCCAACAAATCGATAATAAAGGTCCGTCTCCACCTTGTAGCCAATTGAAAGCAGTGAAAGCTTGACAAAAATAAATACATTTTAAATAAAAAAGAAACAAATAGATACAAATAAGAAACAGACAGCCGGAGATAGATAAAAATAAATAAATAAAAATGGAAAAACACTGCTGCTCTCGAACGAAACTTCAGTTTCCTCGTATTTTTTTAAACTTCAAGCGGATGAGCTTGTGGGAGAGCGCGCGGAATGTGAATAAATGAATCTCGATTGTTTTTTATGAGCCACTTCAATCAATATGAACCCTTGAACTTGCAGCAAAACACAAATGCTTCACTAGCAAAACAAAGACAAAGAGAATATCGAAAAAAAAAATATGTCCCCGCCACATGAACCTGCAATATAAATTAATAATTCAAAATGTCAGCTTTGGATTAGCGTATACAATAATTATGTTAATGCCTGCGACACGACGGGATTTGAGAGGGAAACGTTTGCTTCCGCTTTCGGCGCTGACGGAGGTGAAGTCGGGGGCAAAAGTGCCATTGCGTGCCGAGTTGAAGGCGGCGGCGCCCAATATCGCCGTGAACTCTCCGGCTATTTACCAGCTCAGGCGACCGGCGTCAACTTCTCGATTCGTCACGGCAAGCGCTAAAGCTGCGAACTTGACGCTAGAAAGAGAAGACACCTTTGTTTCTCGTAAGAGGACGTGAGCAGAACAATGAGGCACTCTAAATCAGAAAGCCCCAGTCTGCAACAAGAGGTGACTTTAAGAGCTCATTGAGAGTTTTTTTTTTTTTTCTCTCCAAAGGTTTTCATGACAATAACCAAAATCACTTTGCAGGTTCTTATGTCAAGAGCTCGGTCGGGTATTGTAGTGCCCAAAGTGGTGCTTTTAGTCTTTTAGCTCATGATTTCTTTTGGATCATTGAATCACTTCATACTCTGCTTAGTGGCACCAGAAGTCAACTCATTCACCGGCAGCACAGTTCAAATATATGTGACGTCTATAGCCGTCAATGGCAGTTAAAATGAAGATATGAAAGAAAATTTACGGCTCAAGATTTTTCTTTTAAATCTGTAAAATACTATGGAGCCACTCTGAAGGACGGCAAGTAGATGAGCCGATTCCCCGAGCAGCTTCATCATGTCAACGCCAGCCAGTTGCGTTCCCAACAATAAACAAGACAATTGCCACGCCCACGTCAACTGGGAGCTAATCAACACCTCGTCTCAGGTTTACACCCGCCATGACGCCCGCATCTCCAGGAGCCGCCGCGCTGGCCACTTGACTGTGTCACGGCGGGGCGAGCCCGAGATCTGTCACCTCGCACTAACGTCAAAAAAACGTGCGGGTCAGTAAGGCGAGAGGAAGCCACGACACCTCCGTATCGGAAGCGCCGATCGGCAGGTGGCGACTCGATAAGAGGAAGGCGTCGGCGACACGTGAAGGGGCCGAGGATGAGGAGGATTGTTTGATTCCTCCTTCTCCCTGCAGGGTCAGTGAGGTGAAACATATTGCCAAGGTCACCATCCGCGCATTTGTGTAATGCGTGCCGAGGGCGTGCGGACTACAAAGCCGATCAGGCGTCTAAAAGCAGCCGAGGCATTGATCCGCAACCTTTAAGCCGCTTGTCGAGGGTCGGCTAGCCAGAGGTGGGCGGAGAAATAAGAAGGTCTCTTGAATATAGTATGAGTCCGTTAAAAGCTACAAATAGACATTCAAAATTCTCAATGGTCACCACGTCTCTGGGGCCCAACGATATCGCTGTCACCAAAAGCCACTAACCTTAGCATCAACCGCTAATCTGTAAACCGGAATATCTTTTAGTAAATTGCGTGAACGATTGAAAGATACTCGTGATATTTCCCTGCCACAAATCTAAAGCACACGTACGCTTCTGAGGAACGCGTTGGCGTCTTTATTAGCATTGTTTTTAGCATTAGCATTTTTAGCCAGCGGGAATGCCTTTTATTGTTGTCTTGTGTGACAATAGGAAAAAATATTGAAAATGGAAAACAACGGTTTAATGCTTTTCGTCATATGTTTAGCTTGTAATCTGAAATCGCCACTGATGATTAAATAAAAATAAAAAAAAGTTCCCTTCCGACTTTGTTTTTACACTCTTGGAGGCATTTTGGCACTGAAGCTGGTGCTGACGTTTTGTTTTATTTATATATATATTTTTTCCCATCAAAGAAAGCATCTTACATTTTGCGTCAATGCAAATGATGCCACACCCTTTCTTGCCTCAAACGGCGTTGTTGTGGGCAGATTTATTTCTTTTTTTTGGTAGTTGTTGGGGGGCATCACACCTCTTTGTGTGCTGCCTCTCATAGTTTCACCCTCCTCTCCCTCCCTGAGGCTATTTATAACCTAACAGCACTTTATGAATGTCCGCAGGAGCAGCATTACACAGCCTTGTGATACTCGGGCTGCATCTGTGTTCTTCTCAAAGATGGACGGGAAGCATCGCAAAGACACACACACACACGCGCGCAAGGGCTGGGCTAGGTAGGATGCTGATGGCGGGTCAGGTGGTGGTGGTGGTGGTGGGGGGTTAACTTGTCATGCAGCCTAGAGACCAAGTTTCACCATCTTATAGCTGACAATGTGATATCCCAATTGCTAGTTAGGAGGGGAGGGGGGGGGGGGGGTCGTGTGTGTGTGTATGGGGGGGGGGGGGGTGTTGGCAGGGGTTCATCAAATGTAGGCTGCAGCCCATTGAACAGATAAGCCATCTTTGCAGATGAGGCTGCCAATGTTATCGCAGCGGCCAAGATTAATATGGAGCCTCCATAAAGGTGCTGCAATCACATTCGCGGGACAATTACAATGTGATTAATGGCTAAATCCCTTCTGCACACACACACACGTACACACACTTACATGCTGATCATCTGATCAGATTCGGTTACCTGCAAAGGACGCGCCTTTCACGCCAGTCTTTCGGATGACTCTATTTTGGTCTAAGATAAAAGTCGCCGGAGCCTGATCTGTCATTCAAGGGCGCGCGTGGAAGAACTCACCTGCTGTGGTCCTCAGCGCCGCTGCTGCTGCCGAGCATCCTTTCGCATTTCCATTCGCGCCACAGCAAGTCCCAGCCAGCCCCACGGAGGAACGCACGCACACACGCACGCCGCCACTACCTCAAGTGCAACACCTTCATGCGTGGGAGCAAGGAGGGAGGGGGGGGGACCAGAGTAACGTCCTCTCCCGTAGCGATAGAAACCAAAAAAAAGAGACGAAACCAACGAGGGGACAGTGAAGATCCGTTTTGCACGACTCCCAGACTCTGCCTGCGTGCGTGCGCGCACCCAACGCTCCGTCCCGCAATGAGGAGAAATGCAAATGTGAGGTGGGATGGATGGAAGGACGGGAGGGAGGGAGGAGGGAGGGAGGGAGAGGAAAGAAGGAAGGAAGGGAGGGAGGATCCACTCCCACGCGTGACACACACACTTGTACAAAAGCCTCACTCACTCACTCACACAGTTTTTTTGTTTTTCATTCCACATTTTCTTTTGGAAGGAATGAAGCTTTTTTTTTTTTTTCTGGACTAAAATCAACCCACAGCGTTCATATCACGCACGCGCCCGCGTGTCCCTCACTGTCACCCCGATGAGCAAATAAAAGCAATGGAATCAGATTCAAGTCCGAGGTAAAGATGAGGAAGGAGGCGGGTGTAGTTCCACTAGCGACAGCCTGGTGGCACTGTGGGCTTCGGTTACTGCCCGTCTGATGCTTCCAGCGCGCGCTCAGTTTGACACACCAGTTTCATCGGCAGGAAGAAATAAAGAAATAGAGAAATAAACGTATCTGATGAAGTTTGTACATCCACAATTATAAGAGGCCCTGTGCAACGTCATTATTTAATTTATTCATCTGAATGTTAATGAACATGAATGTTTTTCAATGATTTATCTTTGGCATTTGAATGGGGGTGTGTAGACTTTTCCTATCTACTCTTCCTACCCTGGCCAGCACATTCCTCACTCCGTACCTTGCCGTCTACCGTTTTCGGAGCTCTTTCGTGTCGGATCAATCGCTTCCACTTTGCTCCGTCGTAGTGGATGCCTTCTGACGGCTTTGTAATCACGCCGCGGCGAGATTAGAAGAGGTTGGTGGGAGGACAGCAAATTGGAGCCGTTCCTCGGCTCTTCGTTAACGCTGGCGAAACCTCCGCTCGAGCTTCCGCGGGCCCATTTTGGAATGATTAGTCGGAAGAGGATCCAGCCAGGGTTTGAGCCGGTCGGTGCGAGTTCAATAGGAAACGCGAGAAATTCAGTCCTCATTACGGCCGGGAAGTGTGTTACAAGTCAAAGGCGTTTTTCCCTTTGAGAGTAACAAGAATAGTCAGTTAGATATTTGGAGACCAGATGAAAGCCTTCGCTAATTATAACGTGTCACCGTCTCCAGTTGGACTTTCTTGGAGGCATGCTGAGTGAGGAGTCAGGATCAAAAATAACTTTCTTACTCCAATAAAGTCGATTGGGTAAACAGATTGGGGAAACAGATTGGGGAAACAGATTGGGCCACTGATCAAAAACAAAACAAATTCACTTTAGTATCGATTTTGAATCATTTTGCCGCATTTTATTCTTCTCAAATTATTATTATTTTTTCTCCATGATTTTGGCCAAATATGACATGCAGATAAATCTCTCCTTTCCTATCCATCTATGGCTTAGCCATCGGGCAGCGTTAGATGAAAACTTGATGACATTTATAAAACGGCTTTGAAAGGTTTCCAACAACGTCACATTTTACCAAGAGTCATCTTCACGCCTCGGGGCGGGGAACGACAACAACAACAACAGCAACAGACCCTGTTCTGGGTCCATATGTCATCCGCTCTCTCCTTCACACGGCACAATTGTAGCACTAAAGTGTTTCTCTTGCAGTGTTAAACTGCAACGTTTCCGCCCGCCCGCCCGTTTGGGCGCGGACCCTCGGAGCCACCGAAGCCATTCAGGCGTCACAGCTACATGTAAATGTCATCAGCATCAGTTCACGCATGGCCAAGAGACTCTTGCCGGAGTTCACTGCGTGTTCCCTTTCACTTTAGGACTCTTTCCGTCCTCTTCTGGTGTGTGTGAAACAATTCCTCCAGGGAGGATGAGCTTCTTTCCAGATCACTAGGCAGACCTCAGCTGAGCAGATGTTGATGCTCAAAGGTAAGTTTGCAGTTACACTCCACTAAAAAGTCGATGGAGGATCCTGCCAGGAAATAGTTGCGCAATAATAGTCAACTTTTTAAAAAAAAAAGAAGGAAAAAGTCAGACGATTGCCGGGAAAGCATTCTTATATGCCAATAGTATATATAGAAATAGAAAAAAAATAAAATAGAAACGCTAGTTCCGCTAGCTTGACCACTTTTTCAAAAAGAAGTGTTAAGCACAAGGAAAAAGTCAGACGATTGCCAGGAAATAGTAGATATAAAAATAGAATAAAATATACAAACGCTAGTTCTGCTCGCTTGAAATAAGACTGGTATCGGCACCTGGTATCGATACTCACTGATCTCTAGAAAAAAAAAAAAACTTCAGTTTAACAAACAAAAAATCCCAATAATAATTACAAAAATAATAATAATAATGACTGCCTCGCCACACAAAATAGATCAAGGTGCTACTGAAATTATTAAAAAATTCTTATAAAAAACAACAACAAGTGTGATTCAAGAAAGCCAACATGAGGCTTGTTTTTATTTTCTGCTGTGGGCTATTGCGGTCCTTCTCCTCCTCCTCCTTGCCCAACGTAAAGAAGACAACCAAAAGGGTGACAATCATCTCCGTGAGGATGCATTTGATGAGCGGGCCGAGCTCTGGCGCGGCCAAGAAAGCGAGGTAACAAAGGAGAGTGCCTCCACGGCTTTTCAAAGCATCAATAATTCATTTGCTCGGCTCGGCTGTGTTCCTCGGCGCTGGCACGCACCTTCGCCCTTCATCCGAGCCCTGAAGGCTGTCACTCACAAACACACACACACTAAAGTGGCCATTGTTATCGGAGAAGGGCCATCATTTGCAAATCCAGGCGCTAGCCAGACGTTCTTGCGCCGGAGCTGGCCGATCAAACGCTAACAAGCGTCAATCGCTTGAATGGTGTCGACAGGCGATGAGTCACGCACGCCACGTCAGCTTAAAACATTTGGCTCTTGGAGTCGATGGCCAGCTTTCGTGTCTCAATTTCGTAAATCAACAAAATAAATGCTAGACAGAAGAATCTCGGAGAAATATTTGGCCGCTCGAGTGACAAAGAGCATGTTTACAAAGTGCTAAGGTGAGATCTCACACCTCGAGAGCAAAAGCAGCCCGTTTGTCGCCATAGCAACCGACAGTCAGTCAATCTTCGGGGACCGGGCGAGAGTCAGAGTCAAAGTTTTTTTGTTTGTTTTTTTTCCCCCTCAATCGACAGTCAGTCAATCTTCACATCAACTTTTATCTTACGACTTCTCGGCAAAGTCCAACCGTCCAACCAACGATGCAAATCTTACTCGCTCGTCGTTTGGGGTCATCAATGAATTGTTGTGGTGAATATATTGCCGGAAAGCTCATTACGGACGGTTGAATTATACATACCAGCTAAGACAGGCTTTTAATAAACGCGCTATCAATCGCTTGATGGGATTACTCATGCCAAATTTACAACCTCAAAGAATCTTCTGATTTGTATCAGTGAAGTTGAAACCATGGCGACCAGACAAAGCGCTGATGAAATAAGCTCCGCTCTCATAACCCTTCTCGGAAACAATCCTGGCTATTTTTTTTGATTTTGGGGTTCATCCATCGTCGGGCCTCCTCGCCTGTCATCTTTCAGCACAGACAATGGTTTGTTGACACCAGAGCCTCTTGTAAAAAATGTCGCCGCTTCTCCACATGCATTTAATCGGGCCCCGCATCGAATCCCGTCCCGGTTTTCCGGTCGTCGTTATTCCGAATGCTCCCGAGGTCACAAAGCATTCCGCACGGAAATATTCCAAACGGACAAATACGTTCAATCACTTGAGGTTGGAGGGAACGATGGGAAAATCGAATCAATGCTGATCATTAACGATCAATATTCAATCTCAGACAATTTAGAGCTTCCACAGAATCTAAATTTGTTTGAGCTTGAATTTGAAAAACAAACCTAAGAACCGGGGCCAAGTGTACTTCTGCTAGCCTGTGATGACATCATCCATTGTCAGGGTTTATCAATCAGCCAATCAAAATCAGACAAAAGCCACAGCGGTCTCGTCTCCACTGGCTTGATTTCCGGGGCATTTATGTTACATTCCAAGCAATGTCAGTCAAGCGGCGCCGTGTCGCGTCCGTTTGGAGGTCACCGGCGGGGGAACACTTGAAAACTAACATTTCTTTTTCTTGGTTTTTTTTTTTCCCTTCTAGGTCGGCGAGGATAGATGCATCCCGGATGCAAGAACAATTTCACAGCGGCGTGGAGATTCTCAGCAGAGCAAATAAACCCATTTAACCTCTTCAACCTTTTCTACCATGCGGAGGCAAAACGACAAACACATAAACGCACGCACCAATTCTGGAAGCCATGGCTACGACAAATATTGGACACTTCAATGTAGCTTTTTTTGTTGGGTTTTAGCAAATTGAAAAAAAAAATTAAATAAATACACCAAACAGAAAAAAAAAAAAAAAATGCTTTGAAACTTGTACGTTCCGCCATCTCATCAACGTTGGAACTTTGCTATTGTGTGATTCTCGATTGTCATTGTGCAAAAAGTATCCAAGCTCAGGGACGTGTAATTACGCGTTCCTCCGACATCAACGCTCGACTTTGTCGCCCATTCAAGATGAGATTGGCTCGTTTTGCGCCGACTCAATTGGCCCCATTGTAGCGATTCGTCGCTTCGCTGCTGCTGAATGAGACGAGATGCTCGCTCGTGATTTGATTTACCTTCTCGCCGCTTAGGCGAAAGGAAGGTGGGCGTCGCCGCGTTGAATTCAAATCAGCATGGCCAGGGAGGATTTGTAAATACTTAACTCTACTTTATTCATTGAGCACATGAAAAAAACAACTGCGGTAGCAACCGAGTGCTCTACATAATTATATAAAAAAAAGAAATCATCATATTTTCGCATTTATTTTCCTTCCGCGCATGCTTGTTACTCGGCAACGGACCTAATGTCTCTTTTTCTTGAGAAAAGAATATTCAAGTTGGTTTGTTATTTCATTTTGATATTTATTCTATTGGATCTTATATACGGCACTTTTGTCACAGCTGTGCACGTGCTCTATAAATAAAGTTGACTTGATTATTAAAGTAAGGCGAGCATGCCAGAGATTTTTTTTTTTTTTTTTTGGGACTGTGAATTATTTATAGTTGTTTGGTTTATTTATGTCGCGCAACGTCTCGGACATTCTAATTTGCGAGGCGCGATTGATTATGTGACACGCCGGTCCTGCCCACCTCTTTCCGGAGTGTGCCAAATGGAAATGAGCAGAGCCGATTGTGAGGAACTTCCATAAAGCTGGCGAAAAGAAAGAAGCTAATGATTAAAACTCGTAACGACCCTGAACGCGCCACCTGCCGTGCTGTCCGTTGATGCGTCTATTTTGCCCATGATTGATGACGCTTGGCGCTTTTCAATGATCTCCCGTCTCCAGATCATTAAGGTACCTTTTGGCTCCGGCGTGGGCGCTGTGACGCACGTCAGCGCACGTATCGGGAAAGCATCCTTCACGTAGCGCAGAAACAACCGGCAACAAATTGCCCCTCAATAGGCGGGCAGTAAATGACTTGTTTGGCAATCCATTGCATGATTGTGAAATGCAAAACCTTCGCTAATAAGACGTTTTCTTCCTTGGAAAAAAAAAAAAAAAAAGCATGCATAATGGAAGTCGGCCATTACATGTGCAATTAAGCAGCCTTGAAAAACTCAAATGCAATGTATTCATCTTCTTTTTTGCAAGTAGCTTACCTGGCGTCAACTTGCTGGAAGGGCAGAGCAGAAGCGACGACTGCTGCTTTGCAACTTATTGGCTGTATCTAATGGCCTTTTTTTTTTTTTTTAAGTATTTATATTTGTGGCTTGTACGGTTGCAGCCAAACGCGTCCAACGAGCCAGCACGGGGACACCTCATTTCGCAGATGTGCAGCTGACTGCGACTTGCCAACATCGAGATTCATTGACAGAATTCAAGCCAGCTTCCGGTCGCAGCTTCTTGCTGACACACGTCTACTCTACAAATGGAGAGAACTCAAATTAAATATCAAATTAAATACAAAATAAGTCAATAAATAGCAAGAAAAAAAAATCAATCATAAACATAATAAATAAATAAATTAGAATAATAAATAAAGCTGTGTGATCCCATTCAGCCCCAACTTCACAATAACCTGAAGAAAATAGGGGGAGAAAATCTGGTTGTAAATTTCGCCCTTTGCCACCATTAGAAATACAAGGACTGAGTTACTGGCTGTAAAAAGTACCCAATTACAGCAATTAACAGGCAACTGGCTCATTTTGCAGGCTGCTGTAAGACAGAGGCTTAGCTTCTTACAACAAGTGGCCCGTCAGGGTCCGGTCGCACAAACAAAAAGCTTTTTAATTAAAAAGCCGGGATTTTTTTCCTCATTTGTTTTCAACTAGCCAATTAGAGCTGCCGATGGAAGCTTCATTTGAGCCGCTCTGGACATCGATACCCTTTGGCAGCTGCCGCCATTTTATTGTGAATGTAACTCATCCGGCGAAATGTAGGGCATTTTCCCTTCGCCATAAATCACCCGTTGAACTTTGTTTTTTATTCCTAGTTGAATCCCCGCGCTCACCAGCAGGTAGTTGTTTCGACTATAATTTAAATCATCGGTGCTCTGTGAGCAGCGGTTCATTTGTGGGAACTGTAAAATTATGCAACCATAATCACAGGATTTGGGACTTGCTGAAAAAGTCAAAGCAATCTTGTGTGAATGACTCAAAGTCGTCACTTTAAAGCTGTATTAGGAAGCTGTCATCAAGTATTGCGAAAACAAGGATATCTCGGGGGGGCTCCACAAACCCAAAAGCCTGGGACCTGGAGGGGTCCAATCAAATTCCAGGGAGGAGGGGAGAAGCTCCACCAGTGGCACCAGGTAGGACTCAACAAGTTGAATAAATGACTTGAGGCAAATATGAGCGTCAACTTGCATTTCCCCCAAATGAGTGCTGCGTGTTTGTCAAAAAGCAACTCTGCGTGTTTGTAAATTGCTCCTTCAATTATGCTCGTTAGTCTTATCCCATAAAGCATTCACGTAACATGGAAAACACATTCTGATCAACACGCAGCCTGCCCAAAGGCAATTTGGGGAGCAGGCCTTGAAATGAAAGTCATCTAAGAAATGCATTTGTCAGACAGCCGTGGCGGCGGGACACGAAAACGCAATAAACACGCAAGCTAGCGCGCTAAAGCACGGATGCTCTCGCTGCAGTCACGGAAAGAGGGCGCACGAGGTGAACCGGCTCGCTTTGGCGCATTTTGTTTTTAAAACGGTGCACTAAATGTGTTAGATTAATAATATAATAAAATAGAATAGAATACAATAAAATAAAATAGAATACAATATAAAATAACATCTAATAATTATAAATATTATTATAAGTCGAGGTCTATGGAAGGAAAATGAAAAATTCAAAGTAGCCATCTTCCGACATTGCCTGCGGTTCCTTGGCTCCTTCTCCACGTTTTGCAAACCATCTCTTGATGCGGAATCCGTCTCTCTGACTAAGCCGCTACCGGTAGCGGGTGGCTTGACCGAAGGCCGCTGACCTTCATGTTGCTGATGCTTTGCAATCACTTTAAAAGCTCACTTTATACACCACAAAAACAGATTAAGCCTTTACAAGAGGAAGTTTCCACTCACACACACTGACACACGCAAAATCTGCTGCCAAGCTAAATCCTACAAACGGCCCGAGACGCTAAACTATTTGATAGCTCTACTCAAATTCCGGCACTTCCAATCCTCCCGGTTCTGACTTTCTTTTTGTGACTGCTCGTTCATTTAGCGAACGCCATTGTGTATTTTTATTTTTTTTTGAACTGAATATGATCCCAGAGTGAGGACGTTTCAGATATGAGATGAACGAGCAGCGAATATCCATTTAAAGGCCTGTTAAAACACACATCATAGACCCGAGAGATTAATTCAGTTCGACATTTTAATATCACTCAAAATAATGAGGCGCACACACACACACACGGACGACTAATTGTATGAAAGCCAATGCCGCCATTTTTCATTTTAGACACAAAACAGCATCAAGTATGTGGTTAGCCATTACCACGGCAACCGTCTAAAGTAAAGATTTGCAGTATGTTCGGCATAAAAAGGATTTTTGTTGCTATCAAAAGTGAGTCTTTGATACGTGACTTTGCGGCCACAATAAGTTGGAGCACGAATCAAAGAAGCTGCAAAGCCGATAGAAGAACGATTCCTTTGGAAGGCTGACCTTGGATTCTCGTGTGGAGTCGTGCAGCCCGGATTAGGAGAAATCTTCGGCAAACACACATTTTGCTCCGAGAGATGGGCGCCGCCTGTTTTTCTCCCTCAGCTTTATTACGGAAATGCAAAACAAGGCGAGTTGCGAAGTGCGCAATCTTTGCCTATTGACAGCGCTGCGGAATAGGAGGGGGTCTTATCGTTTTTCTTTCCCTGCCAAAAACTAGGTCAAGCTCAAAGCTCTGTTGGAAGAAAAGACTTGCAAAAGTCAAGCGACACTCACGGACTGATCTGCCCATACATTTACGGACTTCTGTTTCATGTTTTTAATTGTAATGTACACAAAACACTACGATTCACCCTTATAAAAAAGACTCAGACTATCATTTTGACCTGCAGTATGCAAGTTATCTTTGAGACTCGGAAGCTGTGCTCACTTAAAATACAAAAGGATGCAACGTCGCCCTCTACAGGGATCTGTTAGTCATTGCAATCATTTATATTACTTATTATTTACTATTATTCTTATATTAAATTATATTAATGTAAAGATTGTCGCAGTCAGCAGTTGAAAAGCGAACTTGCACGTCATTGGCAGTAGACGTTTGCGTTTCAGTTTCTGTTGCAAAAGTATTAAAACGGCATCCCAATTCCTTTGTTTTAGTCGTATTCTGAATACAAGTATGATGAAAATTCGATTCTGAATATTTCATGGTAACTCGCGACAAAGCAGCTTCTACTTTGCAGATGAGCAAAAGTATCGGAACAAGTGACGGGGTGGGTGTTTCGAGTTTGCCAAATTCAGTTACCGACATTGAAAGTTGAGCTTGTGCGTGATAAAAAGAAAGTCTGAGCTCAACAACAACACACACCCGAAAAACATTTTGGGTCAGCAGCATTCCGTGTGGTCTAGCGGCTCAGCATCAGAACATTAGCGCAGGGCGTGAAAAGGCTTTGCAAGATCTCCTAATCACTGAAGCGTACTTTACAGCAGTCTTGTAATGCTTTCATTGGCTTTTCCGCACACCAGCTGCTCCAAAGAATTCGCAAGGACTTGGTTCGGATCAAATACAACGTTGGCAACCTGTTGTTCGCCACCAAAAGGAATAAATAGCACAACGGCCGGACTGAATGGAGGCTGCGTGGCACCGGCGTGAACAAAAGAAGCCATCTGCAGCCTCGGCTTGGCCACCAATGAAGCATTGGAAGAGGTTGGAAACCATCAAAAATAATATGAAATAATTATAAATAATATGAAATCGTTCACCGCCAGTTGTTTTCAAAGCCAAGTTGCCGATCTCTCGCCAGGAAAAAAAAAAATTTGAACAGTAAACCCAAAATATGACCAGTTGACCCAAAATATGACTTTCTGACCAAAAAGCAGAGACAATGACAATTTTATGTAAATCTTCCAACATGTCTTCCTCATCACGATGAGCTCAGTTTCCTAATTTTTTAAACTCCTACGGAAAAGTTGCACCGATTTCAAATCCCCAAAACGCAACAGCGCCATCTACAGGCAACTATAAGTCATTACGGTGGTTCACAATGCTAAATTTCACAAACAAGCCCACTGAGACCCTCTGCCACATCTAACCATTCAAAAAAACATGCTAGCAACATTCCAGGTGGCAAATATAAACACGTCACATCAAGTCTAATTGTGTCTTCCAAACAAAGAAAAAACTTTTAAAAAGTCACATCTCAGGGTTTGAGAGAATACATTCCAAAATCTCTACTTTTGTCCCAAACATGTCTTTTTCCTGCCCTCTGATAGCACCATTTGACCGTACTCAAAATATTCTATGATGAAGAAAAAAAAATAATCGGTCTTGTTCCCGTCTCATACGTCTTCAGTCAGGCGGAAGGCCGTCCGTCAGTTTTACTGCATGTCGACCTCCCCTCGACACGGCGCCGATGACTGATGGGCCTAAGTGCGACTAAATAACTACGGCGGGGGATGATAAAATCGTGAAAACACACACGGCGGCCAGGAAATTGCCCATTTTCAAGCCATTGACACAAAGGAGCCCAAGTGATAGCACAAGAAAATGTCTGGGCCACTCCATAGGGAGACGGTTCCAGTCTACTGGACAAAAACAGCAACCTAATAGGTCCATTTTTTTTTTTTTTGGGTGTCCTTTAGGGGGTCAAAGCTAAACTGCGCTCAAAGACGTTTGCGGCGGAATTAAGGTGAGTAACTCAGGCAGTCCATTCAGACGCAGTGTAATCAAACAAAGTCGGGTAATGAGGACTACTAAATCTCAAGGAAAATACTTTCCCGGGGCTTAACGAGCCAATGGAATATCAATGACCGGGGCTTACGACAATTCGGAAGTGAAATAATAGCTGAGAATTTTTTTTTTTCTCGGTAGTGTCGCTTGAAGCTTTCTGGTGTCACCGACCGAGATGACGCGGCTTGACGTTTTCACAAAAGCAAATGATGGAATTCAATGTACTCCCATGGTGCATGCGGCGCACAAGCAAGTGTGAAAAATGATTTAAAGGCTCCTAAATAAGTGTATCTGTGTGTTGTCAGAAAGTGTCAAATCACTTTTGGGAGAATCAGGAGCTCAGAGATTAGCAAGCAGCTTTGCTTGGGGCCATGTGCTAAATTGATGACATTCAGCCAGCCGGACAAGTTGAGAAATGCAAAATAGGGCTTCGAAATGCTTCGACATTTTTTTTTTGCAATGATCGTGAGGAAAAGTAACAACGATTTAAAAGTTTGGGTTCAATTTGAAACGATGGATTCTTTAAGTTCTCAGCATTCTGTTCCTATCTATTGCAAAACATATTTACAGGTAATATTTGAATGATTTGCGGCCAGACAATGCAATAAAAACAATACAGTAAGTGTGGTGTCCAACATAAGGCTCGGGGACCATTTGAGTCCCTGCGACACAAATACAATGCACCCGAGATGTACAACTACTAAATTGACTTCATTGGGCTTTAACAGATATGCAACAAAACTATATATGGCTAAAACAGTCAGCGTGGATTCAAGACGGCCTCTGTGTTCTGCCCGAGCGGTGCGGCGTTACTTACAGGAAGGAAGTGTGAGCGTGCTGCTTCTAACGTGGCGCAGCAGCTGACGGCTGTGCAGAAGAGCGAGAGGAGAGGCGGCCAATGATGTGTGCTGGGGTCCCGTTAACCCACATTGCCTCCCTGCGGTCTCATGGCCTCTCCCACCAATGGGCGACCTGCACAAGACACAATTTGTTACATGAAAATGATGCTGTCAAGTCAAACACTCGGGGCAGCGGGAAATGCTCCTTTGTGGAGATTCAAAGTCAACACAGTCCTGGTTCATTTGAAACATGAGCAGTTGTGAGAGGGTGTGCACACTTGTGCAACTACATTCAGTTTTATTTTGACTTCCCCTCCTAAGAACATGTGTTGTTTCAACTGAAATGGGCAAGTTAGAGTTCACATGAAAATAGGAAACGTTTTTGAAACTAGTTATTGAATATTGAGAATTGATGTCGATTATTCCGTCGATTCATCGGGAAAAAAAAAAGTATTTTACATGAAGATCTAGTTTTCCTAAAACCAATTTTTGTGGTTAGGGTTAGTGACTTAGAAAAAAAATCAATCAATCGAATTAATCGCAGATTTTAACAATCGCCGATTAATTGGATTTTTTTATCGATTATGTGTTGGTTAATCACTTAAATTTGACGCCTCCAATTGGCCAAATGCTTTGTGTTGACATCTCGCCTACCGGACGCGTCTTGTGCCGTGACGGCAAACGTACACATACATAAGCGACGCCATAGAATTATCCCACCACGAGTGAGCGAGCTCTTTGAAAAACGCCGCCTTGGCTCTCCACTTGTCGCCAGAAATAAGCACATGCTCCATTTCTCTCTCTGCGGGTGCGAGACGATCATGCTTTGGCAATGTACGAGAAAAAAAAATAAAAAATAAAGACGTCGTCCGCAGCGGGAAGGGTCGGACACCGCCGCCGATGAATTATTCATCGATGGCGGGAAAGATTTGACGTGAAAGAGATTTGTACATTAACGACGAGCCGGAGCCAGCGTGATATGAAAAGCTCACATTTAGTAAATGCTAATGCAGTTAAATGTGAAGCCATGAACTTTTGCTTACTAACATCTGCGCTCGAGTCATTTGTCTGCACTAATAGAGACACCTTGTTCTTCCTCGGCAAGATGTTGGAGCCTTCAGCCGCCTCATTAGTGGCACAACAATTACTTTACGAGTGTGATATCTGGCTGTGCCGCTTTGCTAGCTTCTGCAAATGTCACATTCCAAAATGCCCCGGCTCGCAACTAGCGAGACTTAATTGTGCTTGCTTGCGTTCACGTAATATCGTGGTGATGGGAACTGATGCTTTTTTTTTTTTACTTTTTTTTATTTTGTGACATATTTAAATAAAATACAAATTATTTAATAATATATATATATTTTTGTTTATATGTTAGAAGATATATATGTATATATATTATTTATATGTTACAATCTATTTTTCATGATATTAAATACAAAAAGGGCGGCAATGACTTTCCTTGTTAGCTCACAGTTGTGCTCGACAAGGTGGGCACGTAATGGAGCAAGGACGCGATGAAGCACCAGAGGAAGGAAGACGTGTCAGGCCCGCTGATGCTGAATTTGCAAATACATTGTCGGCGCTCCGATGAAACACAAAAGTCGAGTATTTTAAGAAGCGAGTGGAGCGGAGCGGAGCGGCTGATGGGGCGGGGTGAAACTCAGCACGTTTGTCTCGCTCGCCGCTTGAAAGACGTCAGCTTGGCCATGCAAAAATTATTCCCGCCGCTTCGTCACACCGCGGAGAATTTCCGCTCTCGCTGCTTCTCCGAATAGAAAAGCGGTGGGAGTGGCGACGAAACAAAGATAAGAACGCTAAACTGACATTTTAAAGATGGCAGCCTAAGCACATTTGCTATTTGCTTGGAATGAGTCCGCCACATTCAATTCCAGTCAATCATTTTTGCTTTTTTAGTCACAAAAAGAAATGTGACGTTGATTCGGCGATGCCAACAGAACTGAAACGAAAATTTGACAAGCTTTTAAGTCTTCCGCTGTACACGTGCAACACCGGTGACGAGGTAATTGACACGTTTTGAAAAAAAAAAAAAATGATGAGGATTCTTGCCGTACGATAACACGTAAGAAATGCACGCCTAAGCAAAATGGGGCTCAACGGCATCAAAGCTCTCCAAGAAGAAAAAAATAAAAACTTCGCAGTTTCTATCGTGAGCTTTCCATATCACCTCCGTAAGCTCAAGTTTTTGCAAGCGAGAGCTTGAGACTTGCCCCCCCCCAAACCCCCCTCGCAGTGTCTGTGACAAGATTAGGCTATCTCTCCGTGTGCACATGGATGACTGACTCCTCGGGGCCGGTGGCATGGCTCTGGCATCCTCCGCGCTCCGACCCCAGGCGCCAAACATTTCTATTTTCAACAGGATTAGCCCTCACCCGGAGCCACCCGATAGGCCAGCGCGTCACCCGGGCGGAGGCGGCGCCGCCCCCGCCACGCCCGAGGAGAATGCGGGCGTCGTGGGTGACAGCGCCGTGGATCGGGTGAACGAGCAAACCTCGGAACGGCTCCAGCTAGCAGACTCGGGCGGTTTGCGTTTTTTTTTCTTTCTATTGGGCACGAAAAGGTTTCATGGTGGAGCTACCTGTGCATTCATCTGATTATATATGCATTTTTTTCCCCTGCCAAAGTATTTCAATCGACAAAAAAAAACGAAGTGCAAAGCTTTTTCTTATCTCCATTTGAAGGCGAGACTTTCTCAGTGCTTTCTTCATTACACCAATATTCTCCCTTTATCTCGCCTCAGTAATCCCAACCCGCAAGGCTTCAAACAAGAGATTTGCCCCCCCCCCCCAAAAGAAATTTAAAAAATGGGGCTTTGCAAGGATTTTTGCGAATTTCAAATGTCTCGTTTGACAATCTGATTCTTTTTTTTTTGAATTGTCTGTTGCTACGACGCTTCTGCTCAGAGGTGGCAAAAGCGGTTGAGAGTTTTCTTTGCTCTTCTTGTCTCTCAACAATTAACATCTTCAAGATGCCTCCCAGCAAGGTACTTAACCTCCACTGCACTCCGGGGACTCCTCATTGACCTGCTTGCTTGCTACTGTGCTCACAGCCTCGCAGGCAAGGGGAGGATTTTTTTTTTCAAGAAGGGGAGGGGGTAGGAGGTATAATTGGAATGGTAAACCTTGCTTAAGCACTAAACGGAATTTTTAATTATCAGGCAAAAGAGTAGGAAAACGCAAAGTCATTTCCGACGGTGGCTATTTACTGCGCTTGTTTACGATGTGAAGTAGGAGCCACGGGATGATTTACAGTCGCGGGCCTTCGTTGTAATTAAGCCGCTTGTCTCCCGGGGAAACGGCGACGATCACCGATGGGCTCTTTCGATAAATGACAACCGGCAGAAAAAAAATAAGTCAACATTTTATGACGCTCGTGAAATTAAATATACAATGAAAGAGAAAAAAACCCCATTATAAAATAATAAAAAATTGAATTAAATTAAAAAATGAAATGAATAAAAAATTATTACGCTCATGAAATCAAATATACGTTGTAAGATGAAAAAATAACATAAAATAATGAAAAAATTTTTTTTAAATAAATTTGATTTTATTTTTTATTACGATTGTGAAATCGAATAGACTTTAAAAGAGATGACAATATCAGATGAATCAATTCGGCACATTTCCATCAAGTGGCGCATCAAAAGCCGCTTTAAGGGTGGAATGACGTCATGAAGTGATCTGCCCGTGCAGCGAACCGACACGAAATTTTGCGGGATGTTCAGCCATGAAAACACAACCGCAAATTGAAGGAAGACATCCATTACGCAAAGCGGAAAACAAGCGTGCAGGTATTTCAACGTTAATGCAAATTTCAGCTTTGTGTCAGCGCACAATAAAAGAAAACACAAATCAACTTTGCCCTCCAGACAATTTGTGACACGCCAAAGTAATTACGGGCCGCCGCAGCCTTTCATGGTTCGTGACTCCTGCCCCCTTCGTAGCCTTTTTGGGAGTTTGTTTGAAAGTACAACATAATCAAGGTAATTAGATCGACCTAGCAAAGTTTGGGTGATAGTCATTTTCGAGGCGCCGGGGCCAGAGAAGAGAGGAAAGAGATACCACTTGGCGGCTGTCATGTCAAAATTAGGGAGGGCAGCAAATGGACCCAGATAAAAAGTCAGTGCCAAGGGAGCCAAGCAGGTCAAGTACGGTTTCATTAAATGATAAGCCATTAATCAATTAATCAGTGGGGAAAAAGGGCTCGGGCAACGTTACAGAGTTAATGATTTGACTTTGATTTTGGGAGGTTACCAAGATCAGATTTGAATCTTTACCAATCATTCTCAAGTCTGAAACAATCTTGAGCCATGACAAGTGATTATTGTGGAAAACACAACATGACTTTTGCACAAAAAAACAACAACCACTTTTTGCTTGATGTTATATGTCCTGCTAGCATCGGCTAATAGCATAGTCAGCATTTGTGTCTGTGGCATATTAGTACAAAACAGATTGCTTTTTTTCTTTGATATTGGGATGAATGGGGCAGAAAGACGAAAAGAAAAAGTTGACTTTGGAAACATAAAGATTCATGTACTGGCGGAGCTAAAGGGGGGGCCGTGAGGGCACTGGCCTCCTGAAATATGCTTGGAAGTGCCTATATGAGAGAGAGAGAGTGATATTTATTTATATATACAGACACAAACACACCTCCTTTCGGAAAGAGTAATAATCAGTGAAAAAATGTGCTAATCTGTCTCTAAAGCCGAATGAGTCGCATTCAAACACACCAATAAAGCTGTCCACATGGTCACCGAGGAGTCAATATTGAATTTCTCTTGCATCGCGGCAGAATCGTTAATGTTCCGTGCACCGGCGTCTAAGAATCTTCATTATAAGAACACTCTTAATCTTGAATGCAGTATTTTGATTTGAATTTGAAAGGACTAAGAATGAAGCTACAAACAACGGGCTCCCGCATCAAATCAGCTGATTTTGTCAAGACTGGAGTGCCCGGACCGATGTTTCTGTGACGGATCTTTGACGAGCTTTTCCTTCAAGCGTCCTTATCACAAAGGGTCGGGAACATAACATTGCTTTCTGCTGACTCAGCAGCTACCCCTGCTATCGCCAATATATCATGTGTCTCTTGGCTTCAAGTCGTCCGCCCCCCCCCCCCCCATTGTTTTTTTTCAATTTCCGAGCCAGTCCATTATGGTGAGTAAGCAAGTAAAAACAATCAGGCTTCATCGCCCACATGTAAACAAAAGGAATAATTCAGGAGGACATAAAACCCTCACGGTGTCTTTGGAGATGATTTGATGGTGACGCCGACTCGCGGCATTTATTTGCATTCTTCAAGTGATCCCCTGTGGAAAATTTGCAAGCGTTTTACATATGACACAGAACAATATTCAAACATTTGAAGTCAGAGGCGTTTCGTTTGACAATTACCGATTAAATAAGGAGTAAACGATGCTAAAGAGGCTAAAAGCTGTCAATTGAGACTCATTTCATTTGCATAGAAAAGTACATTGAGTGGAGCAGATGAACGTTTGAGTTTGAAATAAATGCGTCATGTCAAGAGATGTCCGCCTCTTGACTGGATGGGGCTCACGAGCGAGACGGAAAGACGACACCAGGCTCGAAAATGCTGACGGATTTTTTTCAATGTGCTGAGGAAAAAGCTTGCAAGTACAAGGATGGCGGAAGATACCATCGGATTAAAAAAATGGGGGTGTGGTTTGCATTCAAATAAATAAATTGTATTTCAGTAATGTACAATTGGGTTGAGTTTTGCTAAGGCTAAAAATGCAACAAAAAAAAAAAGCTCACAAGCCAAAAAAGTCTCGATCGAAACATCTCGTCATAATCTCAACTTTGACCTTCTACCTCTAAGATTTGGTGCCTTCGTAAGGAAAGAAACAAGCTTGTCAATTTTGTTTTCTATCCAGTAAATGGCGAGTCCTTGATGATGACCTGCGTGTTGATCAATAACCTGATTGGCAATCAGTTTCAGATGAACCAATCAGAAAGTGCAATGCTTAACATAAATAATAAAAGTAATCTGATCGTATTTCAGACGAGATCCATGCTGGAGAACCCACCCGAGATTCCCGTCCCCCGATCTCGGCGGGGTCTTATCGTGCGACGGCGCATCAGATAAAGTCCTGAAGGGACTCTCGGGGTTTGGCCCGTATGGATGGAGCCCGATGAAACGGTGGAGGAGGGCGCTCGATTCATCTCTCTCTCTTAGGGAGATAAGCGCCGTTTGTCAGTCTGATTGACGTATCAAAGAAAGGCGGCCGATGCCATTGGGTGACATCTGAAAGGCTTTTCCAGCCTCGCACCAGACTTTCTGCTTTCTGATGTAAACAAGCAGGGGATACGCTTTCCGTCCCAACAAAAAGGGGATAAAGGCAATTCAGGTATATCTTATTTTGGGCAGCCCGTTGGAATCAACTCTTGGGGTTTTTTCTTTTCATTCTCTTTAGAAGGACGCGAGACAAAAAAAGAGCTCGGGCTGAATGCTGATTAACTAAAGTGAAGGCGCTTGAATCTCAAAGTGGCATCCGGAAGGAATCAAAGCTGTCATGTGGGGAGAAAAAAAAAAAAAAAAAAAAAGTGTTTATCAAGAGGCTTGTTGACCCCGAGGCATCGCGAGTGTATAAAAGACAGAAAAGGAAAAGAGCGAGCGAGGCCTGCAACAAAATGAAAATCTCACAAGTCAATATTCGTAGTCTTTAATAATAAGGCATAAAAAAAAAAATCAAGAATTGATCAAATGGCTTGACAATCCTCCCTATAAGTACATCGTGGCTATCGATGTCACATGTCGCTACAGAATGATGATACACACACACACACACACACACACACAAAAAAAAATTCAAACGCTCGTCTTGCCAGTTTCACACAGCCTGCCCACGGCGGGCGCCAGAGATCAGCGCACCCATCTAAAAATTCGATTATCCCGCTTTTTGTGTCGACGTTATCTCTCCTGTTGTATGTGTTGAAAGAAAAAAAAAAAAAGCCGCATGTTCTCACATCATCACGAAAAGTGTCGACAGCATCCGGAGATGAATTAGCCTCGCGGATCCCCGGTTTGAAAGCGCATCCGGTGACAGACGTAAAAAGTTCTCTCGAGTCCTTACAAAGCTCGTGGAGGTGTCGGCACCTCACACGTTCGCAAGCCGTCAAGAAAAAGCTGTGAGACAAAGTTGCACTCAAGGATGTAAATCTCAAAATATTATATTATAATATCTGCATTTTTGCTATTGTTGTCATGTTAAAGGCCTTTAGCATTTCAGAATTGCGTAATCCAAAAAGTCACTCAGATGTATGGCAAAAATATTACAAAATTTAAAAAAAAAAAGTCACTCTTGTGATCATTGTAATAAGATTAATCAGTCAGCAAATTAGCAGCTTAGTTGTTCAAAGCTAAAGTCATCAATGCTATCATCAAATGGCTGTGTGTTATTTAATCTTCTTCTCTAAACACTGATCGACTTAAAAAAAAAATCCTCCGGGGTGTTTGGCAACAGCTCTGAAATAAAGATGATTTAAAAGAAAGGTTTGCTCATTTGATACAATCTTAGCATCTTTGAAGCGTTGTATTAGTTTAGCGCTAGCTAGTTTAGGCGGGCGTCAAGGTGACCGGCGAGGTGTCAAAAAATGTGATGCACTAGTCTCAAATCAAATTACACACAAACACTTCAATCGATACGCATCCAAGTGCCAGAGATGGATTTTTGTCCTATTTATTTTGGTGGGACTATTGCTTCATAAATCAGGTGTTTGGTTTTTCGATACTCGTGTTTAGTGTTTGTCAAACTAAGATTGAATCAACAAAAATGTACAGCCAGCATTCTGCCTCGGAAATTCACAAATACACTTTTTGTCACAATGTTTCAATTTTTCTCCTCGTAAGCTTATAGCAAAATGCTAATGCTAAGCATGATTCAACCAAGAACTTGCGATTCAGTTTGGACATGGGTTGTATTTCTTTCTTATCGTATAAAAACGCTCAAAGTACGAGTGTAAGGACGTGTTATGAAGACACTTTTTAGGGTTGTGAGGAGTAATTTAGTCGCAAGCCACTGTGATAAAGTAAATGACCAACAAAGAGTGCTAACGATGCTAACCGAACGCTAATAAAGTCAAATCAATAAGTTCCAAAGTGCCAACATAACTTGCCACCGTTATAACCTCAAAGTCTTTCCTTGGGGACAGCAAAACGTCTTTTTTGCTAAATAGACCGAAATTATATTTCATTTACAAACAGAAATAGCATTTTTTATAGCGCCGCAGTTAAAAAGTTGGCGGTTAAATACGACATCAAGCCGGCCATTAAAACTTTCTTGCTGAGCACTCATAACGAGACCTCCGACATTCACTCTGCCACGTTTTCATGATGACCCAGCGATTCCGACCGAGCGACACCAAAGGAACTTAATCTCGATTTTGACCTGGACCGCTACCAGAACAAGTCAGTGGAAGAACGGAAGCCGACTGAGTAGTAATGAAGTCCCTGGCCGGATGCTTGGCTAATGTCAGACCTGCCTCCTCCAGTTAAAATGAGGAGCTTCTAGTCTCCTCTATCCTCGCTACTTTACAATCTCAAAGCTTGAGGGATCTCTGCTAGGGAGGGAACGAGGGATACTATTTATAGCAGGTGCGACAAGGCTTCTTGTAAATAATTACCCCGGATGCTGTGGCAGCTGCCAGCCGATTGGCTCGTGGCGTCAAACGCACGCCGGCGTCACAAAACGTCACGTCCGCACGGACCCGAGGACTCGCCGCATCATTACGAGGTAGGAGTGATGGGCCGGCTTGCAAATGAAACCCACAAGATTGTTTGCGTGGAAGTTCACCCAGAGGAATCACGCAGAGGACAATATGTTTCGAGAAAATTACTCAAAGATGTAAATTCGGACACGGGCAACCCTCGTTATTTCCCGCGACTATTCCCCGAGGCTGCGGCTGTAAACAAGAATAGGATCTCATATTTGAAGAAGAGGAAGTTTCACAGCAGAAGGTCACCTAAAGTTTGCCCGACAACAGACACGAATGCAAATCAGAAAGAGGAATTCAGCTAAAAGGGGTCAGCGGAGGACTATTTGCCGCTGGTATTTATTTCATTCGAGTAATTTGGAAAGCTATGCAGTCATTTGGGAAACACTGACTTTTTTTTTTTTTGCTTCTTAATTAGCTTCACCTCCCTGCATCATGTATTTTTAAGAGTATCATTTTTGCGGAGTGAGTGGAGGATTTTTATTAAGGAGCGGTAGTTTGCATTATTAAATGCTTAAGTCTACCACCCTGTCAGATAATTTGGTTTTTGTTCTTTTTAATCCTAAAGCATTTTTTTAGGAATGTACCACAGCACTATTTTTCAGATAATAGTACAAGTATTCACCCTCACAATAAATACCTAAAGTATCTAAAATAATTTGACACCATGACAAAAAAAATATAAAGTTCTTTCTTACTGATGCAAACGATGAGCAAATGACATTTGCTTTCTGGCCAGCTACCCTGACAATGTTGGTAGAACTCGCTGCTCTCAGCTGAACTTCTTTTCTTTTCCTTTCAGCTTGTGTCAAAACCTGAAAAACCCGAGTGTAGCGTCTTTCGTTTCAAAGAATTAGGCGACTTCACCGTACACACACACACACACACACACACCAAATCTAGGATACAATGCTTCACTGAGTCTGTGTAGGAGGTTTAAAAAAAAAAAAAAGGAATAACGTGGTGGCAGTGACCGGCAATGATGCAATTGCGTTTTTGGACAGTCCCAGTACAACTGTACTGCCAGAACACCTACACTTGAACACAAAACAGAAAATTGTGGGAGAACCATGATTGCATTTCCGCCCAGTGAAGAACACAAAGCGCCAAAAGAAAAAAAAAAAAATAATCAAATTTATTTGCTGTTTAAATCAATGAGATCCAATTTCAGCACTTCATGGCTAAGCTTTCATAATGAACTCGTACAGTTCTCAAGTTGCATCTGTGGCTTTTGTTTGTGACAATTATTGAAAAAAAAAAAAAAAAAAGCAGGAAGACGCCACATGCATCATCACTTATCAAATAACCACTCTGGTGACAGATAAGATCCCAAAAGCAATTTCCATTGCCATTATTTTTCCAAAAAGAAAAGTAAATGGGCAACTTTTATTTTGTAACTTCTAGTTAAGCTCGCGGTCATTAAAAAAAAAGAAAAGGTTTTATGACACGCGGAAAGATAGAAGCTGCAGTTTATCAGGCCGCTGCCAAAACTGGATTAATACGAATCGTAAAAAAATGTCAGAAAGTCTTTGAATCAAGTTACGAGCTTCATGCTTGAAGTCCCTTGATGGCGTCAATTCATCCACCAAGTTGAGAACAAAACAGCCAAGATGGCTACTTTTGTCATTTTTAGTAGAATTAAATAAAATTTGCCAACTTCTTTTCCCAAAGCTGCGCCTGAGCGCTATGAAGCCAAAGGACGTCTTCATTATCGCCGCATGCCATCAATTTCACCGTCGCAATTCACGGCCGGTTCAATTTC
This sequence comes from Syngnathus leptorhynchus, assembly GCF_054491065.1. Classification (NCBI taxonomy): domain Eukaryota; kingdom Metazoa; phylum Chordata; class Actinopteri; order Syngnathiformes; family Syngnathidae; genus Syngnathus; species Syngnathus leptorhynchus. The sequence goes on along the minus strand of NC_141200.1, from coordinate 1,231,819 downwards.
GTCAAAGCGACATCTCGACCTTGGGCTCCGTGACATCAAGTCAAGTTTACGAACGTGCAGAAACGATGTCACGGCCCGCAGCGGCGGTATTTACACGCGGCGTATTGATTTGATTCCAGATGGCTGCTGCTGATCTTTAATTTTCAACAAGGCCGACCGAGTTGGGGAGCAGCGGGAGAAGATGCTATAAGCGCCGCTAGCAAGTTTTTAAAAGTCCATTGATGAAGTTGTGTGGCATTTATCGCATCATTTGCATCAAGATTTATGAAGAGTGGAATGTGGAACTTAGTCGGCAAATTTTATTTTGATTTACGACTATGAGTTACTTTATTACCGTGTGGATGCTGAAAGACAAGACGCTATTGTTAGAAAATAGTTTCGGCGACATCAGGAGTGTCATTATTTGATCATTTAAGCAGCGAGATGATCTCGACAAATACATCAATCACTCTTCACAAATTCATCTATTTGTATTTATTGTGCGAAGCCGTGTCACAACTATTTGCTAAAAAAATAAATAAAAATGGGCCGCCCAAATAAATGGGTAAAAATCAATTTATAGGACTTAAGCACAACAAATTGATGAATAACTAGTTTTGAAACCAGAAGCCAGTCAAAATGATTCAACATCATTACATTTATTTGAACAAAAGGAGGACGGATAAAATGTTTCGGTGTTTTAGCTAGACACAAATTTGCGGGCCACAAAAATGGATGTGGCGTGCCAGACCTGGCTCCCAAGCCTTGAGTTTGATATCTTAGTCTAACAGGAAAAAGCTCTTCATTAAAACAAATTCGGAGCATGTTTGGAATGATTTTGAGCAGATTTAAGTGGAATCGGAACAATCTGTTCTTCGCTCGACCTTTATGTGACTTGTGCCTAAATTGTTCATTTCCGTATATTTAATCCAAAAAAAAAAAAGGAACAGACACACAATCTCTCCTCATCAGGACTCTCCGCAGCCGCCTTCACTACTTCTTCCACTTCTTCACCTGTTTCCATGGTAACCAGTCAGCGCAACCAGAGCTAGCGGCTCTTAAGTTTCAGCTCGCACTAATGAAAATGCTGCAGGACGTCTCGCCCGGCGGTACTTACGAAAGCACGTCGGGATCCGCGGGCCGGTTCTCCCTCCCGCACTCGCTATAAAAGCCATCCCGTCGGCTGGCGTGCCAGTTGACATTATTGTCAGCTTTGATAATGAGCCGACGTTCTCGCCGCTGGACAGAGAGCGACTGTATTTTCAGATTATTTCTCAAGCACGCTAATTTCTAATTACACGTTTGACACACTTGTGTCGATGCTGTAATTACCGCCGCCCTCGATTGAAGACCGATTCTATACTGGTGTGCATTTCTAGAAACTAAGCCGGCCCTTTAATAGAAATGCTTGCGTGATTAGTGAGATTGGACTTGCTTGTGGGAAAACCTCGTTACGATAATCACATCAATGGAGCAAACAAATTCTCCGATGCCAACATCTTGTTGTTGTTCCATGTTGAGGAACTATAATTACAGCAGTTAACACGACAATGTTTCTATTACTTGACCAAATTGTACAACTATTTTGTGTTCCGGGTGACTTTGGGCCAGATGTGCTCAATTGCAGGGCAAAAACAGACCAAAAAATTAAAAAAAATCATACTCGCATGGGGTGGCCAAAGATAGACTTTTAAAGGGGGAGACTTTTTTTTTTTCAACGCCACCTAGTGAAAGGAAATGCAATTGCGCTGCCTGTTATTGGCATGGATAGATGAACAAAGATACATGATTTGTCGTGAATAAATTCTCATTTTCAGCCCAATTAATTAAAATTGCATAATTTGCCCGCGGCACATTGCTTGAAATTACTTGCTTATTGTGTCAAACCGAAAGCTACTGACAAATTAGTTGGTTTTATTTAATTGAGTAACACAACTTGTAAATATATTGATTTTTTTTCCCTGCCTGGCAGTCAAGGAAGACAGCAGCGAGAGTCAATAACATGTAATGCAACAGTCCTCAAATTTGTATATTTAAATAATGTAAACAGTCACTGGCCAGTCTTCTTGATCATTGAGTGGAGCTCTCGCTTTGTTTTGCAGCTTCCCTGCATGCGCCCGCTTTTTGACTTTAATTAAAACGGGAAAAGGGAAGCACTTTTTCATTGTAAGGTGGCGCACTCAAAAGGCCCTAGCGCTGTAATCATCACTTCTAAAACGAGAAGCAACCAAAGTGTTGGCTTTGAATTATGAAACGCGGTTCGCTGAGGTTTTATACCGATCGCAGTGGTGCCTTGAGATATGAGCTTAACTCGTTCCATAAGCATACTTGGAACTCAAAATATTCAATGCAGTATGAACATTAACAGTCAACTTAAAAGCCACGGAATAAAAACTGTACTGATTCAATTGAAACAAATGTAACTGAAATGTTTCACAACAAACATTCCTGAAAGCATTGGATAAAAAAAATAAAGAAATTATATGAAACCATTGCATCAACAGATTGAACATTTGAGTTCTTCAAATACAACTAAACTGGATTAAAAAAATAATAAAATAAATTATATGAAGCCATTGTGTCAACAGATTGAACATCTAATTGAGTTATTCATTCACCTACCACTAGAGGGAGTGCCGGTACTCCTACCACACTGCTCAAGTGTTTGTACTTAAGTGGAAAAGTCCTGTCAAACAAGTTACCGAATAATTGTGACGATGACCAAACTGATCTTACAGAAACTATTCAAGGCTTCCCGACATGTGCCAGCCGCACACCAGCCAGCGCACGTTGACCTTTATGAGACACGGAAGGTGTCAGCTGTGAGCGTGCAGCATCGTGCTCAACATAATTCAACATCCTTCACCTCTGATCGCGCCACGCTGGCGAGCGAAGGACACGAGCGCCGACCTTCCCGGCGACCACCACTCACGCGACTCAATTTACATCACGACCTCTACCTGCGCGTAATTAGCCCCGGTGACTTTCGTGAATGAGGCGTGACTAATTAGCTTTGTGCGAGACAATAGCGTGGAATAGAATCGAATGGACACGAGAGCCGAATCAGCATCCGACGGCCCTCGGCAAAGTAGCCAGCGCCTGCGGGATGGATTTCACTATAAACAAAGCGGCCTGGCATTCCAATGAGATCCCGCAAACCCGATGAGGATTTTAACGAGGCGGCTACGAAAGCTCACCTGCGAGCACGTGTCGAGGGGAGATACTCGAGTCACCGGAGACGGCGAATCAACACGTCGGGTCGGTATGGAGAAGGATTAAGCCAAGCGATTAGCGCTACGAAAGTTAGCCTCGGTCGCGGGGAGCCCGGCGTGGTCAGAGCGCATGAATAAATAAGTGAGATGAAAACCCACCGTCAGTGAGAGTAGAGATGATGTGTGCGAGGGGAATGGTGGTTAAAAAAAAAAAAAAAAACGTGATGAAAGCGCTGCTTTCCCGCCTTCCGTCATTTAGCTTGGTTCTATCCTGTGATGATATTTATATCCAAACGTATCAAGGGAGCACAAAGCGGATTACGGGAAGTAATGTCTTGGGAACTTTTGTTTACTCAATTCCAGATCGGGTAAGAGTCTCAACAGGAAAAATTGGGGACATCGCGGCAATGCTACAACAGATGTCAAAATTATACATTTTTTTACTTCTTTTTTTAGAAAAAAATATTTTGTTAATATTTTTTATTTAAATATTTTAAAAAAAAATTATGTTGTCAAGACGGAAAGCCACCAGTAGCAGGATTTTCACATTTTTCAGCTTTGATCGCCCATCAAATGGGCTCGTAAAAGGGATGGACCGATGAACATTCCTTACCCCGAACCGTCAAATCCGTGCGGAGAATTAACAAGGCGAGCGTGTCGATTCCCAGATTTAAACTTCACTTACTATTTTTAAACCTGAAACTGAGAGGCCGGCCAGCATGGCAAACGTCGTTTTAGTCACGAGCGCTCCCGTCAAGCAGACGTGCCGCCATCAATTAAAAACGACAAAAAAGGCACCAGCAGCAGCTTTTGAACAACTCGAGCAAAAGTGGGACAGCAGGTAAATCGGTGCCGTAAAGTGTTTTTGCCGATCAAACGACGCAGAGGAGCCGCCGACGTCGAGGGAGCGCCGAGATCACACGGGCGCCGGATGAAATCGTTCTGGGTTTTGTTCTCCGTCTAAAAACAGCCGACGCTCTTGACATTATCGCTTTGCGACTCTCTAAACGCTTCCACTTTGAAGGTCAGTCGTACATCCGAGGCGGTTTGAAGGCAACGTCACGGCGGCAATGAGCTGAAGCTACCCGACAGCCCGCCGAGCCGTATTTGGGAGCGGATGGTTTCCAAATGTCAGCGAGCGGCAAACGAGCCACGCCGATGTTCCTTCATTTGTCATTCGCATTTTAATAAGCGGCAACTACGCTTAATGTCGCATTTAATTCAATGGGACAAGCACGGAAACATCCTGTTAGTTCTACGGAGGAAATTGCGCATTGCCTATTTAAAAGATAACATCGCACGGCTGCCGAGCAGCAGTTGGTTTCATGCAAGCGGGACCAAAAAAAAAAAAAAAAAGATGGCTGCCGATTGACAAACGCGCCGCCTCGGTGACCTCCAATTTTTCATAAATAAATCAATCTTATGTATATGTATATATATTTTTTCTTAATATATATTTGGAAGTATTTTTTTCCTCCTTAAATTAGGGGTTGGATTCTGATTTATTCCATTTGTTTTTTCTTCAAACAGAGCATGCATACTTAAATACAATTTCCATTGCTAGTAGATCTACTAGCATTGATTCTGCAATCAACAACATGTTGCACGTATCTAAGCATGCTGTGATGGAGTGATGCGGCTTTCAGAGAAATTCCCGGCAGATTTTGTCAGGAGCAAGCGTTCCAGGATGTTACACTATGTCAAACACCAAGAGGGGGGCGGGGTGCCGGGAGAAAGGTCTCCACTAAATATGTATTAGTTCCGATTGATCTCCAGCTGCGATGAGGTTGATGTCAAATATTTAAAAGTGATGTCAAGCCACCGAGCATGCAAGGCCACGTGACACAAAGATACATCAACACCATAAAACGTTGTGAATCTTGACCCCCCCCAATTATTTTACCAACAGTGTGCCAGAAGGTAAGTCATTTTGGTTACAATGGCAATGATAATAGTCAAGAATAAACTGCAATAAACAGTTTGCCACACCTTGCGCAATATGGCAAATAAGAAAACACGAAGAAAATGTTAAGCAGCAATTCCATGTGACTCACAGCGGTTCCACGAAAATGTGTACAAATATTCATTTGTGCGTGTTTTGGGAATAAGCGCATGACAAGCGAATGCAAACGAGGTCCGTGCAATCAGAGCAGAAAGCGATGAGGGAGCCGAGAAACAAAAAAACCCAAATCTCTTCTTTTTTTTAATGTGGATCTGATTAGCACATGCAAATGATGCCACCGCACTTCATCTCTCATCTGTGTTAAAGACGGGGCAAATTTATATCATATCACAGCCACTTGGAATATTCATGATTCAGTTTGCGACTTTAAAATGGAAAAAGTTTAATTGAACACGAGTCACTGGGTGGTAAATGTGTTTACAGCGTGGGCCTCTTGATAGTTAAGATGGCAGAATGGAGTAAGACTCCTCAAATAGGGAAAGGCGTCCCTCTGGGCGCTGTTCTCAGCCCCTCTCATTATCAGATGTAATCGATTGTTGGGGATGGATACAGAATAGACAACCAGACAGACGAGGGAAACGTGTGTTGAGCATAAATGTGCGAGAGCCCCCCCCCCCCAAATCGGACATCATTAAGTGTGATTGGCCGTGACAAAATTGCCAAGTTCATTTCATGCATCGCGCTCAATCATGAAGGTAACCACCAATATTTGCTGCCACGGCCTGGAGAAAAAAATTGTGCGGAAAATGACTTGTTAGCTCCTCATTTTGGCAGTGGGCAGCATGAGTGGAATTGGAGGGAAAGGTGGAGGGAGGGGGAGGGAATGAGAGGCTGGGGTGTCCATTCATGGGGTCCCTTGTTTAGTCACCCACGGACCAGATGACTCCCTCACCCGACAGATGTTTGTATTGTTTATTAACTTCTGTATATGTTGGAATTTCTTTAGACTAAAGGGTTATAAGATCAGACTCAACCATCAATACTGCCCCTCTAGCGTGATTTGTATTGTATGTTAGCATTAAGCTAGTGAGGGCAAAGTCCTGTGGTTGTTCATTCCCATGACGGCGCAAACCACCTTTTCTACCTGGGAAAGATAACTCATGGAGAATCCCCGAAAAGCAATTGTGAAGAGGATCAACATGAGTGGGAAGAGGTCCCATCCAAGGTGGAGCTGATTTGATTTGATCTTTGATTATTTTCCCCCATCCTGTGGAGCGATCACGTTTTCTCTGGTGGAAATGGGGCAATGTGATAAATATTGATGCTCGGTCGCCGTCAGAGTGCATCCATGTGTTGAATGGAGGCCAGAATATCACGTTGCCCCTTTTCGGACGCGAGTAAGCCGACTCCCGAGCTTTAAAAGCACTTTGCCAGACGTGTTAGTCCCCCCCCCCTCCCCTTCCTTCCCTCCTCGTCCTCCTTTCTGCGGACCTCCCGTCAATCTTCCCTTGCCCTCTCACTTCCCGACTAATCTCTTTCCTTCCACTTTCCGCTTTCATTAAGCGACAGCCGGATCCAGACACTTTCCTCCCGGCCACTCCCCTCCCCTCCCTGTAGATCCCACAGAAGATGAACGGAGAATTGATAACAACATCGCAGAGATGAAGAAAAAAAAGACAGAAATAGAAGCATCTGCTCTGACTGACAAAATGAAGGATCACGAGGAAAGCCAGACCGTGAAAGAAAGTTAAAAAGCCAATCGTCAAATTTGGTGTGGCGGCTACACCATTGAAACAATATTCATGTCGCCACCCCCAATGGAACATAAATATTAAATAAATCAGAATGAATAAATAAATCTAAGTCTTATAATGGTGCAAAGTTGTCCCCAAATAACTGGCGGCAACAAAATCTCCCAAACGTTTACAATCCGATGGCACGGCGAGCGTCATCGCGCTCCGACAAGTCGATCAGGAAATGTCATCCTTACCGGAGAATATCCAGGAATCACCTCCGCTTCATTCCGTGCCGATCTTGCTCGTTAAATATCCAACGCGCTCGAGACTCCGTCTGAGGTGGAGTGAAAGGAAGAGACGCGGAGGGGAGGGCGCTTGTTTATGTTTTTGCTACCAAGGAGGATGCGCTATCCGAACGGGGAATGCGTCCCGTCAGCCGCCCGGCCACTCGTGCGCTTTTCACTGCGACGAGGATCGTGCGCGCATTCTCGGGATGAGTGAGGGAAGGAAGCTGGGAAGGAGGGAGGGAGGGGGGAGCCGCAGTGTGTGATGAGATTGGGAGATGCACCGAGAGGTGGGGTGGCGCCCCGCTTTATTTCTGTCGCTGTTTACGCTGCAGTCTGATCGCTCTGAACGGGAGAGCTTTGTTTATGTTTTACACCAAGATGGAGGACGCATTGGAGAAAAGAAAGGAGCCCATTTGAAGGCCCATTTCAAATTAAAATAAAACAAATGAATAAATATACTTCGGGTGTCAAAAGGTCAAGCATTCCCATAGTAAACGAACCCTTGACCAATCAAAGCTTCAATTATCCTTCTGGACTTTTTTTTTCTACCGCAGTGGTTGGAATGTAGCGCATTTTTTTAAGAAAATAATACAAAAAAATATCTAAAAGAAATGCTATGGTAAATTGCTTCCGAATGATACGGAATAAAGAGGCCAACTCGTCAGTTATCTTTGACTTTCGAGGCCAAGTGCGATGAAGGTGATCTATACCGCCGCGGGAATTTGCTCTCAACAACATCGCGGCAAAGCCACGCTGCCAACACGCGCTTGGAAAGGCACAGCGGGCATCCCTCTGCTGACGTGACTCATCGGCGTATAATCCCACACTGGATGATTCACGCTCAAATTCAGACAACACAGTTTGGAGCGCACGGGTGGCATCTGGGGGCGGGGCTCTGATTTGCACGGGCACGACTCCACAGGAGGGCCGGGCGACCTGCGGCGCCGGCGCGTAAATCGCACGTATAGCGAGTGAAGAAAAGTCAACCCACGCCGTGTGTACCTCTGCATCATTTCCACTGCCAAATGCTCAGAAAAGAAATCAACCGGAAATTTTACCGCACCCTATAAAGTTAGTTGTTTGGTGCCAAAGTGCCCTCCAGCAAGACGCTGAATCTCAACTGCTAAGGGCTACATCACCAACATACCACTTCCATTTTGCTTGAGAGCATTTTTTTTTGGGGGGGGGGGTCCCCTTGGGCAATGAAAAAGTGCCCAAACGCAAAGATGGAAAGACTTTGTGACCTCAGCCAAGGAAGTTATGTCGACTTCATAGCTGAGTCAGCAGAATGACGCAAAAACAGCTGAACTATGTCTTTGTAGGCAAAGAAAAATTTTGAGCAATTTTGAATGTTACGGCATGAATATTAATGACACAATGAAGGTGTATGCAGGAGATGACACACAGTTATTTTATCAGAGAGAATAATTAGTCTTAAAATACTTTTTTTCCACAGACTCCTTTCATGATTATAATCCAATATGAGAATGTTAAGAAAATATGAATAAATTGACAAAAAAATGTTGTCTCCATTGGAACTCAGTTGCTAACCAAAACAGCAGTACTGGTCAATAATGGATCGCCTGTTGATGGTGTAGGGACCGACCTCATTTCTCTGCTTTCCTTCATTTATGCTCGAATACTGTTTTATAAAATTCAAAATTGCTCTCTACAGCCGGGTAAATAAACAACCCCGACTGCTATTTGCCGAGATACGCTGAACGCATGCACAGACACGGGCGTAATACTCCTCGGACCTTTTCCCAATGTCGGCCGGAGTCTATTTTATAAACTTAGTGTTTACCGAGGCTCCCACGCTTTGCTAATAAATTGACGGTTAGCTGTTGTTTAGAGCCGCATCCAGTCCGACAGATGCGGCCGTAAATATCGTTTTCCCGCACGGCCGACCGAATGAGGCTGTTCCTCGTGGACGTAAATATCTGACCGGCAAAAAAAAAAAAAAAAAAAAAAACTCGGAGATTGCATACAATTATACAAAGCCATAAATGATCCAACAACATCTCCAGTAAGCCTTGAACATTCCGTCCCATTAGCACAACAGGCCGCCCAATTGCGTGCGCCGAAGCCCGGTTGCATTATTCTGCGTGTGACAGCCCTCCCGCCTGAACGTGACCCTGACAAGTGTTAAGACGCGACATTTCCCCAGCTGATGGCACATAAGAACATTATGCGTGTGTGCCCAGACGACGACGGCTGGCTCACAAATTGCCTCGTTCCGAAAGGTCTTGAGGGACATATTGGGACCGTGAACCCTTTTGACACGTACACATATGGCGCCAGTCCATATTAATTATACCTCACGTTAAAAAAATATATATATTGACAATAATCTGGAATAATCTGCAATTCCTGATTGGTTAATAATGACGTCATTTTTTTGGACTAACCCTTCACAATAAAAAAATAAATAAATCATCAATAAGTTTCAAGCTTCTTTTTCTTTCTAGTAAAGCGCAAAGTCTCTTACCTTGCCGACAGGTTCGGCTGTCACTCCCGCCTTCATCGCAGCTGTCACCGCTGAAAATGTCAGCGAGGTAAGACATTTCTCTCTTCACTGGGGTAAAAAAGAATTGTCTGGGAAAAAAAAGAAACCCAAAACTTATCTTAAAAGAAGACAAGATGAAGGCATAGAAGTGGAAAAAAAAATAGACTACAAGTGCTGCATTCGCACTTGCTTCCGCAATCATTTATTATACAATACAACATTGTTCAGGGTAATTGCTGAAATTTTGGACCTTCCTCGCTTTCCTTGGCCTTGTTACAAATCAATGACGAAGCGTCGTTTAGCTAACGTTGCGTCGTTTAGCTAACCTTGCGTTGTTTCTCCGGCAAATGTTGCTTTGTCCAATGTCTTTATATCATTTCCTCCACAGGTACAACAACAAGCATTCAATCACATTGTGTGCACTTCAACGGGAACATCGTGTTCTATTTGTTTCCTAGCAACGTGTGTCACAAGCACATGTGGACATTGTTAGCTTGCCTGGACAAGAAGAACGGATCATTTAAAGAGCAGTTTCCCCCCCCCCCCCCGTTTGATTCACGTAAGATATAAACAAATATGTTGGTATGAGTAAAAGTGACCAGGATTGGATTGATAGCAAATGTGAAAAAGCTCCAGCTAGCAAAAGGTAGCGCCCCACCTTAGCCCTATGTTTTGCTTTGAAGACACAAGTGAAACGTTGACCAAGTGTCAAAGATTTGTCAGCGGCAGACTGAAAGAACGAAGCCTGACAACAGAGAGAACCAAAGTTTTGAGCATGTCGCTATAATGATGGTCGTTCCTCTGTGTTGATGATGAAAGAGCGGCCCGAAAACTCGCCAGCTGCTTTTTGTTTACGAGGAGAAGACGTTGTGTCACGTTGCTTAGACGTAGTAAAAAAAACAACAACAAAAAACGACAAGCTGACAAGGCAACTTTTCCAGGATTAGCTTCAAAATGAAAGCGGTGAGGAGATCCCGCTCGCAGTTTGCCCTCATTACGCCTGTCGAGCAAACGGCATAAATAAAGTGAGGCAAGCGCGACGGCGACTTGCCTCCCTCCACCGGTTCCCGTGAGCTTGACCTCTTCGCCTGGCGTTTTAATCATCGGCAATATGTGAGCCATACATATTTATAAATGCCTCATTATGCCATCAGTCAAGCTAATCATTATGGGGCCCATTAGAGGCCTTTTTGGGCGCAGCGCTGACTTTCAATGACAAAGAATAAAGCAAGCAGTTCGGCTGACTTTAAACAAAGGTGTTGTTGAAGAGCAATAAAGCATCGCCGCCTTTTATTACCCTCACAGAGGACATTAAAGATTTTTTTTTCTGCCACGCGTCGTCAGTTTTATACTGCCGGCGGAAGTCGAAATGTAACTACTTTGTCAGGGCGCCATCTTGTGGTGAACAGAAAATTGAGAACCGTTCACTCTATCTGCTAAAGTCTACTAAAGCATCATGAAACGGTTTTGTTGACGTTATGAGTAATTTTGCGAACACGTGCGCGTGTTGTTTACGCAACGTCGCGTTACATAAAGGCAGAAAAATAAATGTCGAATAAATAGTGACTAATAAATAATAAATAAATAAAAAGCCGCTGACTTTTGTCCTGAGCTCTTCATTTGTAAAATTCACTTTTGCAGCAGCTTTCGAAATGTACTCGCCGCATTTAAAAGTCATTACATATAATTGCACTTGGCTTCGCTGTAATCCAGATATATGAGGATTACCTTTGTCAAAAACAATAATGTAGTTGAGTTTTAATGCAAATCCGCTTGGTAACAAAAAAAAAACAAAAAAAACAAAAAACAACTTGGCCTTTATACCCACTTAAAACCAAAAACGACGGGAGGAGAAAAGATCGTACGAAAAAACATCACAGAACAGATGCGTAAAGAATGAGCAGGAAGCGTCACGGGTTTCATGTTTCATTAATCCCGCGGTCCAATTTTCAGAGCGCTCGTCCTCGTTAAGGTTGAGAGTGTTTTATTTACATAAAAATATCAACAAGGTTGTTAGGGGAAACGCTCTTGAGGGTCATAATCCCTTCAAACATATTTTGTGGAATCACCACAGCTCAAGCGGCGGCCGAGAATAATTTCAAGAAACAAAAAATGTGTTTTAGATGTTTCCAAATTTAAACACGCAAGATGGACAAAAGTGATGGAGTTGCATCATGTGTTTTGATTTTTTTGCATTCATTTTCAGCCACTTCTGGCTTCTCAACCGCGGCCGTTTTGTGTAAATCGCTTTGTTGCCATGTCTGTCAATTGAATATCCTTCTTTTAGATGCATTTCCAGATGAATTAAGCTTTTGTGTAGCTTTGTGGTCCAGCTGACAATAATTTGATTGTGTCCCAATGCCGAGTGAGGGTTTCAACAACATTATTATTATTGACATTTTGTTTTGTTGCCCATTGTGTTTGAGCTAAAGTGTACACGTGTGTGTGTGTGTGTGTGTGTGTGTGTGTGTGTGTGTGTGTGTGTGTGTGTGTGTGTGTGTGTGTGTGTGTGTGTGCGTGCGCGTGCGGAGAAGGGGGGAACGACAAAACGAAAGAACACATTCTATGCTTAACATTTGCATCACAATCACTGGCCTTTCGTTGACATTTAATATAGCCGCGGAATTATAATCAGCCCAAATAACGAGATGAGAAATACCAAGTGTGTCAGTAAAAGGTTCCGACGAGTTGCGAAAAAAAAGCAACTATCACTAATGCGTTGTCTAAATGTGACTAATGCACACTGTACGGGAACGAAAAGTGGCCATACAATTAGGGACACTGAGAGCTGAAATGTGGTCTAACTGACATCATTTCTCACATGAATTTGTTGAAAATGCGGCTTTAATCAAATTCTCGATTACAATTCAGTTAGCGGGAATAATTACGTGTCATATCAGCCCCTCGGAAAAAACAATGTTGAAATATTATGGGCCGCTATCTCCAATTGAATTGTGCAAAGACACGACTGTGCCTTTGGTTGACATAAAATAAAAATGTACGTCATTTCCAATTGATTTTTTTAAGCTGTGCATTGCCTTTGATATTCTCAATCTTCCTTTGAGCAAAATTCTGCTCCCTTATTGGCTAGCGGCATTATTAGTTCAACGCGGCAACTTTTATGGATGGCGTCAACGCCGGCTGCGACAATTTGATTTGGCAGGAGAGCATTTCATGAGCGCAAACATAATGTTGGGTTGCCATAGTAACCGAAACGGACAGGAACAGCCTGCGTAATGCTTCCTTTTGGCTTACCAGAGCCAAAAAGAGACTACTATTTACAAAAATAGAATTATCGACAATATCGTTTGACAGTGTTGGCCCGATTTTACGATTGCAAATTGAGGCCGATGGTGACTTTCAGCTGCGTCGTGACAGAATTGCGATTTCGGGGACACATTGGCAGACTGCTCAGGACAATATGGCTAACGTGACAATAAATGGACAATAACGCTAAAAAGAACAGCCTGACCAACACGCCATCCTGATCACCAGCTGGCATCAGCTGTCCTATTTGGGCCATAACGTCCGAGTCGTCCATTACGGAGAAAAATGATGGCTCCCGCTTTGCAATCCCGCCAGTCAAACTCGAAGAGGCGGAGTTGATTAGGGGAGGGGAGCGCAAAAACTCTCAGATGAGCACCGGTATCCAAAAGTAAATGGAGACAGATGGAGGGGACAGGCGTGTTTAGACAAGCCGTTCTCTTATCGCCTTCGGAATGACGAGGGCGTTCGCTTGTCATCGCCGTGTACAAATTAGCGCTCGCTAACCCCAAAGGAGATAGCAGTCAGAGTCAGCCGCATGTCGATGTGACGCGCCGCTTTCATCGCAAACGGATCAACGAGACAAACATCTAGCCCCTCAGCGCCACGTGCGATTTATAGAGTGCTTTTTAAAATGAGAAATTTTCCTCAAATCTAGCCTCACTTGACAGGGAATTCATTCTGAACGGCTTGTTGGCACCAATGAGGCTTTTCATTTGACGGGCCTTGGCATCGCCGTAACGCTAATCAAGCCCGTCCCCGTGGCGAGCGGTGGCGGAGTCGTTAGACGAGCGCGGAGTGCCGCGCTTGCAGCTAGCGTAGCATTCTGCGGGCATATAATGTTGGCTTGGAAAAACGATGGCGCGTTTGGGCAAAACAAAGGCAAAATATAAAAATGTAAAACAGATCAAATTCTTTTAGCTACAAATATCGGCTAACAGTCGACTTGACGACTAATTATCGCAGCTAGTGTAGCATTCTGCGGGCAAATAATGTTGGCAATGGAAAATTGTTTAGGCAAAACAAAGGCAAAATCTAAAAATGTAAGGCATTTAAAAACAGATAAAATTCTTTTAGCTACTAACATCAGCTAGCAGTCGACTTGGCTACTAATTATCACCAAACCCGCTCCCCCCCAAAAATATCGGTCAAAAGATTAAATATATTTTGTCGCTACCAGTTTTTGTCTATTGTGAGTTTGGTCTGGAACGTCGTCTCCACAATTGACGAGATTACTGACAGGCATTCATGAGGTAATAACATTTTGAAAGGCAAAACACTATTTACGGGCCAAAATCTATTATGTCATTTATTGCATATAATAAAACATCTTAAGAGTATTTTTATGGCAAATGATGATGCCTTGATTGTCATTATTTTGTACGAGTGACAGCAAACATCACCTTTACGGCAAATTACACAATAGCCATTGCGACTTCTATTTGATGAGAATTTAATGGTGTTCTACGCGTCTTTTTTTCGGGTCTTCCGATTAGAATGCAAGCAAAAGATCAACTCCCCCCACGGGATTGAGCTGGATTATCTGGCCTGGGAACGCCTGGAGGTTTACTCCCAGGACCTTACACTGGGTGTAGCTGGGAACACCTGGGTTACGAAACTCCGTCTGCCACAACCTCGGCCCAATTCCATGAGAAAACGGATGAAGGGATTATGGGCCCAGCTAAAAGTGGCAACAAAATGGGGTGAAAATAGGAAATAATAATAGCAATGTGGTGAACGGCAAGGTCAATGTGTGGGGGGGGGGGGATATTGCAAGAACTGATTTTTTTTTTTATCCTCCAGAAAAATGTCCAGTTCATCATCTGCTGGAAACTGATTAAAATGCAAATTCCACGGAAAGGTTTTTTTTTCTTTGAGTGGAACCTAGAACAACGAGTCCTATTGTGAAATATACCTTTGCCATATTTGCATAATAATGAATTCAACACAGCTGCACAGTATATGTAAAAAAAAAAAAATGGCCAACAGGCTGGGCAAAGAAAAAAATGTAAGATACCAACATATTTGAATTTCCTCAGTCTTGAGAATGTGGATCAAGCAGCTTGGGGCACAAATGTAGCATATTGGGAGGCCAACCAATTTAGATTTGGCGTTGGATGAAAAGCATATAAGTGATGAGATCTCAGCCAAGTTGAGATCAGATTGAACTTTTAAAGGCCGCAGATTGCATCTGCAGACAGGTTCAAGCGCCACTTATCTTCTTGCCGTCAAATACCAAACGACGTTCACAGATCGGCACATGAAACTCAAACACTCGATACCTAACTGCTCAATTGTAATCAAAGCTCGCGGGTAGAAAAAGCCGATAGTTATTCGTCTGATGATCGTCATATTGAGGGGGTCACCTCCACTTTCCATTGAAAAAAGGAAAAAAATGACTCATTCAATGACTGCTTTGGCAGTGAATGAATTCATGAGTTCAAAGCAAACACGGTGAAGCAGCTTTTAGCTGCTGTGCCGTAGAAAAGTCAGGCCCAAGTGGAAATGATCGACTTCATTTTAGTTTCACATTACACACACACACACATGACCCCGCACACACACGCAGGCAAAAAGGCTTTTGATTTGAAAGGTCTCCGTTTATTTTCGTTAAAGACGCCCACAATCTAGCGGGATCAGAAATGAGTGAATAATCCTTCTGCTCCCCCGGCGCACATTTGTTTGTTTGTGCCGAGGCTTTGCTTGGGAAAAAAAAATAAAAATAAACAAAGATCCCAGCTAGCCCCTTTTGCTTCGCTCTCTCGCAAACGTTTGATTTAGGACGATTAAATCTAGCGCTTGGCAAGAAAATCAATGCATTTAATGATATTGTTAATGGGCTTAAGGTTTGATACTGACACCAATGAAACAAATCATGTAATAACTAGCAATTGCCATTTCCATCAAATAGCGAGTCTTTATTTTTACGTCTACCATATTTCCACATCTTGTGGGCCTGATTTTAATAGATGCTGTGTATTAAATACTGAATGACCCTAATGCATCATCCACCAAATAAATAAATGCCTTTACCCAAATACAAGAAATACACAGCTTTCGTTATCTTTAACAGGTTTATGCTTATTGTTTACCGACATTACCCAAAGAAAGTCGTCTTCGGTAATTGACGTTTTTATTCAATTGAAAAATGTCATTTTCAGCTAAGGGTGATGAATCAAACTTGTCACAAGGAAAAGCCTTTAAAACTGCCTCAGGCTTTTAAGTCTATTGTGACTCGGATGGATTTTCCTGAGTGAAAAGCAGCATGGGGGGGTAAAAAAAAAAAAAGAAAAGAAAAAGAAAAGAAAGAGCATGCAGTATTCATCAAGTGAAATGTACCTTTGAGCAGCAGGAAGGAAGTGCTGGGTCGACAGCGTGGCCAAGAGCAGCGGTTAGTGACCCGAATGGCATGTTTGGAGTCTGGCGGGTCCAGTCGGGCTTCAGAGTGTATTAAGAGTCGGCCGACTGCCCGCGGGAGGACTTGGCGACCACGACACACTTCCTCAACCATAAAGTGTCCCGTCAGCACCTGGCCTGCTGGAAATAATGCAAAGTGAATTTTGGGACAAAATAATGCCAATGGACGCTCAGGGTTCGTCTAAAGTCATCTGAGCGTTTAAGACCTGCTGCTGATTTGGTTAGCTCAAGTCGATCGCAAAGTCTAACTGGGCGTTCGGTTCGAAAGGGCCGTTTGCGCCATTGCGGGTGTGAACACAGTCCAATTGTTTCCCAGCCGATGGAAACGGCTCCCCTCATTCCCTTTTTAATTCAGCACGGAGACAGAAATAGAAGCTCGGCGGAATCTAGATTTTGATATCTTCCACACAGGAGAATGCGTCCTTTTTGCTTGGCGGGAAATAGATCTGTCATCCGCACAGCGGTCAAAGAAAAAAAAAAACCAGCGGCAGCAAATGCAACAAAAACAGCAGGGGGCTTAAAATTGAACCCTGTGGAGCGCCATACAGCAGTGGGCTGACACAAAACTTCCTGCCAGCCCAATCGGATCCAAATCACTCTGGAGCGCTAGCGCTAATGCCCACCTGGTGCTGGAAACAAGCCAACACAATTTTGCAGTCTTCAGTGCCACTAGCCAGGATCCATTCACAGTATCTTAAAACCTGGTTTGGAGCAACTACTCTAATATACTGACACAATCCTATGAATGCTTTTTCTGTCCAAGAGACAAACAAATGTTTACTCCGCCATAGGCTAAATGGCAACGCAAGGCCATATTTAGCCATGTGACTCAGCAGCAGTGGCGTCGCCTGTGCTACGCCGCCTTTGGAAGTTGCAAAATGTCCCGCTGGGCAACATCTGCCAGCAATGCAAGGCCTTCGCTCAAGTGCAGCAAAGTGAAGGACGGAGATGAGAGCGTACACGGGAACGACAATGAGATGGTCAAAACACGGCGGCCGTATGCGACATCATGCTTCTGTTCTATAATTGCTAAAGGCCCTTAAATGGGGACTTTCATATTTAATCCTGCTTTTATTTTTGCTGTGGCAGGGGTGGGCAACCTACGGCTCGTGGGCCCGACTGTACACCCGCAAAAAAAACAGTCGACTTTTCATCGACTTCAAATGTATCTGGGTCCAGATGATTTTGTGTAACCAGGGACTCGTGAAGGATATTAAAACTTTCTCATGGTCCAGGGGGCGCTACTGAGCTCCTCCATGGACTTTGGAAATACTCCAAAACACATGCATTAATTAAGCTATTAATTATCATGAGCTGTTGTTTTTTTTTTCATCACTGTTCTTGAAGAGCTTTGCAGGGCTTAATGGCTGTCTTGGTCTCCGGGTTTGTGGGTCCGCCCAGAAAGCAAAGTTTAACAAGCGGGTCACATTGCATGACCCCGCGTGGCCACACACTTTGATTCAGTACGGGGGGGGGCCTGTGGTGTCTAATTGAACGGCGTTCCTCGCTAATCTAGCGCGCGCTTGTTTTCCTTCCAGCCTCCATAATTAATTGGCCTTGATGAGCATGGAGATGCTGGTAATTGGGCGATTAGGGATCCCTTAGACTTCATGTTTTAACATGGGGATGAAACACAGCATTTTAATGCATTTTATTGGAATGCTGTGAGTGTGTGAAGTGCTTTGAGTTGAGAAAATAGTTTCATTTAGTCTGACATTTCAGTATTATTTTTCCGTCGTAAAAAAAAATCATTTTTGTGATCCGTTTTTAATTATTTCTGGTCAAACCTGTCAGTCATTCTGCTAGATTTAGAAGTAGCCAACAATTGAAAATGTCTGAATGTCTTCTTTTAAATTTTAGTTAATGATGCTGGTGCCGGTTCTGCTAACAGTAAACACGCATGCTACATGTTACAAAAGTGAGCGAGCGGTTCATTTTGACACATGGTAATGAAAACGCTACTTTTTTTAACATTTGGCAACATTTTTCGACAGTCGGTCTATGATTGGTCAAGTAGATTTGCGATAGTTAGCGCACACGAGCTAACATTCGCTGAGCCTGTCAAGCTTCTTTTGTCTTTGTCCAACGAGTCACATCGTTACAAACACAATCTAATTAGGAGAGCTGGATTCAATTTGGCAAAGTTCAACAGCAGAGGAGGACTAAAGCGCTCAACTGTGTGTGAGGTGACCAGAAGCTGCACAGCCAGCCAGCCAGCACACCCCAATTAATGAATCCGTCCACGCGGGCCTGCAGAGGACGACGGACAGATGGCGCAAGTCGCAGTGCGTCACGTGGTGATGGCGCAGCCTCCGTGCGCGGAGGTTCCGACCCGCTGCCAGCGGGTCCCCGTTGAGATTTAGCACGCCGAGATGAGCGATTAATCAGTGTGAGCCGGACTACGCGAGTAAGCAATTCACTCGCCGGCGAGCGCTGCGAAAATCCGCTGACGAGGCAAATGCGCGGCCGTGACATCATTTATCTTGCCGCTCATTTGAGTCGCTGCCTACAAACGTCTTAATAGACACTTTGCAGAGGACGACGCCTCCGGAGCAAAAACAAACAACCGTTCGAACATTTTATATACTCGTTAGGGTCAAAGGGTAAACCCGTTCGTTCTATTCGCCAGAACGACAAATAAGTAAAGCAAAGGTAAGACTTCGAGGCCAGATATTGAAGAATAAAAATCGTTTTTTTTGTTTTGTTTTTGAATCTGTCTATTGCTTTTCATAGCACCAATGAGCATATTGTGCCTTTAACTTGCTTTTTTTTGAAGCCTCTACAAGTGTAAAAGGTTCAAAGAGGCAAAATCCCCGTTGGACTACAGACTTGACCGGGGTTAATGAGCTGAAGAGAAAAAAACCTCCACCTTCGCATCTGCCGGAGCAAGTATGATCATCGTGGCGTTATGTTTTGTTATGATATGAGTAAGGAGACTAAAGCCCGGCTGCCAAAAGCTTAAAGCCTTCCTATTATGACACATTATATACATTTATGGGCTCCACTTCAGGACGGCGCCGTGCAACATAAAAGGCAAAGTAGGGCCGTAAAGGCTTAATTGTCAGTTTGACGGAGGCCATTAGCCGACCGGGGTCATGCAACATATAATAAGGAGGAATCATAAAGAATGAACTATTGCCCACATTGATTAAGGACCCCACGAGGAACACATTTTAAATTATAGTAAAAAAATATATATATATACTGTCATAGGGTCAAGTAAACTGCAATAAAATATAAAAAAAAAAATGTATTCCCTCAAATAAATAAAAATGTAAAATATTGTAGTCACATTCATAATATTCAGCAAACAATTAATTGATATAAATCAAAATTTTCTCCTTAAAATAAATCTGTATTCTTTTAAATAAATCCAAAAAAACAAGACGAAAAAAGTAAAATACTGTAGTCACACTCATAATATTTAGCAAATAATTAATTGATATAACTTTTTTCTAAAATAAGCATTTAAAGCGCAAAGCAAAACTACAAATTCTCATTTATTATTATTTTTTCAAACTCTATAGGTGGCGTCCTGAAAGTAGAGAGACAAGGATGGGCCATGTGAAGGTCACTGTGTGGCCTCCTAATAGGTAAAGTACTCCCCAGGGTGCTGCTGGATAAGTGCCCTGTTCTAGAAGAGCGAGTTCCTACAATGAAGCAATTTAGAATTACGCTGGTGGCTCAGTGGGGTAAGAAAAGCATGAAGGAAGCCATTTTGACCCAAAAAGTATGCTGACCATTTGGAGCTTTCTTGCTGCGTCGTTGCTGGGACTTATTTGACCTTATTGTACTCCAATTTTCTATCCCATGATTGAAATCGACATGACCAAAAAAAAAAAAAAAAAAACAACGAAAAAGCAATCAACCACATCTGGAGTATCAAAAGCAAAATAAACGGTGAAGGATGATGAAGTATTTCTTAAGATTTTTGTAACCCATGTGTCACTTAAGCATCACCATTTAGCATGTGAGGTGTCAGAATGGAGATTTCCATCTACCTTCAACCCTGCCAAAAAATATTTACAAGTTCACTGATATTCCGCCTTCAGCGTTTGCTATATTTGTTAAGGTAAAAAAAAAAAAAAAAAAAGAACTCTGGCTCAGGGAACCACAACAAACATAAATAAGGCGATAAATAATCAACCTTGAGCTCGCTTTGAAGCCACGGCTATAGAAAATCAAGCGCGGACCTCCACAAAAACTGCGGTGACCATGTGATGGATATTTACCTTGCCAATTGACGTCGGCCCACGTCGCGCCGACGCCAGTCGGCAAGACGTCCGTCCAACCGGAACAAATAAATCCGGGCAACGTATACGAGCGTGCCGGCCGATGTTCCGCCAAGACTCGGATTTAGGGAATGTGAGCAAAGTGGCGTATTGGCTCAACCTTGCGATGCCGTCTTGAATAATAACTGCCAATTTGAGGAGCGGCTCATGTAATGCAGATTGGACATCGAGAACAAACCCCGTTGATGAACGTACGAGAACAAATGGCTTCGATGAGCTGCGGAAAAGTCGAGATTGGGGGGGTTTGAGCTTTTTTCACGGCATGACGGCTCGTCACGGCTGTAATCAAAATGGCTTTGTGCCGCCCCAGGTACCTACGCTCGCTTCGTGTTAGCATGGCAGACGCCATCATGAAGTGAGCTGCCTGTAATTGCATGTTAGCGGCCTCCACTTGAAAAATCTAAAAAATATAGCCACACAAAAAAAAGGCATTTTGGCTGATTTTTAAGACCGCCTGGGCCCTCAAATGTCTTGTGAACTTTTTTTTTTTTACCAATAAATGGCTTTTCACACATGTGACAAACAAGTTTAAGTATCTCAAGGCAGAACTGTAAACATTTTGGGCAACAGAAATGGCACCAAATCTTTTTTTGCGGTATTGCTTGACTCTACCAAAACACACACATAATCCTTCTTTCCTTGTGACACGAAAGCCACCTGGAGATCCATTCGGACACGGCGTAGGCGTTCCAAACATAAATTCCAGGCGAGGTATTGCGAGTGAGCCGCAATTATTCCGTCCTTGAAGAGAGAGTATTTCTTTCCACGGCAAAGAGAATAAGGATTGCTGAATTCCCATCAGGTAGCCGAGTCTTTGGCCACAAAATGGATTATCTGTCAAGAGCTGGTTTGTTGGCCCGCTGGATGCTGCACGGGCGATAGCGTTTGTCTTTGTCTCGCAGGAACACCTTGCTAGCGAGCCGCGAGTGCTTCTAAAACCGACGGGGGGAAAATTCCATATTTAAGGCCGTCATTAGCGTCGCCGCCGCATCTTGGCCCTCCCGGCGTTCCCACGGCGAGTTGAGTTTGGATACGGCATGACAGATCAACGGGAAAGCTGCTTAGGGAAGGCAGGGAGAAGGATCTCCAAGCCGCCGTGCCCATTTTTGGACGGGCAGAGGAGATTGCAGCCAGTGTTTGGCAACGGCGCAGCCCGCTTTGGTGCCGCGGGAGCGCCGAACCGAGCCAGGTGGTCGTCGCTTGGCCGAGCCCATATAGTCGAAGCTGACAAAAAGGTCTTGATGAGAGGAAATGTTACGTCCCAAGCAGAATTTTGAGCAGAAAGGTAATCACCAAAACAACTTTGGCCACTGGGAATGCCGACGGATACGTTTGTGTTGAATCTAAACTAAATATTTGGGAAAAACAATGATGTGCGTTTTTGCCCATTTTCCAACATGTTACGGGCCAAAATAGTCATTGAATCATAATTTTTAGAGCCCAAAACATATTAATGTCCTGATTTTGAATCACGGGTGGAAATTGTTTCTTAATCCCATTAATCGACAAAATAATCCATCATTCAAATAATCACTGGTTGCAACTCTACTGACGCAAGAATATATTTTGGATGAATTTTCACTTTTATTCCCTAACTTTGAAAATGTATACTCTTGTAACGTTTATAACCGCCGCTTACCGTTTTTTCGTAACATGAACCTCATTTGTGATTTTTTTTTTTTTAATTCTTAAAATTTAGTAAGGTTATTAAAAACTACTCTGAAATGTGTAAAATTGAAAAGATGTTGTTTGGTTTATTTTTACCTTAAAGTGCCTTTACGTTTCTGGACATTAATCAATATGAACGGGTGAAGAGATTTAGCAAGACAGCTAATTTTCAACACCTGTCTCAAACCTCTCCATATTTTATCCCTTCAAATTAAAATCAATTCCTTAAGATTTGGATGAGACTGGTGGAAAGTGACAGCAACACAAAGCCACTTGACTGACACCTTATGTTGAATATTCGTGGACAAGTCTGTGAAGAAAGCATTTCTATGGTGACAGGAAATCAGTGGCACACAGAAAGATGCAAATAAAAAAAAAAAGCGGATTTAAACAAATCGCCATCAGTGATTCATCCCGCTTAGCGTTTTCTCAATATTTAATGGACAATCTAGCGCTGCTGCCATACCAGCGTGCACCTCAATAAAAACGCTTCCAAACCAGCAGGAGAGAAAAATAATAACCAGGAAAGAGTGTCCTTCGGCCTTTATTTTGCCCGCGCTATTTCCTCGCATTAGCACCAAAAAGCTGGACCACTGGTTCGAGAGGCGCCAAGATTTATCTCACACGGAGCTGCAACACTTACTTTGCTGGCCCGCTGAGACAAAAACATCTTAATAATTTAATACGGCCGGGAAGAGCTCCCCCGAGCTCGGACCGAATGTACGTCTTGTAAAAAAAGACTTTCCAGACCCTGTTTTATAATATACAGGCGTGATACTTGAGATACAACTTTGATTATTTTAGTGAGGATGCTCACAAGTCAAATTTTTGCTCCACTTCAATGGATTGTCCTCCTTCTTCTAGTGGATGCATTCTACACTGAGACGAGTAAAAATATTTGTTCTTCGCAGAGGATTAAGAATATATGTC
The DNA here is from genome assembly GCF_054491065.1 of Syngnathus leptorhynchus. Lineage (NCBI taxonomy): Eukaryota > Metazoa > Chordata > Actinopteri > Syngnathiformes > Syngnathidae > Syngnathus > Syngnathus leptorhynchus. The sequence goes on along the minus strand of NC_141200.1, from coordinate 1,208,625 downwards.
AATTATATTACATTTATTTATTATATTATATATTATGTTGTAATATATTATATTCCCTGTCTTTACTCTGTGTTCACGTCAGCTTCCAATTAATACAACAAAAAAATTAAGCATAAAGTCAAAGATATGCGGTGACAGATATGACAAGGTGAGAACTGAGAATGAAAAAAAACACAAAGAGCGGTCATGGTGTTAAACGGCGTTGATTATCGTAATTTGCAAAACATCACTTTACTCTTCAAAGTTGTTTACTTTGTTTTTTTTCCCCCCAACATGCCACATCATTAAAATGTCGTTTGAAGGTTCAATGATAGAGTGGACACTAATGGTTTGACTTGAGCCAACACGAATGCTTGGCGTCAAACGTATAGTGCCCGTAATAAACAGTTATCACGCCACCATCAAGTGCCATTAGTTAGCCCAGCATCAAGTCAAAGTGTGTGCGTAATGGGAGCGACAATTGGGCAACAGCCGAGAAGGTAATGCCGGGATATGTTTTTAAGGCCGCAATCAGTCAAGTGTACGTCAGCGGACCCGGCGAGCGGTCTCAACAAGACCGGTGGGGGGGGGTTGACTTCCTCTATTTACTCATCAGATGTAATCAATGACGAAAAGTCGCCACGCGGGCTACGGAGCGTGCTTGGGCAGTCGATCAGCCGGGACCTTCTGGACGGTCAAAGAAATCAAGAAAATGCGCTGTTACAATCAGTAAATGTGACGTTCTCTGACACATCGGGACTAAAAAAAAAAAAAAAAGTAATAAGGTGGTGCCAAGTCGATGCCGTACCTCGGGCCACGTGCAACGGTCGACTTGCTACACAATTGACGCTGGCTCAATGTGTGTTCGTGGCTGCATAAATGAATTTTGTAATTATGCGGTGAAATATCAATATCATAATATAACGCGATCGCTCACAGTTCTCTATCGATACCTTGAAGCTGGAAAATTAGCAAACAGAGAAAGCAACTGTAATTTTCATTCATTAATGTCATCGCGGTCAAGGAGCTAACTTTCTTATGAATATAATAATAATAATAAATAAATAAATAAATAAAGCTGGAAAATTAGCAAACAAAGAAAGCAACTGTAATTTGAATGATTAATGTCATCACGGTTAAGGAGCTAACTTTTTTTTTTACAATAAAAATGAAAATGGAAATAAAAATAAGTAACTACATAAATAAATAAATAAATAAATAAATAAATAAATAAATAAATAAATAATCCAGATGGCAAATCGTTAGCTTAGTAGCAGAATCTGTGGTTATTTTGAATTTACTATCAATGAATGACGTAACGCCACGGAATTTAATCACGAACGGAAAGAGCGGCCAACGTTTTCCCGCAAATAGCTGCGAGGCAACGCCAGGTCATCTGTGGATATCGGAGGACACTTGATTTGGCCTTAATGGAAACCAGTTACAAAGTCAATTGTCCCGCTATCAAACCCCGTGAAGTAGAATTTGCGAACATCCCAGACGGCAGGAGTGAAAGTGCCAACCTCCAAATGGTTGTTTATTAGGAGCATGGCGGAGAGCGCCGGCCGGCCCGGCCGACTTCCCGCTGCGGACCGCGTGAAGCCAAATTCAACGAGAGAGACTCAAGTTTCCGAATGGGTCGGTTGGCTGTTGCCGCGGGGTTCCGCCGGCGGAAAGAGTTCCCACCTGCAATGTCAGGTTGATTACACAGCGGGAGGAGCGCAGCTTATTGATCACATTTGCCACTGTTGACTAGCCGAGTCTTCCGAATCAAAACTTAGCTACTATGAAGTGGTTGGGCTCAATCGACTGCAGCCTGCACAGCGAGCTCAAGTTCTTTTTTTTTTTTTTTCTTTTGCCAGGCAGAAACTCACAGGCTGCATTAGCAGGAGAGAAGCAGAAGGTGTGTGACTTCTTACACTTCTCAGATCCATTTAAGGCATTTGTCGCACTATGCGGTTTGTTTCATTTGAAGAAGCTTCACTAGTTGTTGTTAAACATCTTTTGGGCCGTCAAGAATAGAAATAAAGCCTCGTCATCGAAACCGATTCTTCTGAATTTACATAACCCTTCAGAAATAAGGCCAGATGACTTTGTATGAATAAAGCAAGTTGGAGTCTCGTAAGTTCGGGCGAGAAGATGAGGCGAGGAGCGCTGACATCTCAAGTTGACCGTTTATTACCTGGAGGCCTGCTTGGTAATTGGAGCGAGTCTCTTCTCGGGCTCTCTGGGCTTTCATTTCTCTGACTGGAGGGGAAACCAGAGGCGTGGAAGAATGGAGCCGGGTCAGACTAATGCTTGGTTGGGGGATTTGCGAGGGGGTCGGAGAGCATCCGGAAGGCATTACCTGCGCACATAACCTCCAGCGCAGTATTGACGCCTGATTTGGTGCAGTGGAGAGTTTTCACGCCGGTAACTCTTCATTCCCGTGTAATTGGAAATTGAATGGAATTTGTTGTTTTTTGTGGTAAAAAAAAAAAAGAAATAAATATTGAGGTAAAACGATCAAGTTGTTTTTTGAGGTAAAAAAATAAATAAATAAATAACATTTTATATTTGAGGTAAAATGATCTAGACTCTTGTAAAATAGCACACATGCAACATTCTATTCATCTTGACGGCTCTGGGTTGAGACGACGCAAGTGTTTTAAGTCAAACATCTCCGACGTTTTTTTTTTTGTTTTTTTTTTGCCATGCTGCCTCAGCTTCCTTGTCGCAACTATAGAAAAGCAAACACGCTTGCAAAACAAGAAAAAGGACATGGTGGGCAAATAAAGTTATCGCTCTTTCAGCAAAGTCACAGTTGGAAGTCTTAACATTGCACAAGTGTCTTAAAGGAGAACATCATAGCAGCGCTGACAACACCAGTTCAGTGTGGTCCATGCAAAAAAGGACAAAATGTTTTTTTCCTGAAAGCAGCCTGAACCCATGTGACAAAAACATTAACGTTGGTGCACTTGACTAAAAAAAACAGTTGGTGTCAGCAAAAAAAAAACAACACTTGACAGCAATGGCAGCAGGACACGGTTGTTTGATTCTGTTTTTCAGCTGCCAACGAACGAACGACCTTTTTTTCCGAACAGCCATAAGCTTCATTCTGGTTTTCTTCTTACTATGACAGCCAAGCCATTAAATTGAATCAAAGAGGCAGCCATGTTGAGCAAGACATTCTCAGACATATGTGGACAAATGTAACATTTCCATATGCGTGGGGAGTTGAGGAATATTTGAAATCAGAGGAATGGAAACACAAATAATGGGAAGCAGTGCTCAGTTGGATGGATGGATGGATGGATGGATGGATGGATGGATGGATGGATGGATGGATGGATGGATGGATGGATGGATGGATGGAGATGGTGATGATCATCATCATGATGGAGCAGCCAGGCAACAAATAAAAAGGAAGACCAAAGGAAAGATTGACAGCTGTACTGAGGAGTTGTGTGTGCTGCGCCGTAGTGGGCGTGAACACAGCTGACTTGTTTCCTCTGAAGTCCGAAGGTGAGCCTACTTTCAGCCACCATTTTTTTGGGTGACCCAGGATCTTGCCCAACCTGGTCTACCAAATTCACAAAGACGCTAAAATACACTTGCCCAGGGACAAAAATCAAGCTGCGCCAGGTTTTCTAGCTTTGAGTGCTAATGTCACTTAAGGCTAATGCCTTGTTTTGGTTTCAATGGCAATAAAGAGTCTAAATGACTGCGGTCAGAAGAAGGCAGCTCACACCGAGAGAGAATTGACAGCAGATCAAAATAAATGTGTGACTAATGACTCGCCGAAAGGAAACGACATGAGCTGGTCAGCTTGCATCCTGAGCAGCTAATGGCAAGTCATCATCAAATGCGGCTTATTCTTTAAAGGCCTGGCTGGGACCCCTCCACCCCCCCGGGTTTCGTCTCGCCGGGCTCCTCAGAGGACACACGGCCGAAGGACACGTCAAGACTGCAACGTTGACAATCGATCCGAGGCCTTCGACTCGGGATTGCGGTCGGCGCGGTGGGTGGTCGTCACACGATGTCACATTCAGGACCGGGATTGATTTACAATTACTCACGTCGGATCGCGGTGACGTCATGACGACAGAGAGCAATGTATTGTCCGAAAAATATTTGAATACGTGGATTTTGTGTACCCAGACTATCTCCAGCAAGATCCAGAGTGAAAACAAACACACAACGAGGTAGCAGGCTGTGTTCAGGGCGGGCTTTGATTTCCACACTAATCATGTGTGAGCATTATTTTTTTTTTTTCTTCAACTATCCACGGTGGAGCCCCAGTCTGAGTTGGCCCACATAAGCGCTAAGCCTCATTAGCCACAGCCTGAAATCCTGCGAGGGTCTGCATGGGAAGGCGCCGCGCCGCACAACACGACAACATTTCCGACTGCACGGTGGTGGACCCTGTTGTGCATTTAATTGGAAGGTTCCCATTTCCTTCAAATATATATTTTTTACAACTTCCAGCTACTGTTTCTTATTTACCCCCAACAATACGGAGGCGGCAGCCCAGAACTGTTGAGGGGTGAAGATATTGTTTGATTGAGAACTTTTTTTTAAATACACAGCCTTCCAAACTGCTGTGATGAAACCAAATAGCAAGGAGATGCCAGAAATGTCCTCATGTTTTGTCAATACAAGTACAAGCGTGTGTATGTGTGTGTGTGTGTGTGTGTGTGTGTGTGTGTGTGTGTGTGTGTGTGTGTGTGTGTGTGTGTGTGTTCCTTCAAGGGCATTAAAGTGGCACATTTGCAATGCTTTGACTTGCTCTATTTCTCGAGTACCAAACAACGGCATGTCACAAGGCGTGGCGGCGGCGGCAGGAGGCCGTGTCATTTCAAAGAACAGCTGGCGCACGTCGCTCGTCATATTTTCACCCGTGAAAATGTGCTCCGTGACACTCCCGGTGTGCGTGCGTGCGTGTGTGTGCGCGTGGCCGCCACGTGTGCCTGCAGGCCCGCTCGCATGTCCAAAGACAATCTATGGCAATAAAACAGCACGTTGACAGCAAAAACATATTTCAAAAAATGGGAGCAACGTAAGCGTGCTGAATGAGATTTACCGCATATAGGTGGCCTACTAATAATAAAGTTCTCTTCTTGATAAATAGTCATAATTCAAGTCGAATGTGATGATTGTCTTCCTCGAAACGAGGCAATGAAGCTAATTTCACACGGATAGCGAGCGCAGCAATCCGACCACGTGATATTCCTCGGTGGACTAAAAGTACCGCTGATTGGCTTCATGAGTCCGTTTATGAGCCAGAACGAAGCGTCTTGTTGATCTCTTTTCTGAAAAATCCCCAAACTGTTTTAATCAGCTCCCAATTATGCAACCTCATGAATCTTAAACTGCCAGTCTCCCAGCGCGCCCGCCGCCGACAAAATTAGCATCGCTCGCTTTTAATCAGCTAACCGGCCCGACGACGTCCTGAGCGTGACGCACATTTATTTCGCCGTGCACGACGAAGAAATGTTTTGATACCTCCGATGAATTAAAGCGCAGGTGTGCAAACGTTTTTCTCCCGAGGGCCACGTAAAGAAAAATGCAAACGCATTTCACCTTTAATTTAATTCACAGGCTAAAACTAAACCATCACTGTATGTTGTTCTATTTTATATAAAATATGTGTTTGTACTGCAAATGGATTTCGAATCGGTTGTAAACAAGGGACGTGCCTATGACTTAATTCAAATAAAACATTTAGATATTAAAAACAAAAAAAAGACAGTTTATGTTTCCAAAGGGGCTCTGAAGCGAGGGCGTGTTAAAATATAATGTCCAGTCAGCATTTAGTGAAGGACCCACGCCAACCATTCCGGCAGCAAAGAGTAAATTACTTAGCGGGGCCTCCGTCTTTAATTGCGGAACTGCCGTCGCTCGTCTTTCTGCTGCTGAGGGGAAAGTGATTCATTATAATGAAGAATTTGCAGGCCTTACGCACTTAAGCGCAATATATTTCTTTTGTCGGAACGGTTAGCCGCTCTTTCCGGACTTTGGAGCGTGATTAAAGCCAAGTCAGCAGGAGCCATTAATCTTCACATGTTGACAATGAATCGGCTTTTTTTTTTTTTTCAACAATATGCTAGATGAGTGGCCAGCAGCTGCTACTATTAATATGAATTTGTGCACACATTGATAGAAGACTAATGGAGAGGAAAGTTAATCATAACTGTGAAATCACCTCACGGTGATGTGGATGAAGTAGAAGCGGCACATTTGTACCTTTTTAACTGGCGGAAGATAATCGCAAGTAAGAATAAATTACAATTTGATTGTTTTTGACTAGGCCAACACAAATTGTTCCACAAACAGTGAAGCTACACAGTTCGCAGCTCGCGTATTATGCTAACTAGCTAAAAGGGCTAATATCCTATTAGTGTATCACAGCTAATATGTTAGCGTGTGGAAGTTTGAGGGGCTTCTCATTTTGCCTTTGTCCTAATCTGATGATCATTCACGCTTTAATTTGAAAAATTATTTATTATTTAAAAACCCACATTTAGCTATTTAGCAGTTGGCTTAGTGCTAACCATTGATGTGTAGGCCAAATTTACAGGGAAGAAAACCTGTGAGGCGGACTGTAAATTTAAACTTCACAGTGCAGGAATGATATCAAACAAAGAACTTCTGTAAGCAACCTGTTTGGTTGACTCGACATGAAATATTGATCGCGACATGTCGGCCACGCAGAGAGGACGGATAGCACGGGGCCCCTCGAAACGAGCGAGCGTCAACAAATACGTCAGGCAGAGCCCTTTTAATTAAGCACGAGCAACACAAACAAAACCCAATTAGCATCCAATTATCGCACAGAAAGTCAGACATGGTGTCATGTGATCTTTTCTACCGCTAACATGTTTCAACTGCTTTTCTTGTGCGTGCATTACACGTTCTTATTGGCAAGGTAACCATCCACACCATGATGTGAAAAAAAAAAACCTTTTGTTCCAAGTATGACATCCAAACGAACGATTCCCTTCTTGTATTTTCGACGTAGAACATCCTATAAGAACGGCATTCATAATTCACGATGTTTATTCAGTACGTAGACGCTCGGTGTGAAAGTGACCTAGCAGAATGCACAATTATGTGCTGGCACGTTTCTCGCTGTTGTTGACGGAGGCCTCGATATACAAACGTGGAAAATAAAAGTGAAAAGTCTGCTTTGTACCTCATGCGAGGGAAAGGAGAACATTTTCTTTTCTCCATATATATATATACATGTTCATACATAAAGATACGTGTGGAGCCACCGCGGGTTGCAATTGACTTACCCTGCAATCCTCTGTGATGCTTTTTTTCAACGTAAACATCCCAGTCGGTGGAGCCACGGGGGGAATGTTTTCCTTCTGTCTTCTTTGTGCAGTGTTGCATGTGGCGGCTCATCTGTAACATCTTTGAAGTCTTTTTTTTTTTTTTTTGGAAGGTTCACGGTTCACATCCCGCTGTGGACAAAAAATGTAAAAATAGTTCAATGTATGTGTTGCGCAACACAAATTGTGTGCAAAGCCTTGAGGGATTGTAACTGGTATAGTGATACATACAAATATCTTTGGCGTGTTTGTAACTGGTCCTGTAACTGGTATCTTTGGCATATTTGGGCCTCCAGAAGAATTGGCAACAATATGGATTTGATCACAAAGCTAATCTGTGAGATTTCCTGGCTGTTTCCGGATGTGCACGCACGCCGGATGAGCTGACAGTGCCACGTGTCGGTTCATGCGCACGCCTGTCACAAGCGCTCCGCACTCTCATCCGTAATCATCCGAGCGCCTTAATGGAGGCTCGGACAAGCGTGATTGTGTCGCGTGCGCCGTGCTGCATCACACGTGCGAAGGCACATTCATCATCTTTAACTAGTTGCTGCTGTTTTATAAACGGTGAAAAATGATCACCACCGTGTGTATTAGAACCTTTTTGCGGAAAAAAAAAAAAAATCAAATGACCCGCCATTTTTTTTTCAATTCATTTTTCATTCATTATTTTTTTCATTCATTATTTTTATTTTGCGGTCTAACTACAGTCTGGTTGTTTTTTTTAAGGGGGGTGAACTGTTTTGCAACTTTAGAATTGGGGAGAATAATCCACAGATCAAAAAAACATTATGGTCTGCAATGATTGTCACTTTACATTTTTTAATAAGCCATTTTTAACAGTCCCCTTGAGCAATACTCGATAACTAAATGAATAGAAAGTCCGGAAAGTTGCAGTGAGTTCAAATACCAAATTGCGACGACGGCCTCAATAAAAAAAAAAAAAAAAATCAATTAGTGAGCATTTAACAAGGAGCAAGTGTAACTGTTTTCTATTTTTAGCGTTATAAAAAGAAAACAAATGTTTTTGTGGCGCTGAAATGTTTGTACGCAACGTGACAAGGGAGCGAGAAGCAAGTTTTCATCTAGCGCCAAGCAACGTTTACAAAGCGCTTTTTATCGGGGAAGGAGCGCCGAGCAAAAATAAAATAGATGAAATAAAAATATGAACAAAGACGGCGCCAGTGCGGGACACCGTGGGAGGACGTCGGCGGCTTGCGTCTCCGAGAATTGTCACACACGTTTGCAAGGTGAGCGCGGGACATTTCCTGAAAACCTGCCCCCCCCCTCACCCCAGGGGATTGCACACATTTTTACAGAGCTGACCTTTGAACTGTGGGAAAGTTAGCTGGCGGGGTGAGAGGACGTCATAAGGACAAAGAAAGAAAGTCTGTCGCTAAATGTGCTATGTGGGCGAGCACTGCTCCTGTCGTCATGACTGATGTGCTGAGATTTAGAATGTGTTACACGCCCAACGGACTTGAGAAGCAGGTCACTTTCAGTCTACGTTTTTTTTTTTTTTTGCACACTGCATCACCTTCGCTAATCGCAAATTGACCCGTTCACATTTTGGGTTGTTACCTATCCTCGGACTCTGCGCCTATTCTGCGTTTCTCAAATACCTCAAGAAGTAAAAAAAAAAATGCAGCCAAATGTCCATCTAAAATAAAAGTAGTGCTTTGGCACACTGATCACATTCGACAATATTTTGTTGTTGTTATCAAACTACTGTTTTAAGTCCGCAGTCAACTGAGCAAATTAAACCGGCACTTAAACATCTCCTTTCCAAAGTGATTGACGCAGCTTCACTGATGCAACATAACATTTTGATGCAGCAGGTGACGGAGCTCTGGCAGATTTGCCACGCGGCAGGCAGCTTTAGTGACATATTTTGCCTGCCTGCCTGCCTGCCTGCCGCGCATCAGCATACATATAGTATATGGAAATGGGAATTCAGGCTTTACATGTATTAGCACACGTCGACACGTCCCAACCCAGGAGACAAGGATCCGCAGTGTCGAATTACAATCAAATCCTCTTGTGGAGAGTTAACAAAAAAAAAAAAAAGCAAGCGATGAGGTTTTACAATTCGCCTGCGATAGAAGGCTCATACAGCTCAACGTGCTCGATGAGATCTCATATTCCCGTTTCTGCAACCAAATCCACGGCTCAACTGCTAATGCTGACGTAACAACAGTAAACAGCCAGACGGGGGAAATGATGCACGAACTGGCACAAGAAAACAATAACTGGACTGTCTTGCGAGATATATTTGAAAGGAATTGATCATATCGGGTGATCGGATATAATCTGGGGCTGCTTTGCTCTACCCGGAACTGGTTGACATTCAGCCAAATGTTTCTTTTTTTTCTAACTGCGTGCGAAGAAGAAGAAGTAGATGTTGTGAGTTGAATAAAATTATAGAAAAACACGAGCAACGTGTGCACGCAGGCAATAAGACAAAATAGCGACTTCTAACAAAGTCGATAACGGGCCAATTAAGGGTGTTTAAAAATGTCCAAGCTGTGGAGCGCTCGCCATAAAAACATAACAACTGAGGAAATCGTGATGATCAAGCCAAAATAAACCAAACCGATTTCGATGAAGTCTTGTAATATAGAACAAAACGGCAGTTAAATTAAAGATTTGTCTATTGCACACGGAGAATATCAAGTGAGCGACATTCGTTGCTCCTTCAAAACCAAGCTCGGGCGGGGCCAGTTTATCGACCTGCTTTTTAATTATACCGATAAACCTGTCTGCTGTCTGCTTGCGCGGCTCAGTGTACATGAAAGCAAAAGCAAACATCAATTGATAGCGGCTTATCCAGAAACTGTGGCAACCTTCTTTTTCAAAATAAATAAATAAATAAATAATAAGAAGAAATGCCATGATGGCTCCTTCAGTGTCGTAGGCTGCAAAGACTCGGGGAAGGCAAACGTGGCTTTATTTGATTCGATTTATTTATTAAAAAAAGTTATATTATATTGATGCAATCAAGTATGTATTTATTTATACATATTGTATTTATTCATATTCTATATTTCATTTATTTATATATATGCATGTTTAGTCACGGCCACCTACACACAGTGCATTATGATCCGTGCCATTCATAAGCGTACTGCAAATATCTTTGGGCAGCTTCAAACTAGACGACGTTAGTTTGTCCAAATTCATTTTTGGGGGAGAAGCCTTGAGTGAAATGACGAGACAATCTTATATCACGGTTGATGCAATATTCCACTAAAAAACGCAGCAGAAACATCGAGGTCTGACACTTTCCTGGCAGTGCTTAGGAGAATTAAATAATGCATTTCAAATCTTTTACATTTTGCATGCAAACTTGGTTTTTTTTTTTTCTGTCCCAGTTCCAAAACTAACCCAGATAGATTCATAAAGGCTCCGGATAAAGCGAGAAGGTCAGCCGCGTCGTCATTTGAACCACCTGATGTCACTACTAAATAATACATCCCAAAAAAATTGCCGTCTTGGCTTCTGGAGGAACATTTGAGGGCCCGGCGAGCTCAGAACGGGGCTGCCTGCGAGCTGGTGGAAGGATCCGACGAGGACGCCCCCCCCTGAGCGTCAACACATCCCATAATAGAGACTTTCTTCTGAATGCTAACAGCCCCAGAAAAGGTCTCAGCATCTCAGAGAATTAGCGCACACAAACGGCGGCGGATAACGAGAACACGCTAATCTCCGTGTTGGCAGCGCAGGCGTAATTAACACACATTTTCCACCGTGTGTTTCTGTCCTTTTAATGACTGCAACAAACTGGGAAAACACTGAGAACTTTTTTCCGGGGTACAAAGTGCAGGATGTACTCGAGTTACCCCGTCGCGGTTCATCAATGAAATGGGCATCTGGACAATTTGAGAGAATTTGACTGAAAGTGTTTTGGAAAAATGGCGCACAACAAAAAGTTGATTGCGACAAGGTTGTGAGTCACATCCTCTGATTGGACTTGGGTACAAGTGTACAAGCTATCTTCAAGCAGCAGGCACACGACTTTGTCTCAAGTCCTCTTTGGCTTCGGTAATGAGAGTGATGAATGAATATGTGAGCGCCTAATTAAAGCGGCTTGTTGTGCCTGACGCTGGAGTGCTCGGGCAGTTGGACGTGACATTGAGGAAATGTGAGGCGCCATTGAGAACGCTATCGTGAGGATAGGGAGTCTTTGTTAACATCTGGGGGAAAAAAGCCACAACATGAATATCACAAGGGGTGAACATAAGATTTGTTTGAGGAAAGTCGGATTAGCTCCGTGCTAACAAAGAATGCGCATTGCCGAAGATGAGCTCAAAGACAACGGCTACACAAACAGTGGGTGCAGCACATTTAGACAGACAAGATAATAATATTCTGGGATGTTTTCTTTGTCCTTTTAAAAACAGCAACTGCAGCTTACAGAACGTAATTACGTAGGTTATTTTGAACTATAGCTTTCTGCATATCTGTTTTATACTGCCCCCAGGTGGCCAAATGAATTAAGGCGTAAAGGTTTTTTTTTAACATCATAAATAATTGTTATTTTAATACAAGAATTATCATTTATAATATCAAAGACTGTGACTTTACAAACTGTTTCACAAAAAATGAGGACAGATGACCAAAACATAAGAGCATTATAAAAAAACGTATTTATGGATTAAAAGCCGTTCCGTGTTATGCACCGGCATATTACCCCCCCCCCCCCAGCACTTTTCTGCTCATATCCATGTTGAAGTAAAAGGTCAACTTTCCAAGAGGGACTCAAGGCTATCGTGGAAATGCATGTATGTACAAAGTGGATTCCAACATGGGCACGAGTGAGCCATCAAAGATGCATCCGTCAGCTCCCCGGATAATAGCCAGATCGGCTTATGGCCACGTCAATCGCTTCCGCCGAAGAGTTACGTGGGCCTGAGGAGCGACGCTAACCTTGGTATAAACCTGCCTGCCGTTAAGCTTCAGCACATGCAACACACGTTGTCTCTCCCCAAGGAAGAGCTCTCGGGATGGAGAGTTCGTGTCCGCCAAAATACGCCGGCGGGCAAATTGCAGGGACTTGTACTCCATTGGAAAAGATTTCTATATATTTCCAGTGAGCGTAAATTCAAGTTGCGAAGAATGCAAAAACAAGCACTTCCATTTCAAAAAAAGTCATTTTGGAACTGCTTGCAGGTAAACTAACTGTCTGTTATTTTCATCTTTTTTTATTCACGTGACATTTTCTAAGGCTGTACTGGAGAAAAAAAACAGTTCACCCCCACCCCCAAAACACTCATCAGTGAAAATCAAACACAGTTGGACTTCCGACACCGCGGGGTAGATTATAATAGAGGGGGAGGCGTTGTATTGCTTCAACATAATCTCCGCCGACTCCGGTGGGCCCGCTTGTTTATTTGCCATCATAAAAAAAATATGTGCACAATCCAAATGGCAAAAAGGTACGGAAGCATTATTGAGCGACAGCGTTTTGACATTTCCAAACGAATTACTGCACTCATGAAGCGCATCGTCATGCCTAATTGTTTTTTTTTTTTCGCTATGAACCCAAAAATTAATTTGTCTGTCGTTTTCATTTGGAGTATGGCCCGTAATATTAACAAGTTAGGATTTGCAAACACGTCGCATTATGGCTCTGCCCGGCAGCCAGCCAGCCAGCCAGCCAGGCGACAAAAAAATGGAGCCTTTACTGTTGAGTGCACTGCCGCCGCTTCAATGAACTCGTAACCTGCTTAGAATAACTAAAAAAAAAAAAAAAACCACACACAAAAAGAGCTCTTTATGTATCCAAGTGAACAAAATGAGGAAGTCCAAAGTTGAGCTGCTCAATATTGCTTGTCATATTATTAGGGACAAGCTGTGATACCCAAATGACGTACAACCCCGAAATGTCGAGGTTGAAGGAAACAAAACAAAAAAAAAACCCTTGAAGTTGGGGGGAAACGACTTTACTTTGAACTCTTCTCCATGAGCCAAATTGTTTGCTCGACTGTCAGGTGATGTCAACTGCATAGAGCAGCAGCTGTCAGCCCCCCCCTGAGGTGACAATGCAGTTCTTTTTAAAAATAGCTCTTAATATTCTGCCAATTTGTTCCACTTGTGTGCACTCAACATGGTAGGGGAAAATCACCTTCAGTGCAGAAATATTCTTGTTTTCTTCACAAGCAGTACTTGAATTATGCTCAAATGAAACCAGGGTTGAGCCATTTGGCCGTAGTGCGAAAAAAGTATATTTGTCACCAAGGCAGCTTTTGGCCATCCTCAAAAGATAATAAGATGAGACATGGAAATTCAAATGGAATTGAATCCAGTCAAGGTGGAGGAGGGAATTAAAAATAGTTTGGAGTAGCAGTCAGTGTAAGCCAAAAGGCCTCTGCGAGAAAGAAAAGAAAAAAAAGAAAAAGCCGACTTGAACTGCTGAACTTTATTTTAAATAACTCATTCTGAACATAGAGGGGTGCACACTTAAGCAACTCCCCTTCTCTACAATGCTCCCTCCCCCCAATCGAGTTATTTTTAAGGTTTAAGGTTTTAACACTTGGCAATGATCAGGGGTGTGTAGACTTTTGAAATCCGATGATAATAGCAGGGTTTTTCATATGCTTGACATAGAGGCTAATATAGATAGATATCTTCTCATCTTGCATTCATCCATTCATTGAAGGTCCAAAATAGAACCTTTTTTCAAAAGGAAATATTAGGCATAGAAAAATGAATTAATGAGCATGATGATTAAGAATACGTTCCTCACACACCGAGACATTTAAATGGAATCAAAAAATGGATACGTTTTGTACAGCCAGAAATGGCGTTATCATTAAAACACTATTTTTAGGTCGTGGCCAAACCATCCCAAAAAAAAAAAAAAGAAAAAGTTGCATTTGGAAATGTATTTTCTAAAATCTTGTCTGAGAAAGCTCGTTTCCGGCTGATATCTGGAAGGATCCCCATTCTCTGCTGAGCTTGGGGGAAAAGCGGCCGAGATGTGAACGCCAGGCAGAGCGGAGCAGAGCAGAGCGCTCGGACTTAAATGATAAACATCTGTTAAGAAGACGTTTTCTTTCACGCAGAGAAGGAGAAAGAGAAAGCCTTTGGCCCCAGCCGGTGGGAAGCGAGCGCCTTGTTCTCATACGCTGGCACTCAAAGTCTGCCATCAAGATTTGTGGAAGCCGAATGCTTAATCACCAGATTTGATTGGCGGATTCATTTGCTGTATACATTTTGATATTTGCTTGGACCAGGCCTGATCATTGACTTTTGAGTCTTTTCAGATTTTTACAGGATCCAACATATTGCCCGTGCTTTGTTGAGAACATAGAATGAATATTTATCCCCGTTTTCTGCATCATTTTTTATTTTTTGCAGGCCCCCTTGGCCCCCCCGAGAAAAAACCCTAGCTCTGCCAGTGGCAGTGACGAAACGATCCCATTATTGTAAACTGAGTTGGGATATTCAGATAATTTCATAAATGTATCGATAAAAACGGAGTCGTTCGCACGCTGCTTCAATTGGTCGACGAGGAAACGCGCAAAACTAAGAAAGAGGACAACTTGCGGGAGAAGTAGGTCAGATTGGCATACGCGTCCTGCCAGCGGGAAGATAAAAAGCAAAATTCTCCGCTCAAGGATGAGCTCCAAAACGACGGCCCTCGACACCATTGAGCTGTTCTGCCCACCAAAATTTGAGCCGGGTTGTGTAATCCAACTGCTTGCAAATAAATAAATAAATCAATTCCGTTTTGCAGACTTGCACAACGCACGCATGTTGTGGCGGGACTGATAACGCAACGCTGTCCCGATAAGCGGCAAAACCAAAGCAGGAACACAAACTGATGTTTTGTTTATTCCGCATGTCCAAAGTTGCCAGTTTATATGCAGTTTCGAAGCCGGCCGATTTCTTTTTCAAAATAAATAAATACATTTGACAAAGTGCTTCTTAATTCACACGGAAGAGGAGCTGCCAATATGAAGTAAATAAAAATTTTCACTTGCAATTTTGCAAGTAGGCGCAAATGCATTCGGTGAATTATAGTGTTATATTTTTTTAGGAACAATTTTGCCTCATTTTTTTTTTTTTTACACTTATCTACTCAACCTTTCCACACAACACAATTCTCGGGAGTGAGTCAAATTACCAAGAGATTTCTTGAAACCTCACCGGGCCTTTAAGCTTCTACTGTCAACGTTTGGAGCACCTTTACGAATTCAATGTGCCTTTTAATCTCCAGCAAAACGCTGTCCTGTATAAATATTGATTGATTTTGTTTCCCAAAACAAAGTGCCACATGATTCAAAGCCAGCGCCGGCGCTCACCACACAAAAAAAAAAGAGGCGCCTGGAAATGGATACGATGTGCTTTTGTCATAAAGCCGGCGCATTGCAAACCATCACAGCCACTAAGTGCTTTCCTTGTGGCCATAATGCACAATACAGGAGAGATATGGGGCCTTCTATTAAGAGCCGCATCCTCTACATTGTGTCCTCTGCGCTGCCTTCCCCCCCCCCTTTTTTTTTCCTGCGGGCCGGGGTGACAGCCATTGTAGATGGGCGAACCAATTACTGCTTCCACACTATGCAATATTTATGAAACACTTAGGCGACGGTCCGCGGGTTAATATTTCATCGGCAGATACAACGGAAGCGCGCTAGCGGAGCGACAACGGGGAACGGCTTTAAATACCTCACCCGGCGAGAGCGGCGCATGTACGCCAGGCTCTCGCTTCAATGTCACGGCGTCGGCGAGCTCCGCGTTAACCGGACTGATTAATGACGACCCTGGTCGCCGCCTGTTGTGCCAGGTTTGGATCCGACTGTACTTGCGAGCCAGCGGCCCGAGGCGCAGAGGCGGACAGATTAGTTTCTCAATAAACAATCTGCCGGCGCCTGCCCGGGTCGTTTTCGCCAGCAATTAAGTCGCCGTTAGTGGTCATGTGACGCATCCGAATAAATTGCTTTTGGCCTCCTGACTGTAATCCTTATCGTTTGCTCTCGAGGGGCCGCGGGCTTCATTATGAGATGCCATTACAATAAATTTGGAAAAAAGCCAATGAGCAACCAGCAACGATCGGGACAATTTTGTCCCTAAAGAATACAACACGCTTGAGCAACTTTCCACATTTCAGAAATAGAGGCAGTGTCTTCGTACAAAAATAATAAAAATAAAAAAATAACTAAATAATAGTTACACGAGCCTCGAAGTTGAGTCGGGCCGCTAGCCGAGGTGCGGGTCGACTGTGCAAACGGCGCAAAATAGTCAACATTGGAAAGTTTGAACACCAAATGGAAAAATCATGCACGTAAAATGAAAGTCAACAATTCTGCCGGTGAGTTATTTTCATTGGTCAACAGTTGGCCAGCGTCGGAACGGCGCCACCGGATCACTTACTCTTCCCTGAAATGAACAGTAATTAGGCTCGACAAGCGCAGCCTTCTGCGGCATCACAGCACGCGTATACAACAGCGACGGCCGTTACTGAGGGAAAACAAAGTGCCTCGTGGTTTTATAAGCCCATTAAAATGTGAAATCCATTTTGAGCAGCGGATCTTCTTAACAAGCCTACCAGGGTTGCCATAATCCAGCCTCCATTTACAGCTCAAATGATTCACACCATCATTTGCATACACCTGATTAAATGGGACAAAAAAGGGAGTCCCGGAGAAAAGTTGCTCTTCAAAATGAACTTCCGACGTGGTGTAAGTCACCAATCCTCCTTCTCCGGGTGGAGGAGTTTTGCTCTAATCAAAAGTACCACGTTGTCCACCGCAGCGCTAGCGCTTAATATTCTAAAATGTATAATTTACACATATCCACTTGTGGTCGTCAAGATTTCCCAAAAGAGATTCACACTGGGCGCTCATCCTCGCGGACAGAGAACCTTTCTGTCGATTTATTATTCATTGCATCTCGGGCTGTGGGAAAATGGATTCCTCACATGAAGTCTTGCAAAGGCAAAAGGGCCCGATTCAATTTGCTTCGAGTCGCGAGCGGAGGTAGGGAAAAAAGTAAAAAAAAAGTCCTCATTGTCAAATCAAATCAAAAAGATGTTTGTTTAGGTTTCATGGACAACTTGCGGTGACAACTCAATCGCCATTTGTTACAGGGAAGGCATGACTACAATCGTTGCTAGCATTTACCTACCAGCTAGCCGTTAACACCAGAGACTTGTGTCGTATCATACAATAACGGTCAAATTAATTAGCGTCTACTTAGCGTTTTTGATCATCGAGTGAATACGATTACGGGACAGTGTTGTGTTGATGTTCTGTGATGGGAATAATAACTGTGAGCTGAAATCTCGAAAGTGTAAGTTAAGCTAGCGCTATGACAGCCTACTTGAAAATAAACAAATATTTTGATATTAGTCTGTGCGTTGGCCACATAGTTAGATGTGCTATGTAAAACAATTCCAAAGCAAAACATCAGGGGAAAGAAAAAAAAATCAAGTGAAGAAGTGTGGCTATATTTCAGGATCAGTTTAAAGTTGAATTTCTGTGGCTTGCGGTCTTCTCAGACTGTGTTTAGTGCAGCTCAGACTCAGGTCAGGACAGTTCACGAACACATTAAATAATGCTCAGTGACTTTTCTTGTTGCTCTTAAGAAAGAGATCACATATTACCATAGGGGTCACGGGGGTCAGCCTGTGCAGAGCCCAAAATAAAAACAATACATATCCTGCACAACCTCATGAATTGCAAAGAGACATTTATTATTATTATTATTATGGAATAACAACAACAATAAATAGGAGGAAAATGATAGACATGATCCCGCAACAAAAAGTGCAGCAGAGCTCTGAATGTTCTGGTTCAATAGGAATAGCTTCTGGAACGTGAATAAATGGGTATTGCAGCTTCATTTTGAGGCAATAAAACAAATCAGCGATCACCCAGATGTCACTCCTAATTCGACTGCCGGGCAATATCGCACGTGGCAAATTTCCTCCAAAATAGCTTTGCAAAGTGCATTTTCCCCATTGAACATGAATTTTCATCATAGCATTCCCATCTAGTCAATACTACACATGCATCACTGAAGCCATAATAAAGCTCCATCCACTATTTAATCGCTGACAGAATAACTCAGCTTAAATATTTATAATACAATATTGAATTATGCTCAGCGGTTTACTGCTTTGTTTCTCACTGCCATTCATTTCACTGTCATTGCAGTGGACCTGATACAATAGAAAAACCGGGCCGCACTTCCGAATCCAAACTCATGGAATTTCATCTATACTTGGACAAATTGATACTCTAACACCTCGAAAAATAAATACTGTAACAAAAAAAATTACAATAGCTAAAATATACGGAGCCCCCCTGGTGCCAGGCTTGGTGAAAAAAAATATTCTTCGCTAATCTAGTTTTCTGTGCTTAAGCGTCAATAAAATAAGGTGAATTAAAAAAAAAAAACACAAGTTTGATTCTTCAGTACACCACAGTGGCCAAAATGAATTATTCTGAAGACAGAGGCCAGCGAATGGTATCCGGCACACAATTCTTAGCGGTAATTGCTTGCGCTATCAAGCTAGCTGCTAGTGTATCGCGCACACAATTCGTGAAACATGTACAGTGTTTTGTTTATCTTTTACCACAATGGACTATTCAGAAGAGGGAGGCCAGCTAACGGCATCCGGCACACAATTCTTAGTGGTAATCGTTTGCGCAATCAAGCTTGCTGCTAATGCTAATGTGCCACTTGTTTATCGTCTACAAGAACTTTGGCTAAAGTAAACTGAGGACACAGAATAGGAAGAATCCTTTTTACCTGATACCTTGGCATTTGGAATTTGTTACATTTTGCATTTTTGTTTGAGACATCTTTCCTCTTTGTGCTCATTTTAAAACCTTAAGAAATGCGTGCAACGGTTGCAAGAATCAGCCTTCATGTTCCATTTCAATTCAATCATTGTCACAAAGTTGAATAGTAAAAATGTGAGTGGGTTCAAAAGTGAAGCGAGACGCGAGGGAGGATGAAGTCCGGCGTGCCTGTGGAGACGGCTGTCCGGTCTCAATGCCATCCGACAGAGGCTCTACTTTAGATAAGATGGATAAGAAAGCTCAAATGTCAAGCTCGGGCTCGGTGCAGCCGGAGCAGGATGTCTTATGTCAAGTGGAATGTTCCCTGGGCAACCGTGAGAATGCCATTCGTAGGTGAGATGCTGCCAATCTTGGCAATGGAAAAGAGGGGGAAAAAAAAACTCCAAGGATCATTATTTTGATATTGTTACATACTATTTCTATGCTCCTTTTTTGCCTCTTGTACTTGCCTCTGCTATTATGTATGTTCACTGTTCTGTGTCTGTTTCAAAATGAATAAAATATTGTTTAAAAAAAAAAAGAAGACATAGCATTTCTGCTAATAGTAAAGCTCACTTTAATTTGAGTTTTTTTTTCGATTAAATATGCAATCAGATCAAACCACAAAACACTATGCTAAAAAAATATATATACATATATTTATATATGACTTGTGCCTAGGGATGCAAATAGCAGAGATTTGTCCCAAAATGACTTTGCCTATAGTTATTTTTGCCTTATAGATATCTTGAATGCGGAATAAGCTTTAGAAATGGCACAAGTCCTTGCTGTTAGCCACGTTGGCTCATAAATTACAAGACGCTAGCCTGCAGTGCAGTATGAGATTGAAGATATTGCGCTCGCTTGTAGCCAAGGTGAATTGCCTTCTCCGCATCTTCCGGAACAAAATATCGGGATGCATTTTATGATCATTTCCACTGATTATTTGAAAGGCAAAATTCAAATGACGTTTTGTTTCGCTTTTTTTTTTTTTTACCGTATTATTGCAACGCAAGACAGGTGACGGACGTGCGTCTTCAAGAGGAGCGAGGACGTAGCAAAAAAATAATAATAATACAAAATCGTATTGACGACGGCTGGGGCAGATACGATCTTCCCATTTAACGCAGTGCCAGTCCCCTCGCGGGCGGTGTCAGCTGCTAATCCTCAATTATGGCCATCGTTAAAAAGGCCCGATAACTTGTCACAAGTAATTCACCGTTCAGCCGCGGGAGACTCCCCACCCCCTCCCCCAAAAAGACGAGCGTAACGTTCACCTCATCAAGTCGAGAAACAAAACCCAGCAGCCAAATTCAAATTGTCTTCCCCGTGAACGCGGCCAATTGGATCGTCGACGATCAGACAGACAGACGGACGGACGGACGGAGTGGGGAAGGAAGGGAGGAGAACCAAGTTGAGATTTACGGAGGTAGGTAGCGGTCCACTAATGTTATTTCACCCCAGAGCCAACCTTGGCCATATCAACAGCAAAGTGTGATGAAACAGCCCCAAGTGACGCGTCGTGAATCACAGCACAGATAAGTCTTAAGCGAATTACTGCCGAGGAGAGGCCGGGCCGGGCCGGGCCGGGCCGCACTTCACTGACGTCTTTTTCTTGTTGTCTCACTGCACTCCATTTTTCGGAATTCTCAAGGAAACTATTTGTTATCATATAACACTGGCCCAAATCCAAATGAGATTTGGAAACAAACCTTGAAAAAAAAGAAAAACAGATTGAAAGGAATTTGTCATGTTTTTGTTATAGCCACTAATTTTTTTCTTCTTTTTTTTTTATTTATTTAAAGAAATAAAAGAAAAATCTTTTTTTTTTTTTTTTTTAATTGATAAAGAAAAAATCATCAGCACCAAATTTGATTTATCGCTGACTCGCTTTGACTCGGGTTGTTTGCTGTCGGGGACGATTCAAAACACCAAATCTTCACGGACAGTCTCTCTGATTCCCCGCGACGTCTCTTCGGTGTAGCCGTCAAACGGAATCGACGCAGGGTCGGCGTGACGAGTGCAAAGTTGTGACCGCCGACTCTGCGTTTCTCGAGAAACGAGTGTAATATAATTTGATTGTAAACACATAATGGAAGTCATCGTCCATTCCACGCCGGCTGTCAGGATGGCGCGCCTCGGGCAAAACAGCGCAAAGTGTTTTATGGTGACAAAGACGCGTGGGGAGTTTTTGAGCAGGGCATGTCATCCCAGTAGTGTGGGGGCGTGGGGGGGGGGGGTTCGTAGCGGGGGTGCCGTCCCGCCGTCGTACCCGACCTCTGATCTAGCTGTCGGCTCGGAAGAAGTGACAGGAAGGAGAATTTTGGGGGTCAGGTGAATAGCAGAAATTGCCACAGGGGATATCATCGGTGAAGCATCGGAATACCAAAAGAGGGAAAGAACGAGGGAGGGGGAGAGCAAGTCGACTTGAATCGCAGCTATCAGTCTGGGACTTTGCAATGAGACGGGACGGGTGAAAGTCGCTTTATACAAGGCCAGATGCTTTGACAGGTGCTCGCTGCGCTCGTGCCAAATGACATCATCATTTCCCTGTTCATTACGCCCAAAACTGAATGCCCAACGGGAAACTTTGTTTTTTATTTTTACGCCCATAATGCTCAAATTCAAACGGTATTCACTGACGACCTTGTTTTTTTTTTTTTTATATATACTTGAATGCCCAACGGGAAATTTTGTTTTTTATTTTAACGCCCATAATGCCCAAATTAAAACGATAATCGCTGACGGCCTTGTTTGTTATATTTTTTTATATTTCATCAAACTGAATTACCCAACGGAAAACTTGTTTTTTTATTTTTACAATGCCCAAATGAGAGCAATAATTGCTGAAGACCTTGTTATTTCTTTATTTAATTTATTTATTTCAAAGAATAAATGTTACATTCCTCCATTTGATCTGAACTCGTAATTTTTCCAGAGTATGAACTTCATGTCGCCATTGGTATAACCTTCCCGACTTCCAAGATTTTTGAAATCCGATTTAAAAACGATAACTTAATTCTACAGGAGGATAATGTGGAGGAATTGTCGACGAGCACGGTGTTTGCGCCAGCCTAAAAATAAAACAAGACAAATGGGCTGTCACGCGCCATGAAGCACGTTTTTCTTTACAACATCCGCGCAGATAATACAGCTGATTTAGCATTTGGACCTAAAAAGCCAGCAAATGGGGAGGCTGATGAGAGAGAGAGAGAGCGAGAGAGAGAGAGAGAGCGGCGCAAGCACAATGCGGCACGATTCAGCGCAGTACTCCACGGATGGCCAGACTTTGTATTTACGTCCCGAGCCAGAGGATTGTTGAATAACGGTGCGACATTCGAGACTTTGCATGCACGCTAGTGACCAGGAGCCTCCAAAAAAACAAAAAACCGTGGCGACTCTAACGAGCCTTGATCCAAATCCAAA
Organism: Syngnathus leptorhynchus; assembly: GCF_054491065.1. NCBI lineage: Eukaryota > Metazoa > Chordata > Actinopteri > Syngnathiformes > Syngnathidae > Syngnathus > Syngnathus leptorhynchus. The sequence goes on along the minus strand of NC_141200.1, from coordinate 1,186,112 downwards.
GTGACACCTCATAAACAGGTTGTCAAAAAAGCTTTACCGTGATTTGGCCTGTCATCTTGTCCATCTGTCTAAGACCTAGCTCGATAAATTAATTACCTGGCACGCAGTCGGCCGCCCATGCGTGCCGCATCTCCTAATCCTGCTTTTCAATCTACGCTCCAGCACACCTGGATGCGGGAAGGCCGCAAAGCCGCCGAACGATCGTCCAATCGGCAACCGTCGCAATTGTTTGTCAACCGCGTGTCCCAATATTTATGCACCTTAAGGCAATATGTCAATCCTGATTCGACTTTGATGGAAATGACATCCAAGTTGTGATTGAGGAACTCCCCCCCCCCCACCCCCAGTAACGGTCAGCCATAATAAGCATCCCGTGTTTGTGTGTTTGTGGCTTTGAATTATTTTGGGAAGAGCCGCTCGCTCGGCAGTGACCCATAAATCCCTCCCAACCTGGTCCTGTCCAGGTCCAGGTTGAATTATTCAACGGCAGAAGTAAGGAATGCGTGAGGGGGGGGGGGGGGGGGGGGGGCAGACATGAGAGAAATTTCTTGAAATGAGTGATGAGGGAACCAACTGAAGCGTTGCCACTCGGCCATCCATTTTTACGGGAGCGACCTGCGCCGCTGGAGTAGCCGGCGTGAATTACAGCCGTCGCCCACCTGGGCCGATATTTCCTGCTGATTGGATGACGCACGCGCCTGTGCGTGCACCGCCGCACACACGTATGCTGGCCGGTGATGAGCCCAGTGGGATGAAGCCAGCGAGCGTGGGCGTTCGACTGATTTACTCACTGATGGCGTGGGAGCTTGATGTCTGTGTCGCTCGGAAAAAAAAAAAAAAATCCTTATCTCGTGTTACAAAAAAAAAGAGCAGTCAGACTTTAATTTAAAAAATGTCGATGAGTATTCCTCACCAGTGCCGTTGGAGCAAATACATAGCATATAAATATTTAATAGCTAAAAGCCCGTAAATGTACAAGGCCTGTTATAAGATCACGAGATGCATGTGATTATCGAAATTACAAGGCTGTGTGGAGTAAGCGGGAGAAAACAAACGCTTTCAGCTACTATTACTGCCTTTTACGATGAATTAACTTGCAAAGTAGCTTTCTTGGTCAGGCGTATTCGAATTAAATAAATCAGCCTCAAGCTGTGGTGCCGCGGGAACGCTTTTGGAATGATTGCATTACGGAACCAAACATTGGCAAAGAAACCTCAATAGGAGTCAATGGCATGTCGTATTGACATTTGGAAAGGTCGCCAGCAGGGGGAGTTAGCGAGTCTATGCTAATCTTATTACCGCGTTGACCGCAGGCTAGCGTGTTTGGGTTTTTTTTTCCTTATCCATCATGAATGGACATCAGGCTAACCTTTCGGAATGAATACACACTGGTGATTATTTTTATATATCCTGAAATCTGACATCGTTTTTGCATGTATTTCTCAGAATGAAGCCAAAAGCAAGAAAGAAAGGGCGGGGTCAGCGATACCATCCAGAGCGATGGTAATGTAAAAAAGAAAAAAATGGTCTCGCACGCCACCTACAAAGAACTCTCATAGAAATGCAATTAGGGGACTGAGATTATGTCGAACCCGTCAACATATTTCTCAGCGCATATTCCATCATATTTGACATTTCCGTCGATGTCCAACATTAGCAGCATCTTTTTTTTTTTTTTTTTAAATGCCCTGTCAGAAAAGTCAGAAGTTATCATGGCGCTCTCTCAGGCCCGCAAAAGTAACCCCAGAAACAGACTTCATCGTCTGTGACATTTCAAGCAACCTCCAGCTAGGAAAGAAGAAAAAAGCAAGAAGTGAGTCAACAAGGAAGGCAAGTGACAGTCTGTACCACTTCCCCACAGGAAATAATGTAAATGAAAAGTAAATTAAATCAATCTGTCAACATAATAAAACCTTTATTAACAATCCATGTAAAGCACAAGAAATCCAATTCACGCGGGGGAAAATCCACAAAGACTTGACTCGCTTTGTTAAAATTAGAACGCTGTAAATCAAGCGTCTGCGACACTTCAAAGTCAAACAAAAGGAAGAGAAAAATGTCTTCAATCTTATGCTTTTCTTGAGTCATAATTATAAAAAAAAGAAGGTCCTGGAGGTTCCCCCAGGAGAGTCTGAACACCTTGATTAATGAATCTTCATCTAATAATGGCTGTAATGAATCCAGATTGGAGGTGTGCAGCAACCTCTCGAGAGCAGGTCATTAAAAACACCTCTGGGGGTTTGCAATTAGACGGCTAGTTAATATTCAGTGATTACCCAAAGATTTAATAGAGATTGAACCCAGGAATGGCGTTTGGCGTCAAAAGTCGAGCGCTTTTTTTTTTTTTTAATCTCGCGTCCGCTGTTGGATAATTGTGTTTGGACCAACTTGAGTAGGTTTGCTTCAAATGTTATTCGGTGCTAAAATTAGCTTTAGCCTAGCGGAGGGCTAAAAACTGCGTTTCGCTCAGATCTCTCTTTCAAAAAGGATGAAACGTCTGGCTCCCACTTTGTGGTGGCCATTTTGATTCCTTGTGAACCCTTGTAAATAGACCACCAGCAGGCGCTAACCATCCCGCGCTAAGCCAAGACCGGCGTGTTCATTGCGACATCCATCTTTTAAGTTCTTCAAAGTTGTCTATCAGGGCGCACGCCGGAGGGACGCCTGACGGCAGGCAGGCTGGCTGACCCACATACTCTGCCATTTTGATTCACTTTTCTCTTTCCATTTGGCAGAGGCTCCCTCCCTCCCTCCTCATTCCTGGGCCGCCATCTCACCGCTCATCCATCAGTCCGCCTCGCTCGGCGCGAGCTAGCTTCATTTCAGCACAATGTTTTTACAAAAGAGCAATTTCAAAATGGCCTTGGCTATTACGTCTCCATCATAGTTAAACAACAACAACAACACAATTGCTCTTATTTGAGACTTCTTAAATGGTACATTTATACTTTTTATTTACTATTTGAGGAACATATTAAAACTGAAACCTGGTCCAAATATTTCTACACAATGTCATCCCATTGAGAAGTGAGTATTCATGAAAAATCTAAATTCTGCACTAATTTTGTTTCAGGCTTGCTTCCAAAAGCCATTCTAAAGTTGTTCCAAGCGGAAGATGGTGTTTTGGATGCTGCTGTCTTTTAATGACGGCCTGCCCCGCCCTCCTCCACGGCCCATTAATACTAGGTAACATGCTATTCCGCTCGTTACAAGTTGCAGTCTGCTGGACCCGACCGACACATGATGGTGATTGTATTGGATTATGGATCACGCTTCACTAGAATGGGACTGCGCTGTCAAATGACACGCTTGTGGACGCAATGACGTCACACGCCTATTATTATTGGGTGTTAAGTGAGTTGGAATTAAGACAGAAAAGCATGCAATTAAACCACTCCGGCGAAATCAAAAGCACAACAAAATGGCCAACAGGGACTACCGGGAACGTCTCAGGAGGAGAAGGAGCCAGATGGACTGTTACGGAAAAACAAAAACCTTTTTTGTAATTTTGACTTTCATGAGAAAAAATGTAATCGACAGTAATGTAGTGTAAAAAAAAAAAACCACGTAAATAACTAAACAGTGATTTCTTTTTTTTTTTACCTCTATTTTTATGTCACGTCTCTTCCCACGACAGCCAACATGTAACGGAAGGAGATAAAAGTTGAATGGCTGTTGATTCATGATGATGAGTGTTTTAAAAACAGGCCCTCTCAAATATTAATTTAATTCCCTGCGTCAATGCGGCTCGCTCGGCACGCGCTCGTTTCGTAACCGTTCTACTCACGCCGTCCGCGCCCCGCGTGGGTTTATTTTACGACATGCGGAGTGTACTTGTTTATTTTGTGCCGGCGGATCCGTGACTGCCAAGAGCTGAGCTGAACGGCAGCCATGTTTGTGATGCGCTGCCAGAGATGGAACGATGATGCTGCTGAGCCGATTGTCTCGTCACGTCACCGTGCATCATTCCGTGCCGTAAACGTCACGCCGGCTGTCTTAACTTAATGCAATTATCCTTTATTTCATTCTGTATGATGGCTCTGCATTTAATATCTCTGTTGTCCTCTCCCTGCCTTGTCTAATATAAACAATATTGGCACATTTTTCCTGCGCACTGTCAGCAGTATTTATGCACAATATACATATTTTAGGTATTTTCCTCAGGCAAGAGTTTAAAGCGGCACAGCCGTGAGTCTACTGGGACTTGTTTGGGGATTTTTCTGATGCCATAACAGAAGGCGAGCACACCTGGCCCACAATTTCCACCTCTGCTTTTTGGACTGCCACGAGATTTGATTTTTTGTCCAATATTATTGCTTCTCCGAGACTCTTACTGTGCCAGATTAAATAAATAAATAAAAATTGATTTAAAAAAAAAAAAAAAAAAAAGCAAACAGTGCGTATTGTCAATACAATGCCAATTTTCTTCCAATGTCAATTGACAGGGCAGACAAACAGAAACACAGCCTGTTGACCTTTGCTTGACTCACCTCAAAGTCTTCAGTTTACATGCGCTTGTTAATACAAAGCGGAAAACGACATGTTTTTTCAGGCGGGGGCTTTTTCCCTCTCTGCCTCTATTAATGCAGTGCGCCGGGGCGTGACATATTACGATTCTTGTCTCACACCACTTTGCTGCACTCTGGTTATGTTGCCGGCACGGTGCATTCATGCAAAAGTCACAGAGGGGACCGCCGAGACCGATTGAAGTGCGTCTCCTGGGGATGTAAGACATGCTATCCACACATGTAGCACCACATGCTCCCCACTCCGGCCACTCGTGTTTGGAAATAAGTCGAGTGACTTTAAGGCAAACTCGCGTGATGCAGGCTGAAAATAATATTCCTGATGCAAGTGATCCCAAAATAATACCCAAAATGTACAATATATATATTATACAATAATTTATATGTAATTTCAATAAATGTATATATATTATACATGTTTATATAATAATTGTATCATTATATAATGTAATTATTTATAGAGCATCACTACAGCTTCACATCCAAAAACACACGTGTACTTTTAGTGAAGATGAGAGAGGAGCCATTTTTTTTCTATTCTGTGCTGTTTCTTGCCCTCCTTATCAAATGGCCATGACTCGAAACTTTTTCGTACTGTCTGAGGAAAGAAAAAAACGTGGCTTGGGCCATTGAACTGAAAGAGAATTCGTGTTTTCACCTTTTGGAGCATTTTTGACATTTTTTGGAGTCAAAAATTCAGCGTTCTCTTTAAGCAGTCCGTCACACTGAAATGAATAATTTGACTCTTGGTTTTCCCTTCCACAGCTTGATGCATGTTCTCCACAAGCAGCGGTGGCATGAAATCAGGTGGGGGCGGGGCTTAATACGATTACCAAGGGCTACAGCGCCACATGGCACCTACGCGCTTCCAAGAAGTCAATTGTTGTAACTCAGTCCATTTCCCTTTGGGTATTTATTTATCGTTCAATGTCGGTGCTGAAGCATCCATTTGTACTTTCGGTTATTGCTTAATGAAGAAGGATGAAGGCTGCGAAGCCAAAGCGGTAAACAGCATAGACCAGCGCTTCTCTAAATGTTTGCGCCAAGTACCTTGTACTCCTCGGTAGCCATCTTGAATGGCCTACTTTGATTTCACACCGACGTAGCAGCATAGACATCCATTCCAAAACTTTCGTCTGCTGACTCAGAAGATGTTGGCGTCACAATTAATTTGAGCTTTGACATTTTTAAAAGGTCCTGAAGAAAATGTACTTCATAGCGACCACTGAGCGCAAATTCTCACGAGTAGGAGTCGGAAAAGTGTGATTCAAACAGTGACTCAGGAATACTTGGCTACGAAATGGCAAATTATGAGCTGGAATCATTCTGACTTGCTTCCTGTGTAAGGAAGGCGCACTTAGACTTTTCTACTCCATAGGAATATGTGTATTGATTTTGAAATCTATCAACCCTGCAATGATTTTTAATGTTGCCAAACTTTCATGAAACACTGTTTCACTTCCAACACTTTGATTGACATCCAACATAATATCACAAAGGGAAGAAGTTTTGGATGTAAAAGGAACTATTGATTTTCAAATGTTATCACACAAAGCAAAGCCACTAAGAGGTTGGAAGGTGCAAAAAGGTCCAGAAATGGTCACGTCATTGTTTTTACCACCACAAGCTTTCTTTGATTTTTTTTTTCCGAGCGCTTCCTTCGATTGCCCCTTTCGACCAGCCTCTCTTGGCTGGCTAAAACATTTTTCATAACAATGTTTTATCCAGTTCTCATTTGCCTTTTTTATCTCCCTTTGTCGACCACGTGTTTCAGCCAGGACATTAAAACCACTGCTTTTTAGCACCATTTTTGACCAAACGTCACCGTTAACCACCTACCTACAGCTAGCTAAGACAGCTAGCTAGATGAAAAAATTCTAACCAGGAACATCTCAGTGACTGGCCGTCTTTTGAAAATACACGCTTGAAAGGTTAACAGACTTCAAATGGGACAACACGGTGTTGTTGAGGGGGATAAAAGCACGGCACGGTGGCATTTTGAATCTGCTGCTCTACAAATACAGCCAACTGCAAAAACAATAGAAAGCCATTCAGACAGGGGAGTCTTATTTGCGTCAGCGGGCTTGTTTTGATGCCGCTGACCCGTGCTACCCATAAAAGACATCTCGCTCGGCCAAATACTTGAAGCGTATGTGGCGCTAAAAGTCACGTAGGTATTGTGGCGAGTAGGGAAATCGCAGAAGCAGGAATTACAGTGCAGCGGGAGGAGAAGTGACATAATGAGGCTACTGTGCATTTGGGCTGCTGGAGTGTCCCCGGCTAACTGCGCCTTGCGTTTAGTAGACGCGACAGGCGTGTATGCTGGCTCACTGGCTTCCAAATGCTTCTATTCCCCCCCCTCGCCGACCCAAACATACTGTACACGCAGACTGATTTGCTGCATTTGTCGAGGACTTCAGAAGGAAGGCGGGCGGGCGGGCGGGCGCATTTGACAACAAGAGGACTCACTGGGGAGATGACTCACTCCCTTTATGAATCATATTGTCTCGGCTCAAGATAGCGCCGGCTTCGCTGACAACCAAATAGAACGATCAATGGCGCGGCTCCTGATGTCTTCGCTTATTGATGCTTTTATTGAGCAGCATCGGACAGCTCGCTGCCCTTGCGAGTTGTGATCGGTTCCCACTTGGAGCCATCGTACTTCCCGAGTCAAGTTTCGGCGTGTCCAAGCGAGATTCCTATCGATTCAAACTCCAAACTTACAAAGGGTGCCCATGTCAGCTGAGGTCAAAGTCCCTTACCGGTTGTAACATTCTTCTTAAGGATCAAGGGGATTCCATTTTTGTGGAATGAACTGCCAAGCTAAGGCCTGCAGCTTTTTTATTACTATAGATTGGACTTAATGATTACGAAGAAAACTGCGCCAGACTCGGCAGTATTTTGCAGTTGCACATTTGTCCTTGAACACAGTTTGGAATATCAGCGGGGATGCACAAAGTTGAAAAGGTTATTTACATTGGCTGCAATGTATATTGCTATGCAAATCATGTTATTGATTTGTCGGTTTATTAATCTACTTTTTATCTTGTATATTTTTATTTGTTTAATTTCTTACGGTCAATACTGCACACTAGGCAGTCTTTGGTCAGTGTGAAGCTTCTAATCCATGCAATGAATTTGATCAGACACCTTGCTGTGTTTGTGGGTGCGTGCATGTGCAGGCAACATCTGTTTGGAGGCGTCCTGGGAAGTTTGACCTTGCGTCAGCAGAGTTGGCCGGGCCTCTGTTCCGCGGACGCCTCTCCAGCATAAACGAGAGGACGCTGTGCTGAAAGCCCACACGCCAAAACAAAACAAACAAAACAAAACAAAAAAGACTCACAAAGCACACGTACACACACACGTTTGTTTGTGGTGCCTGATGCATTCATATCCATCACAGACAAACAAGCTGAGCTCTATATTTTCCCGCCCCGGGCCTTCGAAAACACGGCGGCTCTGTCGTCTGGCTAGCATTTTGTTAGACGCAGCTGCTCCCTTTTTCTCGCACACACACACACACACACACACACACCTCTAGCTGTATGCTCATGACAATTATATTGATGTTCACCACACGCATGCAAACACAAGCAAAAGCAGCGGCAGCACGTTCTCAAGTGCAAAGCGAGGCAGCGGCAAAACACACAAGTGGGTTTTTATTTAGACAAACAATGCTTCCGTCAGAGCTGTCACCGCCTTTAGGGTTATTTTTATTTTTTTTCCTTCTTTCAGTGGTCTTCTCCAATAGCTGTCTGGGTCTTCAACATCTCCCGTTGTTATGCCGCTTTCCCTTTCCTAGCTGCCGTCTGTCAGCCTGTCCTGCATGTGAGCTGCGGCATCGCGCAAGTCTCTCCTTGTCGCCCAATGTCACCGTACCGCTTTATTTCCTCACCTTTCCCACCTGACTTGTCTATCACGCTCCCCGAAGCCAAAAGCGGCACGAGCGTTGCCGTCCCGGCAGCAATTCGAGTCGCAAACGCTCCCGAGTTGTTCTTATTTCGGTACCGTTATGACGAAACCGTACGTAAATCATTTATGATCTGAACTTTGCAAGTGACGCCACGCCAGCTCTAAAAATAGCAACGGTAATTGTTGCTGTCATACTATAAACTGTCATTCCTGCTTAAAAAGTTAGCATATCTATGTTGTCGGTCATAGCTAACTAATTGCTGCTTGTTGTTGAATTCATAGCTTAATCGGCTAACGGCTAACATTACGTCAACGTAACAGTGAAGCTTCTCTTATTTGCTTCAAGTCATGCTACACGTGACGGAAAAAAATTAATTCTACGTCGCGCTAATATCCCTGCGGCATAATACAATTTATGACTTACTCCATGCAAATTTGCTTTCTGGGTTTTAAACTAGTCGCATTTAATTGGCACGGTATTAGTGTTTGACCTAGCTGGAGGTCTGAGCTCTCCTGTATCTTGTTTTGACTTTGACCGACCACCTTATTAAACTAAGTAGGTTCGCTGGCGTGACACAAGCAACGGTGCAGCATTGATTAGGTGGCTTGGATGAGACCCCCCCCCCACTTCGATCTCGTTCCTCTCCTCACCCCTTCCAGTGGCTCTCTGGTCTCTGCTCATCTTGCATTAACACCGTCTTATCCCCCAATGACGCTCTTGAAACATATACAGCCGCCTCTACCCCTCCCCTGGGCGATCACCTGGATGCAGAGCTTTAGCTCGACAGGGTGGGGGGTCGAGGGAAGAAGCTGTTTTCACTGTGTGTTTCTTTTTCTGAGCACTCAGATAAACACACAGCGGGGGAAACATTACAGCCCAATGTGGCCCCCTGGTGGCAGGCAGGGGTACTTCAAACTCACTTTTCTTTTTTTTTTTTTTAATAATCAACTCTACCTCTGATCTAACCCTCTCAAGCCTGAGCAGCCTCATCAATTTGGTCCATCAAATTACAAGCTAGAGATCTTTTCAAAATGTACTGAGGGCCTGTCTGACATCAACACATGGATGATTCATGCTTCATGTTGGAGAGAAAAGAAAAATTGCATTTTGGTGGTTATTGGAGGTGCACATCATGCCTCACGTGAGAGTTCCTCGAGAGGCCAAGGACTAAGTTTCAGCTAGCTGTGCAAATGCACAGACAACATACACACACTTTTGGAGACAATCTTAAGCTCCCTTGTGAAAATTGTGCAGAAGAAATTAACCGTCATTTATTTACATTAACATTTCACCGAACCAAAAAAAAAACGTGTCCTTTTGAAAAAGGGAGAAAGGGAATCATTTTCCTGCTATCTTCATATAAGCAGGCAACTAGAGTGCAACGAAGCGAGGCTCCATCTACAAGTAATATCGAGGCGTGATGTTTCCCAGATGCTGGTTAACGGCTCCTGTGAAGCACGCGAAAAGCTCACGTGTCTGGTTGGCGGCGGCACCGACGGGTGAGCGGGAGAGTGTCGTTATCACACCCCACGGTGCTAATGGGGGGTCGCGCCAGCCTGCTGGTCCAATCGTCATGGTGCGTGACAGGGCACCTCACTTGACCGCAGTCGGGCGAGCGATGATGATTAGATCGTTGAAGATGTTTACATCAGACCAGAAAGATCTGTCAAGCGAGAAGCGGATTTTGTTTGCGTCTAAGTGATGATGATCGGCTGATCAATAATCTTCCGTTTGCGCTGTGTCGATGTTTGATGGTAATTCTGAACCGTTGACGATTATGCAACTTTGGATTTTATGAGCAATTGGTGGATATTTTTTTACTTTAAACCTGTCCATGGAGATAATTTGGTGAATTGCGAGACGGAAAAATAAGGTAAAGTTGAGCGGGAATTGGAACCAACCAAACTAAGGACAAGCAAAGTTGGCCGTTAACGTCAAAGGAGATGAAGACAGGTGCTATTTGTGAATATTATTTTATATATTTATTCATAATATGTATGTATCTATTTATTTGATATTTATTTATAATATTATTGTAACTATTCTCTGAACAGTTATAAAAATATTTCTGATGGTGACAGCTTGAAATATAAATAACACTGCATGTCCTTTAGTTTGTCTACAAAATTTTGTGTCATTTTTGGCATTTTTCAGCCTCTACACAATCTTCAAGTCAGCTCATAAAAGACTTGTGAGAAGCCCCCGAGGGATCGTGGTGAGTCGTCGTCGTCTTCTTGATTAAAATCGGACCTGACACACGACTAAGCAAAACATCTCATATCTGCTCCGGCCAAAGCAGACACAATAAAACCAAAATGGCTGTTAGGCAAAGAGGATTTTATTACCGCAGCAACTTCATATTGTGTTCTGCACACTTTCGATGATTCTGTCATCACAATATTACTGGTAAGAAGAATGAAAATGTACCTACAGTATATTGGGAGTAAATTGGATGACAAAACACTAGCACCATATCGATGCTAGTTTCAATTAGCGTGTCTATCACTTCTCGCGTTGTTATAGATATGCGTGAGCATCAAGCTAGCGGTCTTTTGTAAGTTAACCTTCATTTTCTTTGTTTTGATGTAAAGTCTAAAGTTTAGACCCATTGTTCTATTTGCTATGGGACCAAAAGACAATTATTGACTGATTGGACGATGGTGCGTACGGTAGTATTTTGTAGAAGAAAAGCTCAATATTAATATGAGTATAATATCAGCGCGTGAGTGTGGCAGTGGCCAGATTCATGAGTGCCCACAGAGCAGCTGTAGGCCGGCGGCTAATTACTTGCACTTTTCCTTCTCCAAGTATGTGGCATTAGATCAATTATGAACAAGCTCAGCTGGCTGCCATGTTCACACATTTCTGGCAGCGGAGGGAGGACCTTTTCTCCTTGGAAGCACTCCAGTGGACTAAGATGGCCATGACCGTCCAGCTCCTTACTTCCAAAGCTCTCACAACTTTATGAGTAAAAAGTAGATTCATCATGACGACATCACGGCTTGGTCAACAATGCTACACCATTTATCATTTTTATGTTTTTCTATTGTCTCTGGGCTGAATGGCTTGCGCTCTCTCAAATGATGAAAGATCATTTTTGTTCACTTTATAGACAGTCTTAATGAGTCAAAGAGTAATAAATGAGGTCATGAGGAGCTCACGTACTAAATAGTAACGTACACGCTTGCGAGCCTTTACGCTCGGGTTGCATAACCAACCGGACAGCATGAATTCTTTGTCGCGCATGGTTGAAATGTAAAAATATCAAATACTAAGTCACTGATGACTACGGTGGAACTAAATGGAGCGAGCGCGCGCACAAAGACGGAGTTATGCAACGCTTCTCTGCTGGAGGACGTTTTCTATTAATCGTTTGGAAATGACACTTTTAGAAGAATACGCGCTAAGGAAGAAATGATTCGCACTCAACCTGGGAACTATTATTATTCTGAATTATATTTCTGTGTTGTTCAATGTTTGCCCTTCTAAACGTCAGGGCGTACAGAATGTTAAAACCGCAGGTACACGTGAAGCAACTTTGAAGCTCCCGAGGCAACTCGCCCACCAAGGTGACGAGACCGCCGAGACTCAGCGACGGACGCAAAGTGTTCAAAGATGAGGTCGTGACGTCTGCTCGGCCCAAACGCTCCAACACGCCGCATTGATGAGCAAATGTCATCGCGCCTCATGAATTCACCCAGTTTCATCTTCTCATCTCCAATGTGACACCAACATGACTGGCCTGTCTTTTTTTTTTTCATGTGCGCAGTCAGTCAGTCGGTCAACCTTTGAGTCAGCGAGTCAGTTGGTGGCAGTGGTTGATTGAATGAGAAAGTCGTGAGTCAATAATACTGTATATGCTGTTAAATAGGTGACTAGTCAGTCAGCAAGTCGGTCTAGTTAATTTGACACTCACTTTGTGACTTCAATAGTTATTCAGTTCTCTAGCCAGCCAGTCAACTCCAGTAGTTTGTAAATTACTCAGTCATATAATTTGTTAGTTTATTAAAAATGGTGAGTTGAATTTCCTTTTTGCCATGAAATAAAATCCGGATACGGTTTATAAGTAGGTGACTACTCAGCTAGAAAAAATAAATATTCATTATTGAATAGAATTATTTCCAAAAGCTTTTATTTTATGCAAACACTTGACGAAAACTACGGTAATAAAATTGAGTAGATTCAAAACATTTTTTTTGTGTGTGTGAGGCTAAAGCTTTTTGCATGAAGAATAGTTCGTTAGTTATTGGTTATTTAGCAGTCACCTGCCTTCCTTCCCTCCCTGCTGATAATAGTCGTTATTGTGATATGACTTCATAATAATGTTATCACATTAGATGTGTAAGACTACATTCGCTTACGGTGAGTTTATTTTCTCCCGCACTCGAGATTGTTTCGCGCTTTAGCCTGTCTTTCTGTCGCTCTCTCGCCACTAATCCTTTCCTTTCCTCCCACGCTGGTGGCAGAAAAGGGGGCGATGCAATGAGACGACGACAGAGGACAGCAACATGAGGGAGGTGACGAATGATGTCGTAAGTTGTGAGGGAGGCAAAGGGAAGAATCCAGGAGGCGTGAGGAGTGTGGGAACGCGCAAAAGAAAATACGTGTGGCCGTCCGTACCAGAGTGATGACACGGGGGTGGAAGGATGGCACGTCTGTTCTCAAGGAACGCCACAAATCCTTAGTCACGATGTTCTTAACAACGAGCGCCGGGTCACTTTTGAAGTTACCCTTCTTGCTCTTGTCATTCAAACAGTGGAGTGGGCCGTTCCGGAACTTGTATTTTTTTTTTGTTGGTCCGTGAGGCAGAAATGATTGTGTCCTCTACATAAACTCTGCCTTGGCGGCTTTTATCATGAAACACGACGAGCTAAGTTAACGCATCGACAGCCAGCCCAGTAAAAAGTGAAACTTTGACGTCCATAGCCGTCAATGACAGTGAATGAGTCAAGATAGAAGAATGATGACAAGGAGGTCGAATCCAGGGAAGAGTGTCGTAATATTTTGACTTTGGCGAAAAATTACATTTGAAGATGGAACGGAATGCGTCGGGGCGTTTATTTGATTAAAGAAAGTGTGAGATGGAAAGATTGAGAGTGGAGGAACAATTTCATTCCACCGCCGCAATCCCACGTTACCCAAATCAACTGAATCAACGTATTGGCTGAATTATTATTGTGTGGGTGGTGGTGGTGGTGGGGTGGGGGGGATGTCTATCTATTTTTCTGTTTCTATCCTGAAGATAAAATAAAAAAATGCCAAATGACATTTGTTGATGCTCAAATGGGGGCAGCAGAGAAAATAGAAAGTAGCTCATGAAAATGAAGGAAATGGCGTGAATAGAAAAATCCGGCTCGAAGCCTTTACAATCACAAATGGAGGCCAAAAAGTAGGTCGAAAAAGCGAAGGGGCGCAGTTATAGAGAGCCCAAAATGATCCATTCTGTCGGACAGATGGCAGGGGAGAGGTAAATAGGAGAAATGAACATCTTCCTTCTCGGAGACGCGGCGTTCTCGCTCCAGCGTGCAGCCAATTGGCGGGGAGGTCACAATTGCAGTTACTATGTGCTCCCTCCTCCGAGATCCAGTTTGGAGGTCGGCCGCCAGTCATTTGTAGGAAAATAAAGACTTTTGTATGAAATGTTCACATGGTACATTTGACAACGTAGCAAGCGTTTGGCGAAAATTAATTCATGTTAAATTTAGAGTAAAAACAAAGGCCACCGCAAGCTAGCATAACGTTAGCATAATATGTCGGCTGCGTATCAGACAAAGTCTGCTTACAAAAATGACAACATGGAAGAATGGGCCGCGACTTCTTTTTCCAGTGGCGCGGCATGTAGTAAACCTCCGCCCAATCTCAGCCGGCAACATTCAGCCCCACTCTGGTTTGTTGCGTGTCGCACCTGAACTACAGCAGTTAGCACCTAAAAGCCGCAGTACAATCGCTGCATGACACAGTTTGGCGCAGTGTGCAGCATTCACAAAGCAAAAAAGGACTTGGCCCTAATGCACTTTCCTTGTCATTTCACACCAAGCGCTAAATATCACTCTACCCGAGGAAAAAGAAAAAAAGCCCTTTGACTTCTTTCGTAATGGATTTCTGCTGTGAGACTTCCAAGCTTCACCTGCACTCACGTGTGCTAATATTTGCCGTGTCCGCGCCTCTTAATGAGATTTCAAACCATTATCACGCCTTTTCTTTACTTTGTCTCAATATCCCCGATTTCGTTGGACGATTTGGCTGATCCGATTTGGAAAAACGCCGCCGTCATCCTCTGCAATTTTTCGGCCTGCGGAAAGCTGTCTTCTTTCTATCTTATTGGTGTCAGCACTCGCTGGAAGGCGCCGAGATGCATCAAAAAAGCTCAGGGACTCATTACCAATTCCCTCTTCCAGAGAGGGATTAAATATTATTTATGATGCTAGGTGGTGGTGGTGGTGGTGGTGGAGGGGTGGACTTAAGTTCACTTGAATTGCTTCTGCCCCTGTTGTCGATCGAAATGACGCGCTCGTGGGCATCCGAGTCGTTATTTGAGAGCCGAACGTGACTGAAAGGCTCCGTTTTGCCGCAGGATACCTGTAAGAAGCTGGAGCGTCCAAATTAGGCTGAATGCACCAAGGGACTGAGAAATTGATATTGACTGACAAGAGCAATTAGAATCCGTCTTCACGTTCTCCGCAGCCAGTAACAATTGGCAACGTGACCGCTGATTAGTATTGATATGTGGTTTAGTTACCGGTCGATGAAAAGGAAGACACTCGGTAAGACTTGTTTTATAATTATTTGCATTCCGAAGGCAGGGGACTGATTTTTAGCATCTTAATCTATTTTTAAACTGGGAAGGAATCGGCAACTTTGTGCTTGCTGTTTTTAAACTGTTTGCGGCATTTCAAAAGTAGTACCCAGACTGACCTAGCCATCAGGACAGATGAAAAATACAGGAAGACAAAGAGGAACAGTCAAAATCGAAGCAGCTCGCATAACTGTTAGCTTATCTGACAACAGGATTTTGGTTTGGAAGTCAATTGACTTGTAAGACGTAACCAACAGTCAACACAAGGTAGCTTATTGTCGATTGGTCATTTGGCGTCATTAGTGCCAGCAGGTTGGTCTCTGTGAGCCCGCATGAGCTAGTTTGGGCTTGTTGTAGCTGCTAACTAGCATTTGTGTGTTTTGCTATTAGTACTGTACAATAAAATGGCGGAAAGGATGTACATTGGAGATTGTGAGTCTCCTTTCGGGATGAAAACAATAAGCGAAAACACCTGCCGAGTCACAGCTGGAAAAAATAAATTAGGGTCTTCGAAGATGAGGAAAAAGATTTGGATCTTTGAGCTGCATAAATTCCCCAACAGTGATCAAAGGAATGTTTTGATGACGCTCCTATTTTGAAGGTAAAGAGTTGAGAGACAAGGTTAAGCACAGAGATGCCCTTCAGTGAAGCCAAGCAGCAGCAGCAGCAGCAGCAGCCTCCTCGGAGATGTAATGAGATGTAATCTGATTACAGCTCAGCATTTGTGGGATGTTTGCATCCTTGAGTAAAGGTTATTTATTTCATTAGTAATCCTTTGTGGAGAAAGATCAACTGCTATCGCTCTTTAGCATCACCGGTTTGGCGGATCCGCATTCCGTCGGGATTCAGTGACATCAAGGCCGATTTTTTTGATGTCGCGCCTCCGCCGAGGTGCGACGGTATTAGGGCCTCATCGCGGACCTTCCATTTCCCGCCATCTGTCCGCACTCATCAATACGTTTGCTGTCGCAGGGCAAGGACGTGCTGGGAGGGGGAAATGTCTCAGTATAAACCAGCCTTAAAAATAAAATATAAAAAACATCTTGGCTCTACTAAAAGGCATCACTGCGGCGAGGCTGAGCGGCGTTTTATCAAAGGTGTCGCCTCGCCGCTTGACACACAACGTCGGTTTTCTGACGAGATTATTTTCCCGTCTTTCACAAACCTTGGAATTTAAAGCTAAGCTCCTGCCAAACGGCAGATATTTAGTGGAAGGCAGTTGTTCTATTGTTGGTAGAGAAAAAAATCTCCAATCAAAAAATACCATGTAAAAAAGCTAAGTGCACATTTTTTTACTTTGAAGTATTCAGTCATTCACTCAACATGTTCATGTTCAAGAAATAAAAAGCCACCGAAGTGAACACTATTGTGTAAATTGAAAAGAAAACATCATTGCTATTAATTTTTATTCACTCTTAGTTTAAGGTAAATCTCCCTGAGGAATAAAATTTCCATCCCAGTGTTGGGGGGGGTGGCAACTTGTATGCACTGACGCGTGGCCATAATGAGATGCCAAAGCGATGGTGGCGCATTGAAAAGATAACACTTTCATTAAGCTTAAATAAATCAATTTAGGAAGGCAAAATTAAAATTATTCAACTATGAACGATCGGAGGCACTGGCGTATTAGCAATCTGTAATTAAAGTGAAATGTAAAAGCAGTTAGTCACACTTCATTAAAGAGAAGAAACATCACATGCAATGCGGGCTCGCCAAGGCTTCACTTCAAGATTTTTGCTTTTACTGTGGGCGCCATTTTTTTGATCAGTGATCACCAAATGGAACCTGCTCAAGTTACGTCATGATTTGAAGGACGGCTTTGTCTTCATTTAAAACAGAAATGATAGACAATGACAAAGGCAACGACTCCTTTTTCAGAGACGCCTGACGTGTCTCGGCCGTGAGTATTGCTGGGATCTTCGTGACGAATCGCTCCACAAATCTCTTCGCCTCGCAGACAAAGCAGCCGGTCGGTTACTGAAAAACATCCATCGTCGCAACACGTGATGGACTTGGGTGGCTCAGCGGGGTTACTTCAATGATTTATGAGGAGCATCTTGAGTAACATGCGTGTATTAAAAATGCACACGCAAGCGACTTTTGTCCCGGCATGCGACGGTCTGATGGGGTTCAAATTGCGGACGTGAGTGGAACTCGTTCCTGGGAGCAACAATGTCTCCTACGAGAAAGACGACTTCTACCTTGACCTATTTTACTTCCACCGTTTGGAAATAAAATCACTGTTGATTGTAAACTAATTTCATATAGCTGTCGCCGCTAATTAGAAGAAATACTGTCATACGACCACAACTGACACGGAATGATTCAACTCAGAGCGGCAAACGGTTTAGCTAACTAGTTAGCGGCAGCCGCTTCACTGAGTTGTGGACACCCAAGTCCCTCGAGAAGGCTGAGCCCTGCGTTCAAAGTGACACGCATTTGGTCGCAGTCACAGATACAGTCCCTTAGAACCTGAGGATGGCGACTCCATGTGGACCAAAATAAGACCTATAAAATAGGTATTAAAACCTCAAATCTGCTCAGAGAGCTCCGAAACTGATGTCAATCAATGCATGCCGTAGCACGGCTCTAAATGTCACTTTTGGCTAGACTGAAAAACAAGCAACGTGTGAGCTGCCGGCGCCAAGGTCGACTGATTTAGCAGGCGGCTTGCGGCATCATCAAAGGCCGTCATCCCCGAGGCGTCGTTTGCTCGGCCGCGCCGCTTGCTCGGCCGCGCCGCTTGCTCGGCCACGCCGCGATCATACGTATTTGCACTTGATCATTTCCCCCAACGCGAGCTTGTCACATCGCCGCTCTGCCACACTTAAAGGCAACACAGCGCTCGCATCCTCAACGGCGCAGCCCGCCGCTCCACCGGGAAGCAGGGAGTTGACCTTCCTGGGCAACCACGAACGTCACACGCTTCGCCACCTGAAGGCTACGAGGACGTCGTCTGTGCCGATCCCCTAAATGAGGACATGCGGGAAAGCAGCCTCCTGCGTTTTTTCATGAACTTTTATCTATTTATTTATGCTTAGTTAGTGGGAATATAAACATATGTTTCAGCAAATGTTTCAGGAGGCTCTGTATATTGAATCCTCCTGAACTTATATTCAGTATACATTTCTTACTTGAGCTCAAAAACGCCCTTCATGCTACGAGCAAACAGCTTGTTTCATAAAAGCGGCGTGCGGCAGCCAGGAGGAACTTGCCATCGGTTAAGGTTTCATCTCCAGCATGAATTATTCACAACGCTTCACAGTCTGATCTGTGCTATTAAAATGTTCAATTATAAATGTTTACCGCATGTTTGCATTATTTTGCAACAGCGCAGGCTCCGCCCTCATTACTATTCCGCAGCAGACTGTAAACATGGACGCGCATCGTCCGGAGAGAATTAGGGGTGCGGTGAAAACAAGATTTGTTGAGGAGTTAGCCGCAGCTGTCTAGAGTGTTCAGCATCAGCGAGCTCCACCCGATGGAAACTCCTCGGAGGCCACGCGGTAGCTCTCGCCTGTCTATTTCATACTCTGGTCACTCAGTTCGTACCGTCTGGACCGTCGCGAGGTTCGGGGCTAAAAAAAAAAAAAGAGGTGTCGACACTTTTATGCTTTCTTGTGAGTCCACCTGTCAAAATAAATCACGACGGGCCGTTCGTGGACGTACACGTTTGACAACAAGGCAGCTAAGTGAAGCGTGTTTGGTACGCTTTGACCCTGGAAAAGTAGCTGATTGATCGCCGGCCGAATGGATTAATGCCAGACGGCATTCCGCCCGGCCGGCCGGCCAAAAAGACACTTCCAATAAATTCAGTGGCCGTTACCCCGCATCAGAGTGATGGATGGCGGTCGTCAGTTGGTTTCTTCCCGTGTTACCTCTGAACAGGTAAAAAGCCGCCTCGCCTTCTCCTTTGACACGGTGAAACGAGGCCTTGTCAGAAAAGGTCAGCCAATACTCAGTAGAACCCCCAAAGTCATGAGATGACTTCAAAGTTGTTGGAAATCTGATATCCGGAATCAGGCTTCTTCCAAATGTGGCTGAAATTATAATCGTAATATATATTTGAATGCATATCTCCTCCGTGAATGCCCGGCAGCTACCAAGGACAACAAGCAGTCATGGGCACCGAACTTGCAATTTCAACTCATTCTTATGAGGAAAGCAAGCAGCAGAAGGTATGAAAAGCAGAATTTCACAAAGTGAGAGTGAAGCTTCCAGCATGACAACTAAGTGCAAAGCTTTGAGGGTCTCTAAATTAATCAGAGCAGTCTCCAGATGAGCATCAAAGACCCGAGCACGTTTCACTTACTACTCTACTTTGCTAACGGCACGCCACAAGACGAGTGGACCGGAGCCAGCGTGACCTGAGGTGTCTCAAAGTCACTGACTGCAAATAAAATGAAAATATCTGTCCTGTCGATCAACAAAAGAGTCAAGATCATAGGTGTCATACTCAAGGCCCGGGGGGCCAGATACAGCCCGCCACATCATTTTAAGTGGCCCGCAAAGACAAATTGTCTTCATTTTGGTTAGCAAAAGACTTCAAACGGGCTTAACACTTAACGTGCCTATGAACTGAGATTTCAGTTACTTTTTTTGTTATGGGGTAAAAGGAGGACAGGACCCGACGCGCCCGGTGATGTCGTCCACAGTTTTACCGCTCGAACTTGACATCTGATCTCATCTCAAAAAAATCTGTCCGGCGTGTATCATGAAACGTGTTTGAGCATCTGTTATGGGCCTCCTTCACGTTCACTCCAAGATTCAGCCTGATGACAATAAAAAGCGGCGATAACTCCTACGTTTACTTTTTTCTCGGACGGGCGGCGCTCGTGCGTTGCGCCACTTCTTCCTCCTCATAACCTGCACAACTTCCATAAATTTGATGATTCATGAAGGAGACGTCTATAAAATATGACCATATATCCGCTTCTCATTCAACACTTTGATGCTTTATTAAACATAACATCCGTTTCAATGGCTCCGAGTGGTAAATAATGACTTTTTTTTATGATTATTTCCCTCCAGGGATTAAAATGAGCCTAATAAATAAAATAAAAAAATACCATGAAAAATACTCCCATAATCGGGGAATCACCTGCATTCTATTGATCTTGAGAAAGTAGTCTATTTTCCCCAAATGTAATTTTATGGACACTGGCAGGAAATCGATAGCACACACAGGATGTGGTAGCAAATGGGAAAAAAACATCCATAAAAATATATTTGTGGCTGCTTCTTCAAAATGACTTTCCAAATAAGTGTAGTTTTTTTTTCTTCTCCGTTTTCTCCTTTTTTGGACAAAAAAGGCTTTAAAGCGACAACCATTGGATTTGAAATGACCTTTGGCTGTGCGTCAATCAATAACTAAAAAAAAACGTCTCGCTCAAGTTATTTTCTCAGCCGTACGCACAAACAAGCTAAAGTTAATAATGATATAATATAATATAATTGACCATTCCAACCACCTCACAAGCAACGTTTGGTCTTAAAATACATTGATACGCTGTTTATTCGTGATATCAGTCAAAACGTTCGCAAATAACTGCAGACGGAATCAATCGGGTGCCCGCTTCCCACACTTTGGCCGGGTATTTTCATGTTTGTCATGATGGGGTGATTGGAGAAGCAAGTCTTGTTGCTGGGAACTTATCGACATAAAAAGTTTACGAAGCAAAGGATCTCCCACAGCTAGATAACAAGGTCCTTAAAGGTGGATGCAGATGGCGCCACTTGTTATGTGGGGGGGAGGGGGGGGGGTTGCGTCATAAATACGGCCGGGCCATCCAATAACGTCGAGGACACATTATGCATCATCCACACCTCACAAAACGTCAGCAGGCTGCCGTAACCTTGACGATGACAATCGTGGCTATTCAAACGGGGAAGAGCGTTGCCGTTTACGCTGGACCGGGATTAGAGCGCCTCCGTTGCGGCAACTGTCGGGAAAATTGATTGACTCAATTACCCGCGATTGATTACGCGGTAAGCGTCGTTATTTAAAGGGAGGCTAAGGCGCGTATTATCGTCTCGAGTTTATTGCCCCGTCACTTTATGACCACCTCCGAGGAGTTTGTTTCCATTGATATGGATTTGTTGCTCGTGTGTTAGTCGTACTTGGCTATCGTTGTTGACGTAGCACGCTAATGAAAAGCAAGGGGAAGAATCGAAAAATAACTCTTTTATCATGATTATTTGCCAGGCTGGAATCCGTCACGGAAAAGTGTCTTTAAGCAAATGTAACTCTGAGTGACCAAGTCAGCAAAGTTGCTAACTTGAGTTGCTACGTGGGAGTGTCGTTAGGCGCCATCTGGCTCTCACCAGCGGCAGGAAGGACCATAACGTCGCATTGCACCCGGCGGCCTCATCCGACGAGTGTTTGAATGCATCTCTCGTCGGCCGCCCTCCTCTGTTTGAGATGTAACTGCTCGCCCCTCCCCCTCTCTGCTCAGCTAAGATGTTCACGTTTAATTAGATGCATCATCGTTAACGTTGGTAAATATTAAATCTGATAAAAATTTGAATTAGGATTTGTCGTCGTCAAGAGAGAAATGTGGGCTGCGGCGGGGGCCGGGTAGGGGGCTAATTAATGGAAAGATCGATGATGGAGGTAATTACACCAGCTTTGATTCTGGTATCTGCTCAAAGTGCGTCACCGTCTGCATTTTCTTTATGAGGATTGTGTGGTTTCAAGCGGGCAGAAGTTGTTGTGCCGGTGAAAAGAATCAATAGCGCTGCTCGTTTACATCGCCGTCTGCCTTGTTAAAGCTCTTGGAAAGTTTCAGACGTGAACAATAAATGTGGCATTCGCCCGCCAATCTATCGTGGCAAGTTTGAACAAGTTTCTAAATAAGGCATAAAGCTCAACTAATGCTGAGCGACAAATATTTTTATATTGTTGAAAACCAATCTTTAAAATTATTGAATATTAAATTAAATTGAGAAATAAAATAGAGAAATTTTATATATATATATATAATATATATATATATATATATAATAAAAATACTAACAAATAAATAATATTTTCACTTTTTTCAAGAATACGACTCGTTTTGATCTGACACAAGCGAGGGCAACGTCTGCCCTTTCTTCAGCTTCTTCACTGGTGTCTTTACGAGGCCCATGGGACCTAATGTGGCTCCTTATCTGGCTGAGATGAAATGAGGACCGTTGAGCCCTTGGTCCGCCATTAGCATGCACGGGGCCGAGCGCCCCGTGAAAGGAAACATTCTATTATCACAATGGAAACCACTTTCCATGTGTCTGGGTGGCGCGTCTGGGATGCGATTGAATCAGAATACCTCAAGGATGACAGATTCCAATTGTCAGGTCTCATATCACAACATCCGTAGCAGCTTTTTTTAGCATTTTTAACAAAAGGCAAAAAACATTCTTGGGATGCTCTGTATTTTGGTAGTTGTCTGGCATTCTGCGGCTCAGACAACAAAGAGCTGCCACATCGTCGCTGACCTTTGGGATGTTCCTATTTTATTGGCTGCTCTTGGCCTGGCCTTTACAGCCGACAGACGATTATGACTGATTATCTGATTTGACCTTTACGACTGTTTTGGCCCGAGGGTTCGGTAAAGCCTTGCAAATGGATCAGGCTCACCCAAGAAACTGGGTAAAGGTCTACTTTAAATTGATTAGTTTGGCCATTTTGGTGGAAGATTTCCACCAAATTTCCTCATTTGGCACAGATTTTTTACAGGTGGAAGAAAAATCACAAATTCCATGTACATGCTAACATATATCATCAATTCTTTATTCTCTATTCATCTGCAACTTACAAAGTCACAATAGTTGTGAAACTCTTCGTTTGTGTTTCCACACCTTTCTACAAAAAAATGTTGGATTTATTCATTTCAATGTGGAAAATTATTTGAGATGAGGAATAAATGCTACCAACATGATTACAATTTAAATTCAAATCTCACAGCACTACTCTAGCTACGCTAGACATTAACATTTTGTTCATTGACACAATCAAAAGAGTGCCTTATTATCTCTGCAAAGGCCAAATTTGGATTTTTGGAGTTTGAATGCTGCAGCCTGTAAGTGTCGGCACATATTGGCCAAATGGGAAGAAGTTTGGGGGAGGCTATAAAAGCATGTCGGGCGGTCTCCCATCAAGTTAAGTGCTTCAACTTCTGCCAGGCTGATTGCAAATGAGGCCCCTGCGCGCCACCCATTAGCTGAGCTGCCACCGGCCGGCCGGCCGGCCATTTCCCGGAGGACCAGAAAGCCACTGTACGACTTAAAGCAACAGCACCCCTATTTGGAGATGGATATTTTGAAGCGCAGTCATTTAGTTGCAGATCCATTTCATTTGTTGTAAGCACTTGAAGCTAACCTTCAAATATGTGTAATAAAAAGCACTACCTAACAAAAATTGGCCCAAACATTGTACTAGCAAGTGTCTCAGACCGCCCGGCATAAAGGGACCACGCGGTGAACCAGAGTGAGCTGAAAATACAGATCAAATTCCCACTGCTCGTTTTCCAGACAACCCGTCTTCTTCAATTGGATCAGGACAACACTGTCCGAACTTAAACTCTTTGCCACCGATAGGTGATGACTAATTAAGGACATTCAAGGTGGTATCGCTATCAGACAAAATTAAGCTATCCTCCTAAAACTGTTGAAGGAACTAAAATCGCACAGACTGTGGCTGAGAACCTTTCTAGGAAAGGTTATTTTGTTTTATGAAGTTGAAAGACTCCGATACAAATGCTTGAGACTTGACTAGAATTGTCAGTGGAATAAAGCGCTCTTGCTGCAATCGAGTTATTTTCCTCAGAAAATCTCAACTGTTTCTGTTCTCACTCTCAATTGTCTTCTGGCTTCTTCCGACTGCTTCTTTTTATTTCGCCACCTTGCAACACTTCACCTCAGGGCTTTAGAGGGCATTGTGAAAGACTGGCCTGAGTCCCGAGCCCCCGGAGGAGGATCAAGGGGGGCTCGGGCTTGACTGATCGCTGGATTTCACCGCAACGGGGATTGTTCGAGAAGCTTTGGCCTTTCCGCCGAGGCTCTCGGATTAAGAACTCCTGGCCCCTGCCGCAAAAAAAAAAACGTGTTGCCAAAAGAGAAACTAGCTGCCAAAGTCATCTTTGAAGTGCATCATGCCACGTTGCCGTCCAACTACGGAATCCTGAGCACGTTTTTGCATCACTATCGTCACAGTGTTGACATGAGCAATGTAGGTCGGGAATAACGGAACTGATTACAGAAGAATAAAAAAACTTTTTGGACATTACCCTCAGGTCAGTCATTGGTACACTTGATATCAAACAAGCAGCAGACAAATGGGCAGCGTCAAAGTGAAACGTGGGGAAAGGAAATTCGTAGGTTCCTCCCGGGAATACATGGAAAAGAAAAGTATGCAGTTGCTGTATCAAGCATCAACAAACACACACAATCTGAAGCCATCCAGAGGGCACACACTTCTCATTTCACTCCCGTTATTGGTTCTGCAGTCAGTTAGTGCCACAATTAAAAAGAGCGTGTGAAAAAACGCTCGCCCACGTCTGATCTCTGATACATTCCGCAAGCATTCACATGTGAATCAGTATTTCGTTCCCAGACATTTGAACTGCGACCTCGCGCTTCTTACTTCTTGACATTTGACCTGCTGTTGGACACAGTCACTTGTGACGGAAACGATTGTTTATTCAGCATTTTGTTTGCTCACATGGGTTTGTCATCACACACACACACACACACACACTAAAACGCAGATCACATCAGGCTTGTTAAATCTATAAAAAAAATAAAAAAAATCTAAAATGTGAACGGTCATTTGAGTGAATGTGATCCTCCACCAGGGGGCACTGCTAAATCCTGTTTTGACCTGCTCTGCTCTGGTCTGGTGAAGCGCCTGCTGCAAGCTGCTCCATGCTTTTGGATCACCGTTATGAAGTTTATGTGTGACCTTGATTAAGCTGAAACGTACATTACTGGCGCTCAGTCATTGGAATTCTTGCCTCAATACACACGAGAAGGAACTTTTAGTGAATTCGACAGAATGGTATGTTCAAGGCTATGTGATCTCAGAGAGCATGCTTTGAAAAAAAGTTTTTTTTAACTGTTCCATTAAAAAAAAAAAAAATCACTATAAATCACGTGGTAATTAAAGTCACGCTAATATTGTATAAACAACCAGTAGGCTACCTCATTTGTAAGGCAAACAAAATACACATTAGCGTGGTTTGACGGAACGCCATATGCTAATTTGATTGTCTATTATTTTCCGGCATAGTTGATTTTCAACGATATCTAACACAGGATCTCATATTTGTTATCTTTTAAACGCATCGTTGCGTATATGTGATCGAATTTCAAAACGAATGGACAGAGAGTGTTTCTGACAGCAGCCCATTTGTTTGCAAATGAAGCTTTCGCTGTCTCTGAATGCACTAAAAGCTTGTTGTTTTCTCAATTCGCAAATATGTCAACGATGCTGACTGAAAAGCTTGAAACAACAATTATCGTCACAGTGGAAAAGAAACGTGCATCTTTTTACACAATGTCTGGAAAAGCCAATTAAATTGACATGGCAGTCAAAAAAATAGCCAGCGGAAGCAAAGCGGCAACACACATTAGATGCTCCCAAAAAAATGACATCTGTCGTGCTCCGACCGTCCTTCGCCCAGGAAAAACAACACAAAGATTGACGAAAAACTTTTCACAATCACTTAAGAATAGAGCCAAAATTGATCGATTCAACGATTCCGCCGGCAGTTTTTGCCAGGATTTGTCCAGATTTTAAAGGAGACCAATTTTGAAATGTGCTTCAAATTACGTCAACTCGGCCACTTGGGAACCAGGTCAACGCTGACGTCTCGTATTTTTGCCGGGCTGCCGGGACAGACTGGAGGAAGCGTGAACTTTAACCGGCGCAATCATGCTAATGACGGGTGAGCTATAAGTAGAGGCAACAGACGCGGAGGCACGTTGACGGGCGATCTGCGGGAGAAATTACTACCGGTTTCCTTGGCCTCCCGTCGTAGCATTCTAGCGGGTCCACGATGCTCTTTGTTCCCGCTTAATTATCATGCCGCGTATTCCCCATCACCGCGCGATGATCAAAACAGTACCATGATTAACTGGCTCCATCTCACATACTGACAGCAGGAAGGGGGGGGGGGGGGGGTGGGGGACTAGTTGGAATAACACCGACACGCCAGCGGTGGCTTAATCAAGTCGTCAGCTTTGGGGAGCACTGCAGTAGTCAGATAGGATGCGATCTGAGCCGGGGTACTGAAAGGCGAGCCTAGCAAAGATGCCTCTAGAGGTGATATTTTGGGCCAACGTCCCCAGTTAACTTCTGCCGGTGTCAATGACATCAAAAGGCCAAGACGTGAGATCTGATAAGTGTACCCCATGCTCGTTAACTTGGATGGACAGCAAAAGCTTCATCGGGAAGGACTGCAAAAGACCAAAGTGACTTTACCTTCCATGTTATTGTTTGTAGGAAGAGCACCATTAAAACCAAACATCCATTTTCTATGTCCTCAAGTCTAATCTTCAAAATATTTGTTTATGAGTCTGCTAGTTGCTGCTAATTTGGTTAGCAACACCGTTTAAATGGTCTTAGCGCTAATATTTTATGTTTATGTTCTACGTTTTCAGCTGCTTCCAATGAAATGGATACAAGGTGGTGTTTATTATTCAGAATGATACAAGACGTATTTGATGCTAGAACATCTGTCAAACAACTTGACCCGCAGCTGGAAGCAGATAGAGTGGCAGCCAGTCGTCTACCTCGATACGTTGTGGTGACGTCGTCATGTGGCCTCGCATGCAAAGCTGTGTAAACGTAACAGCGGATGCAGATGTGCGGGTTTGAGTCGAGAGAAATGTGAGGACCCGAGATGGGCCGTGTGGCAGATGAAGTGATGTAAAAAGCCATCCGGCGAGGCAGCGATGAACTAGGAAATGTCTTCAATATGTTGAGGCCCGAGGAGACATTTAATGTGTTTGGGGGGGGGGGAAGGGGGTGGGGGGGAACACGCTAAATGCAAACAATTCCCCGTTTGAATCAAAGACTCCACAGGAATCCCGTCGTACATTATTAGCACGCTTTAATGAAATACTTTGAGCTAAATTGAATCACTTTGAGGGAGTGACGCTCGCATCGGAGGACCCAGCGGTGACGTGAACGGCTTACTATTTGCAGTGGGTAATGATTCCGGGGTGAATTATGTCTCTCTGGGAGGCGAGAGCATGTCATCGTGGTCGCAGGCTCGGGTGGGAGCGATTTAACACGCGGCTCGTGCCATGCTGAAATAATCAAGGAGCTTGTTGTCGGAGGAGATTGTCTGCCATAAATAGTGTGGGGTTACAACCGCCATGTGTCGTTCAGCGGGTCATCTTACAGCCGCAATCGCGCCGGGGAAGCTCCCATGTCATTGCGCCTTAGCAGCTTTTTCGGCAGTGGGTCGCTGTCCCATATGAAGGACAATTTAGACACTGATATTTTTAAAAGCTGGACCATGATGGATACATTGCAAAACAATGCAGTTTGAGTACATGGAGTACATGCTAGTACATGCTAACGGTCTTAGCTACTATGCTAAATGTCGAAGAACAGAATGGGTTAAAAACTCAAAATTGTTTACAATAAAAAATCAAATATTTATGTGAAGAATTTAGTTTTAGTATTATTGTAAATATTGTAAAATGATCCAAAACAATGCTACTGGTAGATTTTGCTCAAGAGTACATGCTAGGTCATGCTGTCTGCACTGCTATTAGCTTGATGATGCCATTTCGCTAATTTCACGCTTTTTTTTCTGTTCTTCAAGATAACTTAAAATATTTTAGTAATAGGGTGACATAAATCTTGAAAGGTCCATTTATAAAAAAAAAATACATTAGGATAATTCAAGTCTAAATCGTCTGATGATGCCAATCTGTGGTTCCAAAAATGTGGATGAGGTTCATTTGAGACCCAAAATTGCATTTGATGTTTACAAAACCATGTACAGGATATACACATGAATTAGGCCACTTATTTATGACACTTAAGATTAAGTAAACTTTCCATGGCTTCATCTGGATTCCAAACTAATGCTAATTTGACTGTTGTGTTCAAAATAAAGTTATTTATTGTCTTAAGAGGTTTTCCACACTGCTAGAATATTCTAATTATATTCCCACTTCCCTTGTCAGTGAGAATAATTTGCCAAGTGGTTGACCGTGACATGAGAAAGGCTCTCGACGCTACGAGCGAACGGGAAGTTTAATCTTGGCAGCCGAGCAGAAAGTACTAATCCTTGTCAGGAGAACGCGCACGTTCATTACAAGGAAAGTGGCGTGCGTGAGTACCAACATTCGATTTAGGAGCGTTGTTTTTAACGGGGAGGAAAAGGTTTGCTGGGTCTGTAACTGCGAGATGTGAAGTGAAGCCAGAAGCTCTAAAGCCAAGCCTAATTAGCTCAGGGAGCAGGTTAGTAGAACAAAAACATAAAGAAGCCGACATTCATCAAGGGAGAAGCAACGAGAGAGCTTGGCAACTCGATTGGTCTTTAATTAAAAGCAAAAAGGTTTTTTCTTCGCAGAAAGCAGGCGGCGCTCCCGGCAGGCCACTTCAATTACCCGGCAAAGACAAAAAGGAGGGAAGGTGCAACTGTGTGGTCCCAATACTATTATTTGTTGCTCCATTGTTGAACGTTTCTAGAGTCAATTGATCGATCCGTAGCGGTAGAGAATGGTCACTCCCGGAATGTGACGAAAGACAAAAGCCGTGTTGTGTGAAAATGTGTATGTGGAGAGCTTGTGGAAAACATTGGCCTTATAACATTTTTTTAAATAATTGAAGATTACTATTCCTTTATTTCCCACGGGAACAATCCAATCTGAATCCAAACAATTTTTTTACAAGTGTGTCTCAAAAGTGAAGAGGCGAAAGAAAGCGAGACAGGAAACCATTCTTCAGCCTCGGAACATGTGTGCAAGTGTGTTTGAAAGCTCTGCAATGGGGAGGAGGGTGTCGAGGAGGGCGTCTCTCTCCTGGTCCCTCCCCGGCCCGGCCCGACCCGGCCCGCCCGGCCCGGCCCCTTCGCAGTATCCAGTAGTAGGTCCCCAAAGTAGAAACTCATTCAGGCCCCGGTGAATGGAGTGTGTCTAAGCATAAACGCTGGGAGGACTTAACTGGCAGCACGAAAAATATGAGAGCCTCGCAATGTGCCCTGGTGGGCGCAATCCTGACCCTGCTGATCTTCACTGACCTCAGCCATGAAGGTATGGACCACTGTTAATTACTCTGCTTGCCCCTTCCTCCACTTTCCTCCATCTGCATCTGTTCCACGTTGGCAAGGACCCCCCCCCCCCCCCTCCCTCATGGTGTTTGAATTCAAGATTTGATCTGAACTTCCTTCTGTGGTCTTATTCCCACGCCTGATTCATTGCTCAGTGTTTGGATGCTATTCAAGCGTGCGTCTGGTCCGGCGTCTGAGGTCTGTTTCCCATCCAGGGCGTTTGTGCACATACAAGGTCTGCCGAGAGTGTTTGGGTTGCGGTTCTGTTGTAGGAGGTCAGCAGCGAGCGAGGCGGCTGTGAGGTGAGAAGATGAAGAAGGCAAAGAATCGCTCTTTCATGGGGAGCGTGAACACCCCGAGGGATGGCTTTTTTTCTGAGTATCCATGCAGAGGTGGCGGAGGCGGCAGAGGGGTGGGAGGGGGGGTGAAAGTGAGAGTGCAGTGTGAGTTTTAACGGGGAGGCGGGGGTCCATACAATGGCTCCACAGTGCACAGGCACAAGTCAACCTCAGTACCTTTGCTCAATGTGACTTCCTCCGCAGGGCGAGTACACTTTGTGCACGGCGGGAAGAAACTATACATATACATCATGCCTTGTGTCATGTGTTATTTTTTGCAGATGTTTTTTTCATCATCCAAGAATATTTTAGTCAGCTATGAGAATGTTGTTAAAAAATTTGCCGCTTTTAAAAAAAGGTTTCACCCTCAGCAAATATGTCAACGAGTGGCCTTAAGACTTTTGTAGCAAATTTTTACGTTACATTTAGACACATGGGGTTACATTTTTATGTTTTGGTATTCGGGCAGATTGGTGCTGTCAAACGTGGGAGTTTTCTGCTGACGCAGCTTATCTAACATCAAATCGTCCATTGTAGAAAAGTTCATTTAGATCGCTGAGGGACGCTGAAATGCGTATCATCAAAACTAACTAAAGAATATTGCTAAAACGACACATTTCTGACTCACGAAGGCCACCGTAGTTCTATTTTGTAGTCAGCAAAGCCAATCTGAATTCCATTGGCTTCGCATATTTGTATGTGTTGGTAGTGCAAATGTTAGCCTTAGCGGCTAAAAAAAAAAAAAAAAAAAAAAAAAAAAAAAAGGTGACAGTTGAAACGCTGTCAGCGGCTAAAGACTGTATTTAGCGGATGTCAGAATTGGCAAGATGAGCAGTGGGCTCGGAGCGCCGTCTGTCAGTCCCCTCGGCGCCGCACCGCAAATTGCAGTGCGCAATTACGCTAGGAGCGAAGCGCTCCGCGAGCGGCTAATGTGTGAAGTCAAGTATTTGCACACAGCGTCGCTTTGTCCGGGAATAAAAGCTGGAAGCAATCTGTTAGCCACTTCATGTTTGCTCCTTTGCAATGGATGAGAGCCTGACGAAGGACTTTCTCCTCATCGGCAGAAATTGTCTTCTGGCCCCCGATTCCTCCCGATCAGCTAATGTCGGCCAGATGTAGCACCGTCCCTGATTAGGTTTAACCTTTGCTTGACAAGATCTCCGCCACAGGCTGTCAGTACGGGGGCTGAGAAGGTTCCATCGCTCCCCGATGTGTTTACGTCTTCAAATGTCAGAGGCCGGGTAGCGCATGTCGCCCGCATGCCAAGAAGCGAGCAATGGTCAAGCTGCATCTGTTTAGAGCCTCTCGCTTCAGTCACAAGCAGATTTAGAGCTTAGGGTAAAAAAAAAAAAAAAAATTGTGAACAGGAGCCCAGAGAGTGGTGTAATAACATTTTCCGTTCATTTTCTGCAGCGCTGCAACCCACAACTTTTTCCACAGTTTTATGTCCTCGCGTTACTCCCTCCGAGGACGATAGACAGAGAAGCAGTGGCTCAGCAAAAGCCAGCCTCAAAATGCGATTGCTCGGCAGCCCGTGTTTCCCATCCGCGCCTTCCCACTAAGATCTCACACTCAGAATCGTATTTTACCCGTCGAGGTGGAATATCACCGCATCAATCGAAAGAACAGACGCAACGACGGCAAAACGGGCATCACGAGTTTTCTCCTGAGCGAGCGAGCGATGCGCAATGTATGGAGTCGGTATCTGAAATTGAACATGACATCGCAGCGCTCGGCAGCACGCTGTGGCTTTTGTGACTATTATGACGTTCCTTCAATTTAAGCGCTAACAAGGTTGGCGTAAAAAACGGGGAGACGCTCGTTGACTGACTGGGAGGAAAGAAGGAACTTCAGAAAATGGATCCAGAGTGTGCACATGAGCATTTGCTCCACGCACAAGACTAATAAGTCCAATTTTTGCTTTGAGATACTGATGAATTGATGTTATTCTTAGGGACACACGAGGTGACCCCCCTGCTCACCTCATAGTTGAAACAAGGTAGTGGTGGACAAAATCCAAACAAGAAAATTAAGAGTGTCCATATTTGATCTCTTGTCACAGCATTATTTGAAAAAGGAACGTCCACAAGAACTAGTCTTCAAACGGTTCCCTTTCCTTTCTATCGGCTGCTTAAAACCGAATCAATAGATACTCTCGAAGGGTGTAAGTTGCGGTGGGTGATATCTTACTAATTTTATTGAGCGGATCGGATCACATCAGGGGGCCTAAAGATAGCCGTCCGGCCGTCCGTATCGCCAACCTTATGGAGGGCAGCTGTTGGATCGAGACGTGCAATTTTAATTCTGACCTGAAGCAAGCCAGGCTTAGTGATCGCACTCCTCCTTTCCAATCATGAAAATGTTTGGCCTTTTGCTTCCTAGAACAGAAATAACTTGTCAAAGCGTCCTTGAACGAGACGCTCGCCACCGCCGCTGCTGCTTAGCTCCGGTTAGCTGCAGCAAGCATCACTGATTTATAACGACGAGCATTCCCCAAGTAGTCGCCATCTCGCCTTAATTAAGTCGCCAGGTGACAAATGGATACGCCTCTTTTTCAATTAAATTTGATTCTGTTAAGAATTTGAATGACAAAACGGGCGACGACCGAAAGACAGAAAACATCAGATGGTATGTTATCGCATAATCGAAGCTGCAGACGTCCACATTCTAAGCAGATGTTTCTCATCATACGCAACAAGGTTGGCTTGAAGGCCAGCCCTCCCTTTTGAAGGCCTCTTTGAGCCCAAAGATGTCTCGTCATTTATTTATTTATTTATGACCGTCCTTCACATCCCCCCACTTCTTCAAATTCTTTGCCCTCCCTCGCATATACCTTAAGCTTACATTTAGCCTCAGTGTTGTTTCTTGAGACATATACTTTAAAACACAAACGGAGCAAGTCTTTTTTTTTTCCCCCCACCAGAGCCTTTTCGAGGGTTAATTCAGCCCCATCTTGGTTGCTCTCTGACGTTCCTTCCCCCCATCTGGCTGCTGAGAACAATCCCACTTCAAATATTGGCCACTAACCGCTCCGCATGTTTCGATTTCTGGCGGCGGGAAAATAAATGAAAAAAAAAAAAAAAAAGTCAGCCTTTAGCAAGCAGACTTTTGTCCCGCTTGCAAATGGAGCTTTATGCTGATAAACACCTCGAGGCCTCCCGGGCAGATGATCTTTTCCACATTGCTCCCGTTTTGACAGGCGGCTCAGCTTATATTAGGGGGGGGGGGGGGGGGGCGCGGCCCACACGCAGTCCTGGTTAAGCCTCGGAGCGAGGACTACGCTCAACCTCGCTCTCTCCGGAAAGGTGAACGGGAAACAACTCTGTTGTTTTAACCTGATCCACATCAATCGAATAAGTGGTCGGGGTTTAGTGACGGTGGAGCTTTAGTCGCTCAAGTGCCAATTTGCGACGTTCGGTTGTTTATTTTCAAAAGAAGGTGTGATTGTGGCATGCTCTTAGTCGCTCAATTAGACATATTCAGTTGTTGATTTAAATTAATAAATAAAGTGTGATTGTGGCATGGCCTTGTGATGGCGGGGGAATTCCAAATTTGCAGTTTTCGAGTGCGCCACATTAGCTCGGCGGCATTCCGGCAGCTCGGGAACAAGTTCTAATCACACCACTCTGGGGATCGCCTCAATTGCTACGCCGTTAGCCTCGCAACATAATTGCGTCATTTATTTGGAACAATGTCACAATCTAAATAGAATAAAAAAAGGTCAGGGTGTTTCCCCCTCAAAGATTGCAACTAAACTTTTGTCTACCTGCAGGACCCACACGCCGCCGCAGTCGGTCACGTTGGAAACGAAAGCGGCACACGCACAAAGTCAATTGGCGTGTTTATTTCTGATAAGAGCTTTTTTTTTTTTGCCATCCAAAATGGAAGCGCCAGAGCAAATTCTCATTATCACACAACTGCCAAGTTTTCAATAAGAAGGAATTATGCATGACCAGATGTTCCGATAGGGCCCTCTGCGCTGCCGCCGCTGCTCTATTTATTTATTTATTTATTTATATATATATATATATATATATATATATATATATATTTCCAGAAATGAACAAAGAAGATTCAGTTCTATTTTCCTTGCCTTTTTCATCACCGAAAAAAAATTTAAAACAATAAACACAAAATGTCCCCGTGAGGGCTGCGTCCGAGCTTGTGACCTTAACATTCGCTATCGTCCGCGCTGTCGGCGGCTAATTTCATCAGGACGCGTGTTTAACGGACACCGTGGCGGAGAAACCGTTTAGCAATCTAATGAAGAAGTGAGGATGACATTTGAGAAACGTGTTGTAACATGTTTGTCACATGTTGGACAGAATGAGGTCGCGTGTGGCCCGAGGCGACGTGACAACTGCAAATGTCTGTAAAGGGCATTCCCACTTTTCAAATGATTTTTCTATTTTTAGAATTATCGAACTGAAGAATAACGCATGACCAAGCAGAATCCGCTTGATATGAATACTTGGAAGAATCTTGAGTATGCATGCATTAGAGCGCGCACGCCTACTCATGAAACAAACTGAACTTCAGCTTTTAAGGGACTCTGGTGTGATTCGGCGGGAAAAGCCGCATGACTCATAGGAAACAGAAAAAAAAAAGAAGTCTCCATCTGGAGCTGTCTTGAGTTTGGAT
This sequence comes from Syngnathus leptorhynchus, assembly GCF_054491065.1. NCBI lineage: Eukaryota > Metazoa > Chordata > Actinopteri > Syngnathiformes > Syngnathidae > Syngnathus > Syngnathus leptorhynchus. The sequence continues at coordinate 1,151,628 of NC_141200.1, read as the reverse complement.
TTGTCCTTCTGCTTCTTTTTTGCATAATAGAGACAAAACTAGCAAGAAAGTCGCCTTATGATGAATGTGTCAAACTTTAGCATGTGCTATTTAGCGCATGTTAATCACGCTGCGCTTTAAAGACATTTACCCCAATGGGAACGTCAAGTATGACTTGTGAATATGAGTCATGTCTTTAAATATAGCCAGCAGGAATCAATTTGGAAGTTATGAGACTCCTTCTGGGCCTCGGGCCGCGTGAGTCATAATCAGAAGGCTGCTTCGTCATGTGGCGGCGGCCAATAAACTTGGTCTCATGCTACATCCACATGCTAACTGGCTACCATGCTTTAATTTATCAAAGAGTCCGGGTCCGATATTAATAGCGCTACCACGTGACCAAACTGAAGTTGACTCATGCCGGCCTGATTGGGCCGCCAGTAAAAATTCGCAATTCGTGTTCTCGCTAATTTTACTGTCCAGTTACAGGTCGGGAACAAAATAGAATCGAAGAGGTTTAGGGATCGAACCAGAGCTAAAAATAGGCAGCTAGCATTTTGGAACGGGGGCAAAGGTTAGGAAAGGCCATACAGGCTTGGGATTATGTACAGTACGTGTGTGTGTTAGCATCGACATCTTAAAATAGCGGGGAGGAAATTACGTACGCCATCAAGTTCAGTGTGCTGTCGCAAGCGAAGCCCGGAACAGCTGCACAGGAGGAGCTGAGGCAACAAGCTCGCTGCAGACAATAAGCTCCTTGTGCAATCACGCTGAATATTTTATACGCTTGAGGTTCAACGTGCTTCTCGGATAAAGCAGCACTGTCAGGAAAACCACCATGATGACAGTCCATAATTGGACTCAAAAGGTAATTGCGCCTTTTATGGTGTGAGGGATACAAAAGGAGAAACTTCAAGTGTGTTTGTGTGGGAGCCACATTATCCAGCCATCTAATCGTGAATCACAAATTACAAAAATAATGCAAAGAAAACACCCTGAACTCGACAAACAGACGAGTCGTGCCAAGAGATGTTTTTTGAGTGATTTTTTTTTAGCTTTGATTTTGAAAACCAAAAAGCAGAGGCGTGAACTTTGTTTCTGTGAATTTTTGTTTTTGACCTGACTTAAAAACATTTGCTGTCTTAATTCTAACACACAATGCAAAACCCTACAGAGAATGTAATGGATAGCATCTATGTGGCGATGTGTCGTCGTTGAACACAAACAGTGCAGCAACAAATAGAAAGACAATATGAAAGACGCCAAATATTATCCTATATATAAAACATAATATTAAAGCAGCTTTGTTATTATTATTAGCATTATTATTATTATTCATTGTTATTGTTGCTCGTTGATCGAATATCAACCGCATTATCATTATCGCGACATTTAACAGCTAAAATTGTTAATATCCAATGAATGATGAATTCATCTTTCAGTGAGATTGCATCATGCATGAACGTAGCAGAGTCTTTCCCTGACAGATTCGGTCACGTCATTTGCGAGTTTAATTCCCCGGCAAAGGCAGCAGCTGGTGGCCTCGCTCACTTGGCCGTCCGTGGAGGGGAGGCCGCGCTCTTATCTTTACGCTTTATGTGTGTTCCAGTCAAAGGAGACGCAATCGATGGGCAGCGAAGACAACGTGTCTATGCATGTGTGTGTGGCCTCCCCTCACATTTGATTGATGGACAGTGCAGTCCAAACTTCACCTAAAACGGGATTATGGGGGTTTGGATTCAATCTAGAGGACAAAGGCGTCCCTCCAAACTTGTGGCATACAATCATTTGGCCCACTTTGCTGTCAGGTGCAGGCGGCGTCCGATAACGGCAACAAACGAGAATTCCATTCGCCCCATCGACATTGCGGATCTGGAAATCATATTTGGCTTTATGGGCGCGGGATGAGTTTGCTGTGAGGAATCGACGTGTCGTGCAATCCACTGCACAAATACTTTAGTGGCGAGCAATGAAATAAGAGTGCGGGTATGCTGGGATGAATATGAATATAAAGGAAAAAGAATACAAAATATACAAATTAAAAGAAAAAAAAAGAAAACTAATCAAAGGTACATTTTTACGATTACAAAACTAAGTAAAACTATCATATAAACGAGAATCTTATTCATCTGATTCTTATTCATCTTTGGAAATCAAATTAATACATGCGTCTAAAAGCTTTCTGTTTTTCTCACTTAACTCGGCCCAAAATGCGACATTGACAACTTTATATGAGGAAATAAAAATAACGTCTGGTGATCGTTTTGCGAATATTTGCAACCGTGAAAGAACCCTAACGAGAGCTGCCAATTCTTATCGACTGAAATCACCTACTCGCCAAATTTTTATTACACATGGAGACCGGGCCCATATGCTAACACAACACGAGTCGATGTTAGCTGGCAACTGGAAGGGAAAGCTAAGGCAGAAGCGGACATCGGCTCAGCTCAACATTCCCCAGCCTGCGGCCGGGCTGAGTTGAAGCCAAAAGAGCAGAATTATCTTTTCAGATGCTTCCCGTGGAAAGGGAATCTAGAACAGCTGCATAAAAGCATCGGCGGTTACACGATTGTGACCTCACCGGACGGAGATTGCTTTGTCCATAAACAAGAAGAAGGCAACTGCTAGAGTCGTTTTCATTTTGCTGCCATCATTTGAAGACCAGAAAAAAAAAGGTTCAGAAGGAAAGCGAGGTCAGCATGTTGGGGCGGTGACTGCCGGGCTACTTTGGAATTTTAATTCAGACTTAATGATCGCGTTAAAACAATTGATGAGTGTCTGCATTTAAAAGTGTTGCTGGGTCTACTGACGGTGTTGTTGGTTCAGTTCCCACTCAATGTGAGTGTGACTCGTCTGTCACTCTTCAGGTTCTGAGAGCTTCAGATCAGTCTGTAGAGGTCCAGCAAAACGGAACTCTCTCTTGATCGGTTCAGTTGTGACGCAAGAGACAAAAAGATGGAGACCGTTCACAAGACCCTTTCGTTCTTGTCCTTAAATAGGATGGAACTAATCCGAGTCTTCTAAATCCGGGTCAGCCAGTGTGTGTATCTACACGCACTTAAGGACGGCAAAGCAGATTTCATATCTGTCACAATGATGTGCGAGGCAGCCATCACCGGGCGACAAAGCTCAAGGCGTTCAGATAAAAGACTGAAAGACAGTTTAGCAAAAAAGCTGAAGATTTGGTTCCAAGTTTCAACCTCAGCTTGGTGACTAAACCTGAGAGATGTGAGCAAGCCAGAAACATTGATCGATCCGAAACTTGCTTGACTGACATCGGCATTCAACTGCAGTCTATTGTGCGACGAGTGGCCTCGACCGCAGACGGAAACGAAGCGACGGTTGGTATTGTTCCTGCGGTACGGGCATGTAAACTCTGTCGGCCAGCGAAAACAAAGGCTGACCCGCCGAGAGGACGGACGAGTATTCCCGTCCATGTGACGTGCTATCAATAGCAGCGGCGCATAACGTAAACACAATAGCGCCTTTTCCGTAGCGAGGCTATTTTTACAAACGCGTATTTGTCTATCGTTTTTTGTCCGCGAGCAAATCTTTCTTTAGATTTCAGCTTGTGACGACGGCGCGGTATATTTTAATCTGCGGTTTTCTCTGGGCGAGCAGGAAAAGCCCAAAGTGATTCAAGCACCAAGTCACACAAGGACACTCGACGAGGACCGACACGGAGTCACATATTCCATTTGAGGCGCTTATTAAACTGCACAGCTGTTTTTTAACCGTATCCCAAATGGGCAATTGGTGAGGCGGGTTCTAACCATGACCAGGACATTAACTACTGATGGTAGTCCCCTTCTGAACTCCTGGACGTTTCTGCAATGAGCTCATATGGGAGCGGAGGCCCCGAAAAATAATGAAGGCCAAGTGGCATTGCTGAGTGGCAAGAAGATAAATAATATTGTTTAAACTGCTGAGTATGCGCTTTTTTTTTCTCAGCGAGGACTTGCAGAAAACGCTGCGGTGATGGGCAGTTGGGGGTTGCTTTGCCAAACTCGACAAGCTCGACCACGTGCGGCGCCACGCCCGACCCACGCTGCTGCCTCAAAACACTCACAAATGTCACAGCTGCTTGTGACAGAAAGCACAGCGCCATCTTATGGATGGAAAAGGTCAATCGCACAATGGTCAAAATAAGCCAATTACGTTTTATAATAACTTAAGTCTTTGATTTGTTGTTTTGGCAATGAGGTAATGGCGATGTGAAAAAATTTGTGAATTCTTATACTTGGAAAATTTCTGAGAATTTATGAGCATAAAATAAACTTGAAACTTTATATTAATATGAACTGAAAGCTGAGTTCATGTACTTTTACTATTTGACTCGTCCTCAAAACAATAAAAGATAAAAAAGCTTTGCCTGCTGTGACTTTAATAAAAAAGAAAATGAAAAAAAATCACAGAAATGTTCAATTTACCAAAAAAAAAAAAAAATTGAAACAGACAACTCGACTTCAGAGCACGTTTGGGCTCCTTGGCAACATTTGCACAGACGGCTGCGAATGCTTTAGTGTGCGATTCGTGCCACTGCGCAATTCTCCACATGCGTTTATTTCCATTGGCCTTTTTTCTTCACGACCATCTTTGGAACATGTGAGCCAGGAAGGTATCGAGCGCCTTCGGCGGCATTCTGGAGGATTCGGCAGCGCTATACGCCGTGTCGGGCCTTCATTAGGAGGCACAAATATACGAGCTGCTTCAATTGCCCTGTGGAACTCGGTCGCTGGAGCTCAATGAAATTCCCATAAACAAGCGTAAATGTATTCAGAATTTATCAGATTCACTTTGGACATTACGTGACGTGTCCTTTTCGTATCTAGGAAGCATCATGCTTCCTCCACCACGGCTTTGGCAGATCAAAACGACCGACACATGTTGGAAATGAAAGGCCTCTGTTACAAGGTGGCACACCGTTAAAATTCAACCTGGTTTGTGTTTTGCACACATGTTCACCAGGAGATTTTTTTCCTGACAGTTCAGAGAGTACAGCCAATCTTGTTGAACGCTCGGAGCATCAGAGTCGGACAAACGGTAGAGCGCAACAGCCGCGCTAGCTTTGTTGTTTTAATGAGCACTTCTTTAAAGCAGTCGTAAAAAACGTCAATGGGAAAATGGATACAGGTGTGAATAATAGCGAGAGGAAGCGTTCTAGTCCACTTAGGACACCAGTTAAACAAAATCAATTTGTTAGTTAGAGTTGATGCAGCGTTATAACCGTTTAAGTCATTGTAATACAAATGCTACAGCGACACATCTAGACAGACAATATTCTTTATCTACTGCAAGGAGCAACTATTATTCCTCCATCTGAATTAAGACTGGACTATTTTGGATTATGGGCATAATATTTTGAGAATATGACGGACAATCAAAGATAATTGTTGGATTCATTAGTAATAGCCGGCACACTTCGGCAGGCGTTTCCCCCTTCAAGAGCAAGCCCGTCTGGAGCCAACGTTTGCTTTCACCGCCACACGCCATTTTTTTCCGACGGTTAGTGCCACCACATCAGACCAGTGAGGCGGTTAAGAAAGTGAAACACATGATTAAGGTTTCACAAAGCCGTGTGGCAGGGCGAGTGACGCTACTGGAAACACGACCAACACCCTGACCCGACAGTCGGCCAGAACCTCTGCGAGCGACTTGACATCGCCCAAGACCGGCTGCTTGAGTTTTTCTTTCCACGTGTCTTTCCTTCACTCTACTTGAAGTGACGACACAAAGGCTCCATTTACAGAAGCCGTCTGAAATGTGAAGACTTTTTCTCGTCGTTTGTTTGACTTTCTGAAGTGGGGCCGTTTCATCGACTCGAGCAGTCACTGAGCGGTTTGCCACTGTTTTGCAAATGTTTGCTACACACTGCCATCCCAACAAGAAATATAGTTTGCCAACATCTTTTTACAAATCCAGACGAAAACCAAGATTAAACTCCACAGAGGTGTGAATGGGAGTTCAAACAGTTGTTTGTTTGTCTACCCCCCTCCGGAGCCCCGCCTCCCCCTGCAGTCATGCTCTCTGCGCCACATGCCGGTTACTCATCATTTGCGACTGCAAGCCACGAGGAGCAACCCAAGTCACGTTGTGCTTATTTACAGTCACTTCGAGTTACCAGCAACTTTCACGCTGTGTTAACAATCGTTACAAAACACGCACACAAAAAAAAAAAAAAAAAAAAAAAAAGAAACAAGAGTCGCTTGTGTCGGCGGCCACGCCCTGGCTCGCCCATGACTCACAGGCACGACGCAAAATGTCACACAGCTAAAACAGCAACCTGAGCGCGAGCGGCCGATACAGAGTCTCGTTTGTTTAGGGCGCACACATCGGCGTCTATTTAGAGACTTAAGTGAGCGCACACGTCATGGATGGAAACACTGTTGGCGGCAAAATGGTGCAGGAGGACCAAAAGTGGACAGAACAATTCTACAAAAATAAATACATCAATAAATAAATTGATCGATCTTAATTTTCTCTCGCACTTGACAAACTCTCCAAACGTTAAAAAAGCCAAACTAATACTAAAACAAATGCGTGGCTTAATACAAACTGGCAAACACAATTTGAGAATATTCCGTCTCTAGCGAATTGCCTCCAGTCACCTTTAACCCAAAACAGGACCGCTGTCTGGTTGTCATCATCATGTCAGTTAGAACTTCTCAGCACCATAAAAAAAAAAAGACGAATAAATGCGAGTTTGTTGTAGGTATGGCTGCCAGAAATTCCGTATCGCTCCTTTGAGAAACGTTTCTGTATACGACACTCTGATCACAGTTCTCCGTTCCCTCAATTTTACCTTTAAAGGTTATTTGCATGACACATTAAGAACGTGTCATTTATCATCACTCAAAGCACGACACCGCCTGCGAGCTAACCTGCAGATTACTGATCATCGTCTGCGCACGAGTGACCTTCTTGCGAGGTTTACTTAATTACCGCAAATAAAAACATCACAGCACGCCCTCCGTGTTATTTTCATTTCCGCGGCTTACGCAAGCGGACATGTGGGGCTTATCCATGAATGATGACGGAAGTCAAACGCCTTAAAAAAATAAAAAAGTGTAATATTAACCAAGTGTTTCTTCACCCAGATTGAATTATATTTGATGGCAATTCTCTGTGTTGAAATTCAGCCAAGCTTGACTTGATCTGATGAATGCCCTCCAAAAAAACAGGTGTGCACCAGGAGGTCAAAAGAAGAGCAAAGAAAACCTCTCGGAATCCTGCTAAATCCTAGCACGGCCCAAATTCTAACCTCAAATGGGGATTATCACCTTGGTTTCATGACTAAGATCAAGGATGGTTTTTTTTTTGCCAAGATTAAAGCCTCTCCTCTGTTTGAGTGAAGTGAAAGGTGCCGCGATATATTTGAACGTTCTTTGTATACAAGCGTTGAATTCTTATGAACGAGCAGGGAAAGTTGGAAGAAGTCGATAGTTTTAACTCAAGCTGTGGGGGAATCAATTTTATAACCACTCGCTGGACACTTTGAGGTTTTAAATGAGGCAATTAGGATTCTAGAAACATTCGCCCATACCTTGGCTTATTTCTTTGGTACCTTTCTAAGTATCGGAACAGCCTTCAAAGCTCATACAATATGGCCAATGTTGACTACAAAGCACATGCTAACATTAGCTTACTTCGTGACTGTAATTTAGCTATCGACTATGCGGTGTTACATCATGCGTCACTTGACTTAAACTTAAAACTACTTTGGTGTAGTTTCCAAAGTATTTCTTCAAACAACAGTTTTCTTCAGAACCAAAATGAGACTTTAGCTAGCTAGCGGGAGTAGAACAAATCAAAACAACCAAACAGTTTTTCTCAACACTTAAGGAGGTGAACGAAGGGTGAATGTCGTAAAAATCTTGATCATGAGATGTTTGACACAAGCCGTGAAACACGGCGAAAAGGACAAGGGTGAAGGAAAGAAAGTTTACTATTATTAGTGGATGTCCAGAGCAACATCATGACGTGCTTTTACGTCACCACCGGGGACAGTCCTCAGAAATATGTGCCACATGAGAACAAATACATATATCTTATTTGGAAATATCACGCTTGAAATAATATATACATATTTCCAAACGAGTGGATTCCGAGAAACGGCACGTTCACTGTTACGAATATGATCTGAGAATCAAAATATCTAGGGAATAAAAAAGTGACCTGTTGTCTCATTCATCTTTTGTTGTCAAGTTTAAATGTTTTGTCCAGCAAAAATGAATCCTGTTCCAATATTTTTGAAGGGGAGCGTTAAGGCGGTACAGGATGTATTTGATAAGTTTGTGGCTTTGGGAGCAAGCAAACTTATATTTGGTCTTAATAGAAAACAAACTTTGTCCTCAGGGGAGTATGTTTTCACTTATTTGTTGAGAACAAGTTTGCAGTGATTGTCCCTATTGGCTTGTCTGAAGTGAGCATTGACTTTTTTGCCGGGCTTTGTTTGGTTCTTAAGTATAGGCGACTGCGACTCTGCCTGAGTGGATCTCGCACCTCCAGCGCTGAATGAAATGGACATTTTTTTTTTTTTTGCTTTGCCTGTGGCCAGCGTTCAGTGGCCTGCCCCTATCGATGAGCTCTCATTGTGCTCCTGCGACGCTTGAATTCAACAAGGTCTTGTAAAATAAAAAAGCGAAGCCACTTTGTGACAACACAAACACAGCAGCCCATCTAAAAATAGCCCACAGTCATTTGTGTATGTAAATGCACATGCCATTATGCACACGCCATCTGTGCGTGCGGCGTGTCTTGCTTGTACCATCTAATGACTCACGCTCATATGACACTTCCATCAGTACACTTTAATTGCGTCGCAGCGAGATAAAGGGCTTTCTCTCGACGATGATGGATGAAAGGCTCCGGATCGGCAGATGCGTCCTGACAGCCGACGTTTGAAGGGAACGTCCGTGATGGTTTCTTTAGCACGGCGACTGAATCTTGCAGTATGTTATGGTATTTTATCGCCAGAAGGCTTCCAAGTGTATTAGTCACTCGTAGAACTATCAAGTCCAGCTAACGACAGTTTTAATAATCATGAAACTCTCCGGTTGGATATGCTGCTGAACCATGTGTGTCAAAATAGCAGTTTATAATGCTAATTTCCATCCATATCAGTTTTGATCATAAGTTAGTGTGACCAAACTTCTCAAATGCTTTGATTAAACCTTTTAAATAAGTTTAATTTCTTTGATTTCACTTGAAAGTTTTATAGTAAAGTTAAACTGAGAGCGACAAAAACACGTTGCAGTTAGCATGCTAATGTAAACATTAGGGACCGATGCTGTCACTTTCTTTTAGTTTTATCTTTTCTTTAAGTTTCTGAAATGTTGGCTATGTAAGGTTTTGAAAGATGATTGACAATATTTTTGGCCACAACCCACAAAACGGACGAGAGACAAGGAACCAATAACAAGGCGAGCGACGCATCCTTAGCAACGTTTGTAACGGTAATCAATTGCTTTTTGCTTATCTTTGAATCCCATCCATCCTTCGCTCACACATAATTAAGAAATGGCCTAATAAGATCATATTCCCCAATAAATGAAATAGAGAAATATCAGCAGTCACTCAGAGGCAATGAGGTGCGGCGTTACTTGTAATTACTTTGTTGTCGGAACAACAGTCCGTGCATTGCTTATCATCTAAATGCAAATTGGATGCAAAAAGAAGCTTGTGCTAAAAAACAGCGGCAGCTCTCACTCATTCCGAGGTAGGCTGCTGCTTGTTTTCTTTTTCACGCCCACGAGTCTGCTGCTGCACAGTTGCCGAGGGTACTTTATCAAGTTTTTGTTTGTTAGCTCGGAGGCATCGTGGAGTTTCAAGTAAGCAATAAAAAGGCAGGAACTCGTGGTGCTGGTGCCGCCGCCGCCAATTCAAACTCATGACCCTTGTCACAAGAAGCGCTTGGCCACAAAACAAAGAGGACAGTCCGCATCAGGAATTCAATCGATTTTTGGTCCAACTCTTTGGTTTGACCAAGTCGGTGAACTCTTGCAAACAATATAAGACTAGTTTCAGACAGCAAACTTTTTTTTCCCCTCTCGTATACAATCCAAATCCACACAAAATAATCATTTAGATGGTTGAGCAACTTGTGTAATTTGACCAATGCACAAAGTTAGCAAACATCACATTGACCTAACTATTTAGGCCTTCCAATAATTGGCTGGTGTCAGGCTGAAACCTCCAATTTGGTAAATTTCTTCTTGTTTTTTTTTAATGAATCAATATGATTGGTCAGCCCAGGCATGGGCGTAACCTTTACAAATTACTGAGTAGTCTTTTTTGACGATGCAATATAAGTGTTGATTTGGGGATTTTGAGCTCCACCTGACAACAGTGATTAGAATCTTTAGATTTCTATCGTTATCACAGGGGGTCCTCGATTTACGACGTTGATCCGTTCCTACGCAGCGATGTAAAGCGAATTTCGGGACAGTAATAAAATGAAACAGGACAGTAATAAAAAAAAGATGAAAACAATTCCTTACCTTGATTCCTGTGGTCGGCTTGCACACTGGAAGGGGCGTTGAAAGAGAGCGATGACGCAACAGTCCAAAATGGCGTATATCATGCGAGTGGGTAACGGCGTCTTCCTCGGTCCAGAGCCACTTGCAGTGTATTCTTTCGCCGCGCGCGGGAACTAGTTGGTACGAATCTTAGGACGCTTTTACGACGCAAAACTGCTTTAAATATATGAGGCTTTAAATATATAAGATGAAATACAAAAAAATAATATAAAACCATAATATACAAGACGTGTCATAACTCGAGGACGTTGTAAACTGAGGACCCCCTATATAATGAATAATATTGGCAGAAATCACGAGTGACAAAAGTTTCAAATACTCACTCATTCAAATCTGGAAATGTTGATCATTGTGCTTTTGGCAGCTTTACTTTTCGTGTTGGCTCTGCACTTCACGCATTTTGCCTTTTCCTTGTTTTCAATATGCAGAGCAGGGACGAGCTTCTGGAAAAAAGAATTTGGTGAAATTTCAAAGTGATCTTAACTTTTATAACAGGCCTTGTTCTGGATAATGTGTCTGAATTTAAGGGATTGATCACTTCTCTTTATCTTTAACACAAATGTTTCCCATCTGTGATAAGATTCCCGCTCTACAGTGAGCTTTTCCCGACTGAAATAATAGCTTTGGCCGGAGAGGTGGGCGCAGCAGCCAAAGGCGTGCGTACTTCCCCACCCAGTTCTCCAGCTATTTTAGTCCGAGCGCGACTGCGGCGAAGCAGAGTCCTGAGTACAATTAAATGGAGAGCTTCCGCACTATTAGGCAAAAGTCTTTCCATTGATAAAAATAAAACGATATGATCGATTTGGTCTTTTTTTTTTTGTTTTTTTTAGGGGGAGGTTAAGAGATTGTTTTAACTTTTCACAATCAAAAGGTGCTACCTCTGACTTCCCCCGACAACGTCCGGACTGAGCACATCCCCCCCGACTTTGCCACCACATGTTTAAACCATTAACGAGACCAGAGAAAGCGCCGTTCAAGTTGAAAAGGGTGTTCCGTGATGAAACCTCGTAATCCACGAGTAGGGATGGAAGCATCCCGCAATGCGGACGGCACCGTTAGCTGGAAAAAATGAGTGACGACTTGTTGCTTTTGGAAAATCCTCGTGTGGATGAGTGTGCGAGAAACTAACCTATCATTACCATTGGAACCGAAATAGACGCCATTCCTGTCGGCTCCACCGATGATTCGTTTTGGATTTTCCAATCAAGTTCTCATAGGAAGTCATGAAAATAGAATTGTTGCGGGAAAAGTATCGGAGCACTTTTACATGTTCGGTCAGCGATGCTGTGATTAAGAGCTGATTCTAGGTGGAGCTCCTAGTTGGATTTTGGAGGATCCACTCGATCATTACAAATTTATATTGACATAAACTTTGACATACTTTCAAAGTATTTGAGCTGTTTTACTTCTGATCCTTTTGAATGAGCAATAAAGACAGAGTGGAAGATAGAGAGAACTAAAGTTTCCCGAATAAAACATCACATTGCTCCGTTACGGTCTATTAAACCCAACGCAAGCAGACAATTTGGAATAAATTATTAACATTTATATCTGGATCGTTTCCAGATTTTAAATGGTTCTCGCTCAACCGGGCTGCAGAAGGCATCAAGGTAACTGGTTGTGTAATTCTTTTGCAGAATCAATGCTGGAGACATAAAAAAAGTTTGGACAAAGATTAGTTTGGTTTTCCATAAAGGAAAACCAAACATGCCCACTACATTTTTTCCACTGTGTAGTATTTTATATGCGGTTTATTGAAGTACTGTATGTGAGTGAGCACTCAGTTCTGGGATGGTTTCCCAAATGGGACTTCTGGGTGGGGCAGGGTGGGCCCTCTCAACGGTAGCGCGGCAGCGGGCGGGCTGACTCAGCCAGCAGGCCAACGAGAAACTATCAATTGCTATAAAAGTCGAAACGGCTGCACGACGTGTGCGTGTGTTAATAAGTGCGAGACTGAGTGTGAGTGTTTATGTCTGCAGCTCGTGCCACTGAATTTGGGCGTGGAGGTCGGAATGGGTTGGAGAGCCAGCATCTGGATAATGCATTTTTCTGACCCTACACTCAGGGGGGGGGTTCGTCTGGACTGGAATGGATCAGTCCAGTCAGGCAGTCTGCTGGTGTGTGCCTTCAGCTGGTTCCCATTATGGGAGTCTAATGTGACTCTCTGATCTTGAGCACATACTGGCTTTGCTAGCCCTGTTTTAAGTCAGATATGTGCGATTTTTTTTTTTTTTTTTTTGCTCACAGTAGCTTCTGTATCGGCACACTGGAAGACAGCCAAGGGCTCGTTTACAGAAAAGTCTCACTGTCACGTTAGCTCATGGAAACTTTGGAGGTATGACGCTGGAAGTTTGTCCCGCTTGCCAAAGTGTCCCAATTTGGGGTTTGCATTGGAAAGATGATTCGTTATAACCCAAATGTTGCTTTTTTTTCCCCTCTGGGGTTTTTCAAGACCCTTTTCATGTCATCGGATTTAAAATTACTGTGTGTTATATTAAGGAATGAAAACGTGAAGTGCTGCCGCAGAATTGTAACGTAACCATTCAACAAAGAATTGAGTTTAAGTTAATTTTTCATCTCAATTTTTTGGTAGGTACTATTGAGCCATCCATTTTGTGTCCTGCCGGACCCCACAAAGGTCAAACGAGAGCACACAAGCGCCTATTGACATGAAGACTTCCCTTTGATTCATCTATTTGTGCTGCTTAAATTGCCCAGCTCTACTTCAAAACCTCCTAATTATAGTGGCAGAAGCAACAGGTCATGTTTGTAGCATTTTCGGAAGCCTTTGGTTAGTTTCTGGAACTAAATCAAAACACGGCAACCGAGTTGTCACGGTAATGACAACAAATAACGCCGGCTCGTTCATTTGGGATGTTTTGCTTGAAACGTGTGACTCACAAAACAGCATACGTGGTTGGAAAGAGTGAAGGTACTGCAATCTAATTTCAACTTTGGAATTTGCGAGCTCAGCCTAACCTCCCGCTAACCGTAACACTAATCCCTTAACCGTTATTACTCATGCTAATGCTAACGCCCTTATCCTAAAGCCTAACCCGAACATGAAACGCAAGCAAACAGCGAGATGCAGATACCAGACACAGCTGGAAGTCAAGAAGGTGGAGATTGGAACATATTTCATGGCACAAAAGGCAAACAAGACCAAAAACTCACAGGTGGAACTCATTCCAGAATGAACAATAAAAAAAAACAATAGTTCAACTGACAGCAACGATTTTTCTTTGCCATTATGGAATCTGAGTGAGCTCCACAAGAGAGGAACATTTTGAACCACTGTAGCCCGTTATGTTGATCGTATGGTAGAAAAATATATCAAGAGCATCCGAGCGTTGAATGAAGCACCGTTTTGGCACAAGGTTTGAGGCAAGAGTTTCAAAATATTTTAAACAACAACAAAGACTGCGGAATTCCTGATGGGAGATTCCGTAAGCAGGCCAACGGAGAGTTGAGAATTTATGAGATATGTCTGGGAAAAACCTGGAGTTCCTTCAACAAGCGAGTCCGACCGAAACCTGATCTTTAGCGTTCCTTCGCACGCTGTACATTACAGGCACGTTTCCAGTTTTTCCAATTCCCTGAGCTGACATTCACATTGAAGAATTCGTAGCAGTGACAAGCAAATTAGCAACAACTCTTTTTCGCCACTGAAAAGTCATATTATCAAAAGAAAAAGTCAAAAGATGGCAGAGTGACAGATGCTCACACCCCTAATAACTAACAATAAGACAATTTTATGGTGATTTTTATTTTTAAAATTTATGACAATTTAATTTGATGACAATTAGCATACTAGCAGAATGTGATGCAATTGGTGTGTGAAGACGTTCGCCAACAACTGTGATGGCTGCTATTGCTAAAATAAAATAGCCTCCGTGCGCCGAGTACTCCTTATGCAACGTTTCAAAGGGAGAAGTTTGATTATTTCAATGAGCCCCACCCAAGAGGGTTCTCCGCCGTTTTGGCTGCACACACAGGCCCACTTTTGTGATCCACTTCGTCATTAAGTGCAGCAGTCCAGCGACTGGCCACAATGCTTCTGTTCACACTTGTTTGTTTTACAATGTTGTTACGGCCAGTGAGATCATCTGCGTTTTTATTTTAGCGACGCGCGTGATGAGCCAACACGCTTGCGAGTCGGTCAGAGTGCCTTATTTGGACTTTTGAGAAAGTCCCATTGTGTGGACTTGTGTTCCAGCACAGTATTGCTTTGTTGTGAACGTGGAAATATTTTCATTCACTGGCTGTGTGACGAAGTCAAGTTGACCCAACGTGACGTTTTCTTTCCAGGTGAACGGTGATCAAAATACTAGCAGTTGGCGCGAGAATGTCGTTTTGGCCTCCTAGCTCCGAGTCTTCTAAGAGAAGCACAAAGCCAAACAAGAGGGATTCTTTCATCATGTTCTTTGCACACTCTCCATTCAAGCGGTCGTAATTTTTGATTCGGGCCGCCGTGCACTACTTGTCACTTTGGTTTTTGAAAAAGCATAAAGCCGGAGGAATTTTAACTGTAGCTCCCCCGCCGTGTCGCCGTGAGCCGGTTCTTTTCAGATGGGACCCCCTCCGTCCTCGCGGCAGTGGATCGGGGATCTGTCCCGAGCGATGCAGAGTCGGCTTTCAGGCAGCTGTGAGAAACGGCTCCTCCAAGCCCGTAAAAGCGCGTCCCCGGCAACTTGTGAAAAGTTGGCGGCGGTGAGAAGGGGGTCCATATTCAGTAGTGCTGTCAAGCAATGCAGAGTTGTGGCCTTCCTTTCCACTGTGGAGTGACTCAAACTTTCCAACACTCTTGAGAGCGCAAACAAGATTTGAAAAGCGGATCCCCTCCAATTCAAAAACTGTATCAAAACTTTATCTTTAGGAAATAAATCATTTTGAACAACTCGGGAATCATACGGCATTTCGGACTTTGTTTCGAAGCTAAACCAATGTGGATTCTGCAAATCCTCCCTTTTACAGACGACTCGGGATATTTATTTCACGGTCTTTCCAAAGATCGATCGCAACGCGCCGCAGTCCACAAACCATCGAGGGGAAAGTAAACGATAGACCCTCATAAGAGCTTGCAAATCATGTTAACGATTGCGTATCGGGCTCCTCGGGAGCTCAAGCGGCGCATGTACATTCTTCTTAATAACAGGCTCTCCCTCGTGTAATTACCCAGAAGCCCTTGTGCCCTCGCGCCACAGCCGCAGGAAACAAATGAGAAACATAAGTACTATTTATAGGCTTAAGCGTGAGGCGGGGTGGGGGGGGGGGCTGTTTGTTTGGATCCCGGGCGTTGTTGCCATGGCAAATTTGTGCTGGAGGAACAAACGCCCACTGTGCTTGCCACTGATTAAGATATTTAGGAAAATCTACATTTATGTTTCAAAGAACTGAAAAAAACATAAGGTTGTGTCTAAACACAGAGGGCACTGGCCGCCAGACATTTTGTTTTCACCTGCTGGCCGATCGACTCTTACCCACCAAAATGGTCATTATCAAACTGAACTGACAGATAAGCTAAAGTACGAGTAGAGCAGAGTAATTCTCGTCCAAGTCCGCTAAATGTCTTGCGATTTATGCGTCCCTCGGTTGATCTCCCTTTTCCGGCCAGGTGTTGGGAGACCCAAAAGAGCAAGGAAAGATGAGAAGGAGGCGGTGAAGGAAAACAACAAGAGTCGTTCGTGAGGTCATACGTGAAAGCAGAGGAAGACTGTTTTGTGATCTTATTACCCGGCACGATGCCATCAGCTCAAAATCTCGTAGTCCGAGGAGCTTGTCAATGTGATGCGGCGAAACAAAACGAGCTTTTCTGTTGCCTTTCATGATGTAGATACGATTCATCGGGTGCAATGGTGGCATGAAAATCACTTACAGAAGGCCTGAGAGTCGAACAAAGCGGCTCGTTAAAACAGGTAGCGTTTGGAAAATTGGTTCCTCCTGAATGCGGCTGATCTTTTTACCCGTCTCAGCAGGAGGGGACTAATGAATGCCGGGTCTAGGTACGGAAAGTGGCGCAAACGCGGCAAAAACGTCTCGCACAAGACTCAAGCGAGATGAATTTCAAGCGGAAAATCCTCAGGCGCAATTGTCTTGGCATCGCTTTCCTCCTCCAGCGTTTTATCCTTGCGCTCGGCGAACAATCCAACAAAAGCTCAGCTGCCAGAAGCGCCGAGCTCATCGAGCTTTTCTTTGTTAATGCTATTGCTAGAAGAAAAGACGATTTCCCGTTTAATTTGCGGTCTCGGCCCGGAGGCTCCGGCGCAATTAGTCGTTCGTCTGGAGTACCTTGGTTTTCGCCTTTACAGGATGAATTTCTCGGATTCACGCTTATTGTAAAAATACTTCTATAAACTCAACTTTCACTTATTAGCGGTTGGCCATGTGCTGATTTTTGGAGAGTTTATTTCTACAAACTAGCCGCATAAACAATGTATAACAAGCTAGTTAGCCATTATAGCGATTTTTAGCTAGCTTTTAATTTCTACAAACTAGCCACATAAACTATGCATGGCAAGCCATCATAGATATTTTTTAGCTAGCTTTCAATTTCTACAAACTCGCCACATAAACAATGAATGACAAGCTAGTTAGCTATTATAGCTTTTTATTTTTAGCTATCTGCTAGTAGTCACTTAGTAGCAAATTTAAAAAATAAAACAAAAGTGACATGGCGAGAAGCAGAAGAAGTCAACACGACAGAAGTCTAATCACCATCAATTATCTAAGATGGGTTTCATTTTGTGTTTACGCAACATGTGGTGCAGTTTAAAAGAGTTGCCTAGGATATTTGTTTTAGGGAGGCAACAACATTCATTTTGCTCGAGCTCGCTTCTGCATGATGGAGACACTCACCGCTGGTCGCTAAGTCGGCTCAACGCAGCCTTGGAAGCACATACAGATGCCTCTCGGTCCAATCTCCCAAAGACGGGCGTGACGATGGAGGCTTTTGCTTCCATCCTTGCTGACGACAAACAAATTGTCCTGGTTTCTGTTTGCTCTGCCCCTCAGTGAGGGTTCGCTCAAAGGATGAGAAAGGACAAACGCAACCATCAGTTGGTTGCAGTTGGAAAGTTACAAAAACTAACAACTGAAGAGTTTAGCAGTATTTCTGGACTTGTTGCTCTCCAACAGGTTCATTAACCACTTTCAAGCTGCCTTCCCAGTAAATTGGAGCAGTTCTACTTCGTAATCTAACATTGATTTTTTTGGGGGAGTGTGGGTGGCTTCAAAGCCGGAGTGGAGAGAGAACATGAGGGAAAGCTTGAGCAGATAGTTGAACCCAAAAACTCTAGACTGCGAAACACATCACGATGAAAATTGTGTTGCTTAGAGAAACAAATATAATCACTTTCAAATTGCAGCAAAACAAGCTTGTATCTATGCTAGCAAATCATATACAGGCACTAAACTGAGCTAGCGCCAACTTACCTTAGTTCCGCTAAATAGTGTAAATTGAGGATTAAGTAAAAAAATAATCAATGAAAATAATAAATTGAGAGCTGATTCATGTATTTTTCAGACTGGAGCCCAGGACAGGAAGAATTTATTTCCTGGTCTAATTGATTATTTTAAACATTGTCATGCACTAAAAGTGGACATTACAATTATGTACTGACTAGTAAAATGTAAATAAAGTAAAATGTGGTCTGATAAATAAAAACAGTAAAAAACAATGTACAAGAAAAATATTAACGTACAGTAACAATTACTTCCCAAAACTGGCAACAAGTAAATATTACATTTCGACATAATGAATTATTTTCTCCCACGTTAGCCTCTTTATAGAATGTGATCATTTAACATCTTCTGCATTATCACCTAACCATGACGGAGTGTTTAATTCCACTATGTTGAGAATGCACCCCATGGCAGCATGCCCACCAATCTGTCGATGTGAAGGGGAATGGTCTCATGGGAAAGTTTTTAGCATCCAGAACACATTGCTATTTCCTACGAGCTTCTGTATCGGGAGCCGTCACGTAACTTTTGGAAAGCCCCCCTTCTCGTTGTAAAAGTTCAGGGCAAACCCAGATTGCGGAAATGGTTGTCTTTGGCATTGATCCAGCGTCATCTTGGCTGCTCAAGAGGAAATAATTGACTTCCTTCATGGGTTTCTGCGTTTGCCGAGGGCCCTGGGAGCGCCGTCGAATGCTGAATTTGCATCCCGTTGGAAAGATAAAGGATGGAGAGTGTGTCCTCACAAGGGGTTATGACTCATAAAGTTCTTAAAAGCTGAAGTACCTTGTCTGGAGAAGGATGCGAGACAGTACACTGCAATGTCGAATGCAAATTCAAACAATGCATTTGTGGTCTCATTGCAATGAAGTGGCAAGTTTTGATTGCCTGCTTCCTTTCACTTTTGTAACTTTTTATGAACCGATTTTCTTCTTTGCAGAATCCTACTTTGGAGACAGCTTCTGCAGTATCCAAACCTTCCAAGATGTCTCCAGCTTCCACGTGACGCTACAGATGAAGACGAGCCGGAGAAGTGGGCTGCTGCTCCTGGCTGCTGGGATGGAGGATTACCTGTTCATTGAGCTGTTAAATGGCATAATACAGGTGAGCAGATGACTTGGAGGAGATGGAAATGGAAGTGAGCTTGAATTTTCTGAAGCGGTCAACAAATGCAAGATGACCGCCAATGTGGACTGGTCGATCATACAAATAGCCATATTAATTAAAAAGCATCATGTCAAAAAGTAATCAATGAAGTCCATGTTGACAAAAATGTTGTCATGTTTCCATAGGCTCGGATGAACATGGGCGCAGGCGAGGTGATCCTGTCATCATCGCAAGGTCTCCAGCTGAATAACCTTTTGGAGCACAAAGTTTCCCTCACAATGCAGGATGACAAGCTCACCATGACGATCGACGAGCTCTTCTCCACCTATGTCCCTCTTAACGACGACGGGGAGGAACTGAACATCGACCAGGGCATTTGGCTGGGAGGAACTGGAGATCTTGACACGCCCTACCTCAGCAATGCCATCCCACCTTTCCGTGGCTGCATGAGCAACGTCAAATTTGAGTCCCATGAATTTGATATCCTCGGCACGCTCTTCAAACAATGCCAAGACACAAAGGAATCCTGCAGCAGTGAGTTTGAAGCAGGCGACGGGGAGGCGACAAGTTTCAGCACCCCAGATTCATTTGTCTCCTTCCCCACCTGGAGTGGGGCTAGGGGAGCTCCAAGAGTTTTGGAATTCCTCATGAAAACCACCATCGAGGATGCCCTTCTTGCCTTTCACCCGGGGAGAGACACGGACTTCATTGCCATCGGTGTCGTGAAAGGCTACCTTAAAGGTGTGCTGGACTACGGCAAGGGCATGGAGGTGCTGGAGAACAACGAGGTGCAGCTGGATGATGATCAATGGCATCGAGTTAAGGTCCAGGTCAGTCAGGATTCGTTTGACATCAACATAGACAGCCAGGTTGTCTCCCTTCCTCTTGACTCGACACAAAGCCTGGACTTGGTGGGGAACTTATATTTAGGAGGCATTCAGGCTAAAATGAAGGATCTCTTTCGCGAGAGTGACTTATTAAATCGCGCGGAAGAAGAGATGACTGCCGAGTCTTTTATCGGATGCTTTGGGGAGATCAAAGTCAATCAGAAGGATCGAAGCCTACAGGACGCTCTGGTGACCAAAGATGTTCACGTCAAGTGTGAAGGCGAGGACTATGACTATTCCACTTACTACGACGTTGACGCAACGACGACCTCCCCGCCACCTAGTACGCAGTACGTTGATATTGAAACGACCGAAACGCATTGCTACCCAACGGACGACACCCCAGCCATCTTCAAGAACGTGACCAAGCTCCTTGATGTATTTCCGCTGCACGTGCCAGAAGGCGGAGAGGTTTTACTTGATATTGACCACCTGCGCCCGACCTTTGACCTTAGTGCCGCAGGTATGCGTCAGTCCCAGATCATCTTTTCTCTCAAGAGCGACCCGTGGTATGGCCTCCTCGACATGGACATCACTACAAAACGCACAAAAAAATTCACTCTTCTGGACGTCGTCAACCACAAAATCAAGTATATGCACGACGGACATGAAAGACACGCAGATCGGATTCACCTTGACGTGGTTGCTAGCAGTAACGGCGACCTCCCCGAATGTCTTAAAACACCTCAAAGTTACATGCTCCCAGTTGTAATCGTTCTTACTGAAGACATTCCACAACTGAGCGGGGAAGAAATCCCCATCACAGAGAACGGCAAAACTCGCTTGACCCCCGGTCTCCTAAAAATCAGAGAGTCCGACGCCCGCTGTGACAACTTGGTGGTAACTGTGACGTCTGAGATTTCCGTTGAAAGTGGCTTCCTTGAAAAAAGTCAGGAACCAGAGCGAAGCATCTCAGAGTTTACCTGCAGGGATCTAAAGGAAGGCAATATCTACTATGTGCACAAAGGGGGGGAAGTCAATGAAATGACCCTGGAGGTATCAGATGGTCAATCTGCCAGTCACTCTGCGTCTTTCAAGTTGGTTCTCACACAGCCACATGTAACAGTTGTGACCAACACTGGACTTCTCCTGGCTCAAGGCAGCAACACTTCCATCGGCGTTCACAATTTGGCCGTCCTCTCGCACCCTCGCCACGGCGATGTCATTTATAACATCACCCAGCCACTCATCTACGGGGAACTGAAGATCATGACGAGTGACGGGATATTAAAACCAGTCTACGAGTTCCATCAGTCCGACCTGGATAAAAACAACCTGAGGTACTTCAGCACCGATTCCAGTGACCAAGAAGACGTCGTCGTTGAACGGATTCAGTTTGACACGCACTTGGGAACGTTCTCTCTCAGGAATAACACCTTTTTAGTTAAGATCATGCCTTCTCCAGTCAAAGTCTCCACCCTGGTCCCAATGGAGATGCACGCCGGTGAAGAGCTAGTCATCGGACACACGCAGCTTCAAGCTGAAGTGACGGGGAGAAACCCAGACCCGGAAAGTATAAAGTACATTCTCGTCAAGCCTACCACTCTGGGTAGTCTCCAGTTACTGGACACAGAGTTAAATGAAGGTGACAGCTTTACCCAGAGAGACATTTTGGACAATTTTATCACCTACAGAGTCTTTTCACGAAAAGCTGTTGATGCTACAGATCAATTCCAGTTCAAAGTCTTGGCCGAAGATCAGTACTCGCCTTTATACACATTCCCAATTAGCATCCTTGCCGATTCCGACGCGCCGGTTCTGACCAATGAGGTGCTTATCGTCCAACATGGCGGCGAGGAAGTTTTAGACAAAAAACACCTTTGGGTGGAATCAACCGGGTCTTCGGATTTTATGTACCAGATAGATGAAGAGCCAAAGCACGGGCGACTCATAAGGGACTCCCCTCCAGGGCAGCCTCGATTTGAGGGAGCCATTCGAGTGTTCAGTAATGAAGACCTCCAACTTGATAGACTCGTGTACCAGCACGATGGGTCCAGCACAGATGAGGACGAATTCCACTTCACAGTGTTCGATCAGGGAGCAGACAGGTTTGGGATTCAGGAAGCGATAAGAGATATTTTCAGGATATCTATCCAAAGCAAGAACCAACACGCTCTGCTGCAGGTTGTGGATAAGGTTTTCAACGTCGTGCGCCATGGACAGCGCCTGCTAACGACGGATGATATCCAGTTCGTGGATGCTTACTTAGGCTTCAATGATTCCCAGATTGCCTACGCTCGCGAGGGGATCCTTACCGGCAGTATTGTGGCCGCACAGAATCCCTCACAATCCCTTTACCGTTTCACTCAAGCAGACCTGAGAGATAAAAAAGTTCTCTTTATTCACCAAGGGGCAGATCAGGAACGCTTCCCGCTGCAGGTGTCTAACGGCTTTCACAAAACAACCGTTCTGCTGCAGATTCAAGCCGGCGAAGCCTACCTGAACGTGGTGAACAATATGGTCGTTGTCATTGACCACGGAAGCACCAAGACACTTGACACCACCTTGCTAAGCGCCACGTCCAACATGGACATCAGGGATGAGCGTGAGATTAAATTTCAGGTGACGTCACCCCCCACTGAGGGCAGGATTATTGTAAGTGGAATCGAAGCACAAGAATTCACCCAGGAGGACCTGAAAAAGGGTGTCGTTTCTTACGAGCATAATTACGAGAGCCTGAGGTCCAAAGACGCCTTCGGCTTCACGGTCCGAGCAAAAGGACATTCCGTGGAGGACACGTTCAGAATTAAAATAATCAAACAAGGTTCTCTGCCTGAGCCTGAAGTCGTCACCAACGCCGTCATCGTTTCCTACGAGGGCGAGCACACTGTCGTCAACTCTGATTTTCTCAAGGTAATTCTATCGTCCCCTGCCGTGGTTCAACCATTTCAATTTCTTTACATATCCTGGGCGTGACAGAATAATCCTTATCTTGGGGAGGATGTATACGTTGATTTGACGTGGTCCGGGCAGCGTTTTATCAAACGGTTCACCGCAGCAATGCCTGGTCTCTAATCGACACGGCAGCCACATGAAAGCAGCACCAAATGTGACGGCGAAGCCACTGCTTTTAATCTGGTTTATTTACTAAATTGCAGTCTGCTAAGTGTGGAAAACAGAGCATTACGTATCCCGTGGGGAGCTTCCTTGAGTCATTTGTGAGGGCCTGCCTGCAGTTCATCTGGAAAGCAAACTAATGGGATTCAAATCAAGCGTCAAGTCTAAAAAAAATTACAGTATGGAACTTGAATTTGAGTCTAATGAAGAGCAGTTTTGAAAGCAAAATTACTCAAATCCATACATGACAACTGTACAGAGTGGGGATGAGACTAATCTAAAAATATCTTGCTCTTTCCAGAGGTAAAATATTTGTCTGGGCTTTTGGGAAGTGCATATAAAATATTTCCTACAATACTATGAAATGCAAAGTAGTGTGATGTAAAAAAAAAAAAAAAAAATAGTGAAAGGGAGCCATGACTGCTAAACAGGCTCGAGGCTCCGGGGAGCTGATTAAAAACTTCTCAGAGTCGGATGACCGTAAAGCCGTCTGATGTAAATGTGTGACATGACACCGGCATCGCGGCTGTGGCCCAATTTTCCACACAAGTGTTAATGATGTTGAAAATTCTTTTTGCACTCCAGAATTACTGACAGGAAATACCACCCAGCTCCAATGGAACAATTTTAATGAATTTGATTTTCATCTGTTAGCGAGCAATAACCTTGGGGTACATTTTGCGTAGGTGGAGCAAGCCAACATCGGTCCTGCAGATATAGTGTTCACCGTCAAGGAACCGCCTCGCCTTGGTCATGTGGTCAAGCTGACCAACGGCACAGACTCGCCAGTCCTCGACTATATTCAGTCGTTTACGCAGGAGGACGTCGATCACGGGCGCATCCTCTATGTGTCTGCATCGGTCCAGGTTTGTCCTTCAACCCTCGTCAGATGGGGGGGGGGGGGGGGGGGTTCTTGGCGTGACGTACTTGACTTTCCGTGTCCTTCCAGGGTATGGACGCCTTGACCTTGGAGGTCAGCAATGGTTTCACCACAGTGGAGGAACTGCGCATGACGGTGAACATCGTACCTCGAATCATCCCCATCCAGTCCCTCAACTTCACCGTGAAGGAAGGCTTCAGCAAGGTCGTCAACGACCAAGTCATCAACATCACGCACCCGTTCTACACGTCCTTCAACATCGAGTTTGTCGTGGAAGAACCGCCAAAGCACGGGGAGATCCGTTTCCAAGATGGAGATGAGCTGACTTATTTCACATGGGAAGAGGTAGGACGGTAAAACATTTCGGGGAGGGCTTTAGTTTTCTGAAGTGAAGTCACCTTTATCAGACCATCTCATTCATTGCTGTTGTAAGTATCCTAGATTGTTTGTCCATGAGCAATCATCGTTTCCCCGGTTACCAGTGAACACAAGTTGTTGTGTTGTGTCTTCCGTCGCTTGGAGGAAAATATTAAAAACGCACCAGAAGTCACCGATGGAAAATCAGAAACCCCAGAATGTTACCGCAATGTTTAGCTCGTCAGACTTCGGCGCTCCCGCATCCAGCCCTAGCCTGCATCTTTCTCGCTTAGCTTCTGGAAAAACTGACACTGGTTTTCTTTGGGGCGGCCAAAAAAAAGAAAAGAAAAACTGGCGGCACGCATTCCAAAATGGAGCTCACGCAAACCACCCGTGATTTGTTCTCTGAGAAATCACAAAAGGGAAAAAATCTCTACAGAGGGGAGGGCAGCATTGATACGTTGCGCCGAAAGACAAAGCTCATTGTTTTCCCTCTGAAATATTTTGTGAGCTCTTCTTATTTTTACGGCCACGCTCCCAAATGAACAGCACATTGCGCGGCTGGAGCCAACTGTAATTTTTGACTCTTTTCCACAAGTTGAACAGTTCCCAAGCTTCTTTCTGGGAGACTGGCTGATCGACGTGTGTGCGTCCGTGCGTCTTCGCGTGTGCAAGCACGTTCTTAACTGAAGTTCGCAGAGGTTATACGAGTCGAGTATTACAGAAAGTCTCGTATAAGGAGGTGAAATAAATCAGACGTGGCAGTTCCCAGCATGGAATCCGTATCTGCTCATGTCGTTTTTCTTCTCCAATAGATCTTCACTTAAATCAGTGATTCCTATTAGGTGTAGAATGGCCTCATGAGGACGAAAGTATTGGGAGAACCAGACTTACAAAAAAAATAAGCAAAATAAACAGTGGGGCGGCTCGGTGGCGCACTGGTTAGCACGTCCGCCTCATAGTTAGGAGGGTGCCGGTTTGATTCCACCTCCGCCCCTCCCTGTGTGGAGTTTGCATGTTCTCCCTAAGCCTGCGTGGGTTTCCTCCGGACACTCAGGTTTCCTCCCACATCCCAAGGACATGCTTGGTAGGCCGATTGAGCACTCCAAATTGCCCCGAGGTGTGAGTGCGGATGGTTGTTCATCTCTGTGTGCCCTGTGATTGGCTGGAAATTGGTTCAGGGTGTGTCCCCCGCCTACTGCCCGCGACCCCCATGGGGACAAAGCGGTACAGAAAAAGGATGGATGGATGGATGGATGGATGGATGGATGGATGGATGGATGGATGGATGGATGGATGGATGGATGGATGGATGGATGGATGGATGGATGGATGGATGGATGGATGAACATAGTGAGCTAATCCTTTAGATGCGAGATTTGCTGATATAGAAGAAACAATGGTGTTGCGTAAATATCCCAGTAGCAGTCTAACGAGCGCGCCGACTTGACTTTAGGTGACTACGCTCAGTCGGTAACGACCTAGCTTGTTATTCCAGAAGCGAGCCGTCACGTGGGGATCCATTTGGCACTTCCCGCTCCCCGAAGCGTCTCCTCTCGTCGGAGCACTTTACCGCCTTTTATCGAGATAAATGTCCCGCTGTCGTCTTTGGCGAGCGGGCTGTCTCGAGTGTCAAACTGGCTCCCGTCGAACAGGACTTCGAGGCCGAGTGACAAGAAGATGTGGCCCTTCTTTCTTTAGAGAGTGGACCCTGCTGTAGTTGGCACTTTCCATGGCAGCTCAATTGACAGCCAGTGACTGATTCCTTTGTGTTTGGGTCTCATCCCACAGAGACAATGTCACTCGTCCCTTTGACTTTTTGTCTTGGCATGGCATGGCAAATAATAGCGGTGACTATAAGATTACAAGGTCTCCCAAACGTCTCTATACGCATCTTATGTCATACAGTTCAAATATTGCTTGGACACACACAAGGCCATCAACATTTGACAGTTTAGACATCGGGTTCACCATAGTACCCGAATCTGAAAATATGAACTTGAAATGACTCTGGAATGGAAGCCATTTTTTTCTGCAACCCCCCACAAAATGAGACTGTCCTTTCCGTCCTCACCCAGATCAAACGGGGCCAGATCTACTACGTGCACGACAGCACCGAGAGCACCGTGGACAACTTCACTGTCTCCGCCTCGGCTTATGAGATTGACCGCCGCAGCCTCCCCGTCACCGTGGCAGTCACCATCCGGCCCATCAACGACGAGCCGCCCATAGTGACGCATAACACCGGGCTGGAGGTAAGGTTCTATCTTGAAAATTCCCATCAC
Source organism: Syngnathus leptorhynchus (assembly GCF_054491065.1). Taxonomy (NCBI): domain Eukaryota; kingdom Metazoa; phylum Chordata; class Actinopteri; order Syngnathiformes; family Syngnathidae; genus Syngnathus; species Syngnathus leptorhynchus. The sequence continues at coordinate 1,125,080 of NC_141200.1, read as the reverse complement.
TGCTTTTGTAAGAACTTGCTGCCAAACCATAACATCCGATTTGTTCACATGCTGTTTATGTTTGCTCACAAATATATCACATGAAGTCTGTCAAATAGTTTCTTTTGACCTTGGTCCAAATTTGGACGAGTCCCTTCATACTTTAGAGTCTTGGGAAGACTCGGGCGTAATCTGCTCCCGCAACTGGAAAGCAAGCATGTCATTCGGCCCATTCCATCCCTCCTCCTGCGGCTCCACATCTCCCAGGCAACCCATATTTTGGGAAAAACCACCATTTGATGATGAGCCATCCGACGTGCGCCAAGCTGCGAGTAATAAGTGCGCGCTGACCTCTGAAGCCCGCCATCAGACGATGACGACTAACATGGGCTCAGCTCGGGCGCTGTTCGGACTCATCCTTGATCCCTTTTGCGTAGTCTTCTGGTCTCAGCTAGCGGTTAAGCGCACCAGGGGTGGGCAACCTACTGCGAGAACTTTGATGCAGCCCGCCATACAGTTCGCAAGTCAAAAATAAAATTTCAAGTCAACTGGTTTTTAAGTTATTACTAAAAAGGACTACAAATATGAGAAAATACCTTAGAAGTTTAGTTCCCAGGCTATTTATTTGGTAGTGACTATGCTAGCTATGAGCAGTCTTAATTGTGATATGTGTTCACACTCCCTTTATGCTCCAAAATCCTCAACCACAAGTCCCACCAGATTAATTAATATTTATTTTTTGAAATTGGTCCAACCAAAATTTTTTTGGTTACGGGACAACTGCCAGTTGTTGCTAGGCAGAATTCACTCTCCACAAGAAGCCAATTTACAAAATAAATCTCATTCACACACTACCAGCAGATAAAGTTTGATTAGATGAAACATTCCATCTCTAAAAGTAGAACAACATGGCATATTTAAGGGTAGAAAACACTTCCAACTCACCATTTTGTCGTTTCCAACATGCCCACAGGCATCAAGTGAAGTTGATATCACTTTTTCACATTCATTGCCTTGTTCCACTTTTGACAAAGTGCAAAGTGTGTGCAGGCCAGATTCAGAAAAGGATGATTTCAATCCAAGATGTCACCTCAAAAACAAGAGGAAGCGCTCCATGCTCAATCGCCAGTATTTAGACATGCGCTGCATTAATTTGCCTGAGGGAAGAAAATGTCATTAAATCTGTGTGAGCGTATTGGTTTTATGTCGTCCATTCGTTTATGTGGAGAACATATCGATCTATTCATTTGAAAAAGCATCTGGTCTTTTTTTTTTTTTTTTTTTTTAAATGCACCTGGTTATTCAGTCTCATTAACCTCAACGCATGAGTCACTTGTGAAGCGACCCGATGTCGCCATCTAGCGTCACGTTCTAAAACTACATGACATCAGGAGGTTGCATCTGACTTAGAGCAACATTACTTGCGAGTCTTAAAAGTAAAGTTTGTTGATTTTACTTTAGTTTATATTTTATTCGTTATTCTAACAATACTTTAACATGGAATACAATGTTTTATGCGCAAATCAAACTATTTAAAACATTTTAGAAAGTAAAAATTTAAGTATTTTAATTTCAAATAAAATTTAAAATAATCCACAACAAAAAGGAAAGATTAAAACTTGGTGTAAAAATATTTTTAAATGAAATTTATAATAAAATTTAAAAAAATAAATAAAAAAAAAGTACACATACATAGTGTATTTCTAAAACTGTAAAAGTATTAAATTAAATTTTAAAAAATGTAAAAATAATAACATACACCCATCAAATAGTCATAAAAAATGTATTATACAAATGTATTCCATCTTTAACTCAAATCTATATTACCATCAGGTACTCGCCGGCGAGGAGGCCGACATCACGTCCAGCATGCTGAAAACTGAAGACGGTGACACTGCCGCAGAGGACATCTATTACACCGTGGAGGCGGCCACCAGCGGAATGGTGGCCTTCAAAGACTTCCCCGAGGAGGCCGCCGTCAATTTCACACAGACCCAAATTGATAATGGGGAAATCATCTTCATTCACGAGGGTGACGACTCGGGCCCACATGAACGTTCTGTTCTGACCGATCCGTACACATTTCTGTATTTCAAACTCAACCTTCTGTCTCCAGGTGAAGAGTCCGGTGGTTTCAGCTTTACGGTGTCGGACGGCCAACACACGTCTCCACTCCACACATTTGTGGTCACGGCCAGGCCGCTCACTATCACCATGGTAACGCAAGAGGAGCTCATGGTGTTTCCAGGTGAGATGTCCACATCAGCAAATAACCAGAGTTTTAGTAGGTTGAAATAGAATCAAGAACCTTTTTTATTTTTATTTGATGGCTTCACAAGCACATCACATATGAAATGATAGAAAACATCGACAAAACTGACCCTGGAGTCTGCTTAACGACACTGCTTGGAAGTTAATTTTCCACCGATTAACGCCCGTGCAGGAACGAGACAGCCTATCACGAGTGCCAATCTGGGTGCCGTGACTAACGAGGACGGAAACGAGATCATCTATTCGCTACTCCATGCTCCTCGTTTGGGAAGACTCATCCTGGCTAACGACAAGAACCAAATGGAGGAAATCAGCCGCTTCTCACAAACTCAGGTGATCAAGGGTCAAGAATTATTTCTGCTCTCGCTGAAATTAGCCAGTTGAGTGAGCCAGCGATCTTCTCGCCCCCTTTACTGCTTGTCCACTGAGGCAGAGCTGGTAAAAACTAATGGAAAATGTTAGAGATGTTCTGACTAACTTATTTTTGCAAGAACCACAACGAGAGACAGTATGCCCTTTTTAAACACTTGCAAGTGGAGAGTCATTCGTCGCTGTGCATCAGCGATGATCGAATGAGGTCTGACTCGGGCCTCTTGCAAGAGCCTTTTTATTGAGAGAAACAGGGTGGGGGTGCGAGTGGATAGGATGGGGCTGAAACCCCTGGCCTCTGATCACATCATAGCAGGGGTTGTTTTACGATGTTGAGTAGACAGAACAACTTTGATTGCGTCTTCTACAGTTGGTCAATCAGTGCAAAGGATCTTAGCGCTTTGTTCTACTACTTTAAGACAGGACAAGTTTAGGTTAATTATTACAGATTACATTCCAACATAATATGATCAACCTAATCTATTCAACCCTAACACAAAGCACATTTGTGTCACATTTGGAGCAAAAACAAATCATTCTTGCCGGTTTCAAATCTTGACAGCTCAATTGTCAGTATCTTATGATAGAAAAAGAAAGGACACGAGAGAGAGGGAGAAAAAGCAAAAGAGAGAAAGAGAAAGACAAGAGAGAAAGAAGAAAGAGAAAGTAAAAGAAAAAAAGAAGAGAAAGAAAAAGTATAAAAGAGAAAGAGAGTTGAGTTCAGGACATGGCGAGCGCAGAAAAATAAACACAAGCCGCCACATTCCGACGGTCAGTCTTGAGATGCCGGGACGCCAATTCCACTGTAATTCTTTTCAACCTCCAGGGGGAAGGAGATGTAGGCAGAAAAAATGTCAGTTGAGCTCTCCAAAATAACAAAAATAATGAGCTCTGCTTATAGATGGGCCTTTGGAAACATTGACAAACTCAATTCAAGACAAGCTACTGTCCAAGTGTACATCCTCAATCCGTGTTTTTGTCCTCAGTTGGAATCTGGAGCGGTCTTCTATGAGCACCAGCTGCCCGAGAAGCCCTTCTGGGTGGTGAAGGACTCTGTGGAACTCGTTATGTCCTCCCATCCTGCCCCAGACGTCCATGACGTGCTACCCATCACCATCTCCTACTACGCAACGCATAGCAACATTTCCTCACAGATGTGGAGGAACAAAGGTGAATGTCTCTTTTGCTAGGTAGCTAGCTAGCAGCTAGCTGTTTTTTTCTGCTAGCTAGGTCCAAATAGTAACAAGCTTTGGTTGGCTACTGCTGTGCTCAACACGACTCGCTCCAAAGTCATAATCACAGCCTCCATGAAGTTTGCGACCGAATCCCCCTTTGTAATGTGCTCATTGTTTCCTCGTAGGTCTGGAAATCGTGCAAGGCCAGAGGAAAACAATCGATGACTCCATCTTTGATGCTTCCAACCTCCAGGCCAGCCTTCCTGAGCCGGAGAGTGCAGATGTGGTCTATGAGATCAAACGTTTTCCCAATCATGGACGCATCACCCTGGGAGGTCGAGACCTTCCCCGGGATTCACCTTACTTCACGCAGGGGGATGTGACCCGCAGAGAGCTGGAATATCTTCATGATGACTCAGCGGCGGCCTCAGATAGCTTTTCCTTCAGGGCCCGCCTGAGGACTCGGGCTGACGGTGTGACATCCGACTCTGTGGTCCTGGAGGAGATTTTTAATGTTTCCATCAAACGACGAGGATCGGAACCCCCTGAGCTCGTCACCATCGACCAGCTTCTGGAGGTTCTACAGGGGTCTATGATCATTGTCACCCAGAAGCATCTGAACACCCAGGATGAAGACAGCCCTCCAGATGAAGTCCATTTCAAAGTTACCAAAGCACCGAGAAACGGGCACCTGGTTGACGCCCGCACCATGGACATCCTCTCCGAGTTCACCCAAGAGATGATCAACAACGAGCAGGTGGGCTTTCACAGCGACGGCAGCCTAGCAAACGGCTTTGTGGAATTTATTGTGTCCGACGGGGAACATCAGACGGAGCCACAGACGCTTCACATCGGAATCCTCGCTCGCACCCTCATTCTGAACAAAGCCCCGGAGATCAAGGTGAAGCAGGGCGACGACGAGACTCTGGTGACCGAGGAGATGCTGAGAGCAACAACCGGTGGTCCCGTGGAGGAAGACGTCCTCTACAAGATCACGAGTGTTCCCAAGTACGCGGCGGTCATGGTCGACCGGCAGCCCACGTCGGCCTTCACTCAGACACAGATCAAGGAAGGAAGAGTCAGCGTGCGCTTCGTCAAGTCTACCTCGCCCCGCGACAGTGTTGCCTTTGTCGCTCGGAGTCGGGCGGCCAATGCATCATCCGTCCTCAACATCACGGTGCAACCCTTGGCCAAGATTGCCCAGGATCCCCTACTACCACAAGACTCTCTTGTTCAGCTGGACGGTAAGCTTTTGGACGCAACGGCCTTGGCCAACAAGACCAGGACCTCCCCTACGTTCACAGTCATCCAGCAGCCACGGGGCGCTCGATTCGTCAGGTCTGGCGGTCCCGGCGCAGGCCAGCCCGTGGACTCGTTCAGCCAGCGGGACCTGGATGAAGGGCGCGTTGCTATGGAAATTCCAAAACCTTCCTCCGGGTCCCAAGATGGACTCACTCAGGATGAGGCCCGCTTCTTACTTAAGGCTCACGGGGTACCGCCGGCGGAGTGCGTGCTTTCCTTCCAAACCGGCCCTTACAATGCCTCAGGCGTCTACCCTGCCACTCTACTGAGGGTCCCTTCAGAGACCCCAACAAGGGACGGGAAGGACAAACCCAACGTGGCCGCGTACCCCTTATCAACGACCGAAAACCCTCGCTGGAAAGCCAACCGGGACCAAGCCCATTGGGACGGCCAAACCACCGCGGCACCGTCCGACAGCGGCTCTCACAGGAACCCTGTTGTTTCGCGACGCGGCAACATCTGGTCCATTCTCATCCCCATCCTGGTCATCCTCATCCTCCTGCTCCTGGCAGCCCTCTTGGCATACTACCTGGTCCGTAAAAACAAGACGGGCAAGCACAACGTCCAGACGGCAGCGGCGGCCAAGCCGAAAAACGGCGAGGTAGCCGGCACCGAAACCTTTCGCAAAACAGATCCGGCCAATAACATCCCCATGTCAGATATGGATTCCAAGGTGGCCGACCCGGAGCTGGTGCAGGACTGCCGGACAACTCCGGTCTTGAAAAAGAACCAGTACTGGGTTTGAGACTCTTAACCAACCCCCCCCCCCGATCAGCACCACCCTTGCCCCAGCCATTGGTGGACCCTCAAGCCTTTGGAGCACTTCCAAGTCTTCTCAGTATTAAAGACTTCTCGCCACAGCAGGATTTTTCTTCTTGGACGCAAACGGTCGCATACTTCTCTCGACTCAACTGTGGACTGATTCTCAGGCAACAAAACACTGAATCGTTGTTTGGCAAGGCGAGAGGCGGTTTCTTATCTTCCAATGCCATGTACTATATTTATTTTATCATTCCTTCAAGGGCACAAGTGACATAAACATGATCCGTGTTTGCAAAAACAGAAAATATTCTCGGTGTGCTCGACCATTTTCAATCAAAGGCTCGCATTGCTTGTTCACAGTTTTGATCGTCGATTCGCTTTCAGCTCATGAGCTGAGCTGTTACGTGCACATACAGTAAATGATGACGTAAACACATGTAGGTCCAGAGCGACTGTTATTGCTTTTAGACACCCCCAAAAGGAGTTTTTCCTTCCTATGTAAACTTCCAACTGGAGGTTTTAGGGTTTGTTTTGAATGGCGTGTTGTCCGGGAGATTTCAAACTGCTTTTTGTCTCTTCTGTGCTTTCTAGTTTGTTTGTCCCCGCCCCCTCACCCCAGCCCCGCCTCCCCCAGTCCTACTCCCACTTTACTGTTTCTCAGGGCTAAATTCATTCAAACATCATCACTCTTAACATTTTAGCAGCTTGTCTATTTGGAGGTAGAAGCTTTGGTACATAAAAAAACAAAAACAAAAAAAACAAAAAAACACTAAACTTCCCAATTTAAATTTAGTTCTGAAGTTTGGCAACACAAAGCGGACAGGAAGTTTGGTTTTAAGTAGATCTGGACGAACTTAGTTGAGAATTCTTCAGAAGCTGCTTAGTGCAGGGGTTGATCGGAATGGACGACGATTCGATGATTCAAAGCATTCCATAACTGTATGTAAGCTAAATATAGTCACGTGTTGAGATAGATTTTTTTTTTTAATATTGATGATTTTTACTTCTTTGTTCCTCTCGGATTAAGGGAATGAACTTGACCGGGGTCCCGATGGTTTATGGACCAGATGCAGCATTTGATTCGATGATGCGAACAAATCAGCCTGATTCATGAAAATCCCAAAGTACTTAAGCCACAGATGCTCAAAATGTATTTTAGTTTTAAAAAATGTGGTTGTTGTATCAGACATTTATCAATTTAGTATCTTTGGATGGGGGACAAAGTTTTCCTACGCCCGAAATAGACTTTTAATGGTTTTTCCACTAAACAAGGAGTCAAAGTTCTCGTTTAAGTTCCTTTTGTCATAGCGTTAAAAACGTAACTTTTTACCATGTACTGAAATGTCTTGATTTTTTTCCCCATTGGCACAAAGCTCAGGAAGTATGTGTGTTCAAGGACACTTTGTATTTCTTGTGAAATATTTGGCTTTTCTTATTTCTCACTTTCCCCCTCCTCTTTCTCGCTTTTTGTGTAAATAATCTGTCTCTGTTTTCGCTGTATTCTAATTAAACGACATTAATGAAGACTAAGCGCCCTCCTTACTAGCTTGCTGCTGCTGTTCCCTTTTGTTTTCATCTAGTTTCATCAGCGTCCCTCCTTTTGTTCATTCATTATTTATTATTTCTTTCATTGCCCTTACATCACCCCACGCTTTTTTTCCCCCATAGTTGAGCTTTCAGAGCATGACAAGCGTCCATCTAAGCCTCCTGAAAGGTTTCCATTACACTAATTTCAATAAAACGTCTGATGCAACAAAGGCTCTCTTCATTGATTTGTTCACACACCTTTTCAAAGTATGACGATATATTCACAATACTACTTTCACTACCAAGAGTATTTCTTAGTTTATAGGTCAAATCCGTTAGTTGGAATTATTAGCAATATTATAAATTCATTGCAGCACAGTGGATGAGTGCTTAGTTTCTGGGTTCAAATCTGGACTCTGGAGAAAGGCTGGATGGATTTTGCTTGTAATTCGTGATTTGTTTGTGTATGGCAAATTTTAGTTCTCAATCATAATACCGGACCTGCAATCAGGTCATAGTTTTATTTTTACAGATGCAACACTGACTTGACCACTAGATGACAGTAAAGTACAAGATTGGCAAAATGAGTGTAGCAGTCCGCCAGCTCAGTGTGCGAGTGCGCATGCACATGTTTTGACTGACGCTTTCCACAAGGTGAGCACAGCTGTGCTTGCGTGCCTGCCTCCTGACGTCATCACATCTCAACCGCGGTTATACAAGTGACGTCGCTCCTGGATGTCTTTCAAGTAGAACAGAAACCAGACCTTATTGTTGTTACTGCTGCTGTTTACTTGCACGTCAGCTATTTTGTTCTATGAAACTCACATGTGAAGTTGAACCTCAATCGTAAAGACTGTGGCATACTAAACATTTGTCCCCTGTACTGAGAAGATTTCATTTGTTTTCGTTTAACTTCATGAAATGCTTTCGCAAGCAATTAAAGGTCAACGGGGCTCACGTGGACCGTCCCTGGTTGTAAACAATGACCATGTGGGGGTGGGGGGAGTAATTGATGAGCAGACAATGTTCCCTCCAGATGCCTCAATCCTGAAACCAGCACTTTTTTCCCTCATGTCTCTGACAAACGTCGCCTTGCGCAAGTTTGCTGCAAAACGATTCCTCTGGTCTTATAAAAAAAATAAAGAAAGAAATAAAAGTGGGAAACCAGCTCCAGACTGGGAGCAGGAGGAGCCATTCTTGAGATGCCAGGAGGATAAATACTTGTTTCCTGAAAGTGGGGGGAATTAAAGGGAGACAGCCACGAAAAGTTGTTTTTGACTTTGAAACAAGCATGACCTCATCCCCCCCCAAAATAAAACAAAACAAAAAACCAGGCCTGCTGATTACCACATCAACAAGTTGAGCAACGACAGCTGATTAAATAAAAACATCCAAAGACGGTTACAATGAGGTTTAAAGATGGAAAAACATGAGCCCTTCCTGTTGGGCTTGACTGGGCCTTTCATATCTGTGGAGCACATCGCCGGTCCGGCAGGAAGTGGCGTCCACCTCAGAGATAATCACTTGACCTTGCTGCAGATTCTTAGTTGTCCAAAAAGAAAGTAAACGCAGCTCTAAATTATATATCTAAACTGTTTTTTCTATATATTTCATTGAGTAATTCTTTGGCATACCACTAGAGGGAGCCAATGTATCACTAGTGCTACTGTAGCTTAATTCAAGGGTAAACTATCACAGCATCTGTTCATGGACGCGACAGGATCTGTTCACACTCTTATATAATTATTAACTATTGAATCCATTTCTACGTTGTTGCTAACCAAAACAGCAGCACCTTCCAAAGCATGAAAACAGTCACACTGTGCGGAAACTCACTGCCTGTTTTAAGTGAGCTCAATGATCTTATCGAGACAACAAGTCGCATTCCAGCAGTGTTGTGCCAGTCCATGTTTACGTTCAGGGCTACGCAACTTTCTGCTTCTCAGTCCTTTTAATTTTGGTTTTCAAGCCCAACTTTCCCTTGATTGCAATAAACCAAATACAGTGCCTTTTTTTCCTCAATAAATGTTGAAACAACAACAAAATTAATTGAACATACTCTCACATGCAGCTGTTAGATGGGGGTGGGATTGCAGGTCACCCCCCTCACCCACACACACTCGAGGCCATATGTGGTGGTCAGGAGGTCAGTATAACAACACACTTGCGCAGCCAACAGCGAAGCAAAGAAAAGAGCATTCAGAGAGCGTAGCACTCACAGATATCCCCCCCCCACACACACACACACTTGCACTCAGACAGCTGGAGGTGAGATAAGTGACAGAATTGTTGACTGTTGCACATTAGAACGATTTGTTATTTTGTTATTACTATTTATTTATATATTAGTTTGGGTTTTTTTTAGCTGCAATGCCTTAACTTTCCTGTTGAAGTTCACTTTAAGTCACCTAGCATTTGTTTGCATTTTCCAGCCACAGGGTTTAAGTGAAGTCAAAAACTAAATTGCGCCAATGGTGTAATTGTAACAACGGCCAGAAGCCAACAACCACCAACATCTGGCTTTTGTCCACAAAAGCTTGATTGCCGCTTTCATTATGTCTTAAAGGCCAAAAGCAACATTGTGACTGGCTGGCCACAGTCATGCTAACTCGTTTCTAGCCCCGTCCGTAGCACACAACACAAGGTACTCAATTTTGTGTTAAAAAGGAAAACGCACCTGATTTACTTGAACTCTGTTGTCTTCATCACGAACCGCAAGAATGACATCATCAGGGTGGACCCCAGTCACCCCTTTCTGGACATTCTTTGCGGGGTTGTCATAATCTTTTGCATGCAGCTGATGAACATGACCTCTCCCTACAGCAAACACATAAAGATGTCGCATCAGGAGAACATTTGCACCATGTTGATGTTGGACACACCGCAACATGATCCTGGGAAGCGTCCGAGGTGGTCCGAGATGTCACGCCGCGGGGTGAGACGGTGGCCCGATACCCGCAAAGATGCCGACGCGGCGAGTTATTTTAAGCGTGAGCGTCCTTGGGGAAATTGGCTCCAGAGCTGTCAGGCCATTGCTGCTTTTCATCACGGCTGTGCAATTTCCCAATATGAAGTCATTGAGCGGAAAAAAATCGTTGGCTTCTCATCCAGAAACTTGACAACAAGCACAAGCCTTCAAGCAGACATATTGCCGACTTTGTTTTGCAGTTTGAAACATTACCCTGGTGTTTTAATGATACAGCTGAGAGTCTTTTGTCATAATATCCCAAGAACGGACACCATTAGAACGTGACTGAGGTGGCGGGCCTGTCTCAAGCAAGTGAGCCGGTGCGCTAACGTTCCCATCGTGACGTTACACGCTAACAAAAATTTCAGTGTAGCAGAAAACTGAGTAATTTATATCCCCCTGAGGTGTTAGGATTTTAAAATACTTGAAAATATTCATATTAATATTTCAAACTCGTTTTACAACCCGGATATTCGAATTTGTGAGGTTCCAAATAAACTCAATTTGTCGTTAAACGGCCTTATGCTAACCATATGTAACATGTAAGCGGACGATACTTTTTTTTTTTAAATAAAACACATTCACACCATCACATGCGGGAATCGAACTTACAGTGTCGGCACACAAGACGAAACTGTTGATTTGCCCAACGAACACTGCTTTGTGATTAGCATGTGGCATTCGGTAGCATGTCTCGAACATTCTTCATGGTCGACAACCAATCTGCGATGAGGGCAATTAAACAATTTGTTGTGATTCATTTTGGTTCACTTGGAGTTTTAAACTTATGAACAAGAATGAGGGGGGGGGGGGGGGAGAGAAACAGACATGTTTATTTACGGATAAACTGTTGCGCAGCAGAAAAAGCAGACATCGCTATCTGTCATCTTTGAAGATTGTTCCACTCAGCAATAAACATTTGTTAACATGAAAGATGTTCCACTTTGGGCGCCACATTTGTTCTAGCAAATTCTTACGAAATACTAGTGAAAGAAATATGAAGAGAAAAACATTGCAGCTATCACCAAATTCTAACATTGAAGGTGATTCCGAGGTCACGCCCGCCGGCATTAAATTTATCATTTTACTTTACCTCAAGGAATTGCAGTTTTGTTTGGCTGTTGTCTTTGTGGTCCTTTCGACACACTGCGAGCGTTGGCCAACGAGCAGAACGCACACTTGCCAAGAAAGTCCGTCTTTGTGTATCAGCGACCTCAAGGGAGAGCGGGAGGATCTTCTTCCCTGCCAAAAGTGCGCTTGTTTTGATTGTTTTTAGCCCAAAGGCAAAGCCTGCCTGCTTCCTGCTGATGCGAAGAAAATTTTTGTGTCTCTCTGACTTTGTTTCAAGTTCAACTCTTTCCAGCATCCGCTTCGTAGCGAGAAATTAATGATGTTATGCCCAAAATCCAGCCACCGTTTGACTTTAGCCACAAGTGCTTCTCATCAACGGAACCGCCATGTCATCAAGCGCCACCACACCGACAACCAATCAAATGAAGGCAGACGCTCAAATGGCCGCCATTTTGTCACGCCACAAACCACGTCCAATCGCCATTTATCGCTCAAAATATGTCGTATGGAGACAACGTAAAAAAAAAACTTGGCAAACTAATGTAAACTATTTACTACTTTTCTATATATATATATATACATTTTGATAGTATTTACACAAACAATGTTATGATAGCAAAAAGATAAAATAAACGAGGAAAAAAGCACTTATGAAATCGAATGGAAATAACTGCTTTTTGCATTCTTTTTTTTTTCTTCCTCTTAAATCGAATCAGAGTGTAATTAGAAACTTCATTTGATCATATCGCATGTAATTCAAGCAGGCCAATAAATTAGCTTAAAGGCTAAAGTCGAGATTTGCCAAAATATACTCCTGAGAAAAATCAACAAAACTGATGGAGCCATCCAACACATAAATGCGCATGTTGCGTGCGAGCAGCGTGCACGGCGTCTTTTCACCCACGTGGACAAGATCGAGGTAGTTTACGAAATCAGAAGATCTTCTGATAAGTGCTGAGTCACAACAGAGGTTGTTCAGAGGACAACGTCCCACTACTCGTCTGCCAGAACCATCCAATTTCCATGACCGCGTACGCACACGCGTTCCCGTCGCAAAACTCTCTAAAAACAATTGAATACAGCATTAGAGTCATTTACCAAGCAAAAGAAAGAAGAAGAATTCCAAGTATGCCTTTCACCATCTGTTCCTGGACACATTCAAATAGGAGGAAGAGAAGGAGGTCAGAGGTCAAGTCCATGTCACTGAGGTCTACACAAAAGAAGTTGCACGGAGCACTTCGGTGACGACTTTTGCATCTTCTAACTCGTTGATGCAGACGCTCGGTCGGCCTTTTCTTCACTCCGCATTTTCATGTTTTGATACAAACTTCCTCCAGAGGCCATCCGTCCGTGATGGCTTTGGCAGGTGCTCTCGCAGCAAAGACGCAATCCAACACTTCTTCCCTTCAGAAGGACTCGCTCAGACGAGGGAGCAATCAAACTCTGCCGACCACTTTAAGCGTGCAAAGGTATGCGGCGATACCATCCGTCATTCAACTCATTCAGGTCACCAAGGCCTGGCTAACTATCAAACTTTTTGTCCTCCACCCTACGATATTTCCTCCGCTGCCCTTTTCCACTTGATGAGATTTCCTTGTGTGGGTTTAAAAATGAGGTCATTGCCACTTCTCGTGTTACATCCCACAAAGTGCGAGAACCTGAAACGCATCGCCGGGATTGAAGGTCTGGTGTCTTCGAGTGCACGGGATGATTTGAGGAGGAAATCAAGTCAATCAGTTTGTTCCAGGCTCACATTGAACAAGCATTTTTTTTTTTAATTCTGCTTAACAATTGTTTATTTTAGGAAGATATGTCATAAAATTGGAGACTTCCAGTCTAGTGGGAAGGTTTTAAGGGGAGTTTTTTGTTGTCCCCATAAATGCATGCTTGGACAAGTTTGAGGAGGAGCAATGGATCGAACTTCTCGCAGCAGTTCACAAATGTTCAGCTGGATGACGCAGCTAACAAATTTGTTCTAATCAATTCCTTCAAAAACTTTATTCTTGAAAAATTACAACTGTATTTTGTCAAATTATACATTTCATCTCAACATAGTAACTTTTATGGAAATTTTTAAATTTAGTACAATTGCTACTTTAAAAAAAAAAAATCAAATGTATTATTTCAATTTTGCTTTTGTCATGATACATTTTGGCGTGAATTTTGGAGCGATAGCAAGCTTGCTGAAGCTAGATGACAAAATCAGACCAACATTCTTTTTTTTATTATTACAGTTTTTATTTAAAGCCTCTATGTCCCCTTCCCCTGAATGACATTTTTCACATTCTGTAAACTCTGAAGGTCAACACATCTACATGATTTTTTTATGCGTTTTATTTCAAAGGGAATTTTCATTTACTAAAATGTTTTGTCTTCCTTTTTCATAGCCCGACTGCACATTTTTCTTCACAGACAAGGACAGATTCAATTACAAAAGCAGAGAGAGAAATGAGCTCTGCAATTGAAGAAAAAAAAGAAAAGAAAGAAAGACGTCGGAAAATTCGGACTTGAGGGAGAAACTGCCAGACAGACATGGTCAGAGTATTAAAAAAACACACACGGCAACATTTGAAGCCACAAAGGTCTGTGTTCACTTTAGGAAGCTGAGTTGCTGCTTTCGGGAATGTCATGATAACAAAACAAGCACAGCGGAATGTCAATCCGACACAAAAAAAATCTTCATTTGTGTCAGAATCATAAAAAGCATTCACACGTCACAATTGTGGATGTAAAATAACACAAACACACTCACGTCTTAAAAAAGTCAATTCGTTTTTTTTTAATCGTACAAAAAGTGACACTTTTGGTCACATCATTAAAAAAAAGTTCTTGCTTAGACTCCCTCAAAAATTCAGCTTTTGTTTATTTCCTGCTAGCATTGCAAAAATTGTTAAATTAGTCCATGGACAGCCCCGTTATGACAAAAATTGCACTAGGAATGTTTGAGACCTCATTTCTTTCAGACCATTACCAGCACGGGTTTTCATTCTTCGAGTACTCACTGATATCGAGTAGCGATACCTCAAAATTTCATTTAACACAATGACAAAGTATTGTAATCAAAACCTCTTTCGGGCACTAAAGATGATTTGCCGATGTGTCGGAGCGCTGCTGTGTAGCGCCAACTGCAGCCGAGGAGGACTTACTGCAATGTCAGATTTTCTTTTCCTTAAGTATCGGTGTCTGGTATCGGCAGACTCCGCGAGTACTACATAGCTAAAAATAAGGCTGGTCTGGCCTGCTAGCAAAACGTGGTATCGCCTACTTTGCGACATAATACAACTGACTAATCTCTAACGTACGTTTCGGCTACACGGTGCGCTTTGGTTCAGTTCAACAGTTAGCATGATTTCATGTGTGTGGTTAAAAATTGTAACAAAAATAATTTGGGGTAATTTACCCTCCGGTTGCTAACCACAGTGATGTGATCTTCAAAATCCATCGATTTTTTTTTTTTTCCCTAACCGTTCTGAACTTGGTGGACATGTGACTTTAAGGCACTTCAGCAACATTTGGATGCTCACTGTCAAACCGAAGTGATGCTGAGAAGGGGACTGAACCCGTTTGATGGCTTTAGTGTCAAGGAATGGCTAAGAAATGTAAAACCTACACGTTCCGTCCTACCTTAAATTATGTCCAATAAACAAAACGCTGCGACGCCGTTGTCCGCGAAGTGATCAGTTTGGAGTCGGGAGCGTCGTGACGTTTGGCGCGCGTCGTCCTTAGAGACAGTCGTACATGCGCAGCGTACGCTCCAGTTGCTGCACCACGCGCTGGTAGAAGGCGATCTGCTCCTTGAGATACGCCTGCATCATGTCCTTGAAGTCCACCTCCCGCTGCCGGTGGAAGTGGCCCATCTCGGCCTGCAGAGCGAAGCCCACCGTCCGGCAGCGCTTACGGATGCCGTCCGCCTCGTCCTGGTCCATCTTGCCCTCGTCCGTCATTCGCTGGCTCTCCTTCACCTTGGCAAAGGCACCTGAAACCAAAACAGTCATATCAACAAAATAACAATACAGTTTAGCACATAATAAAGAAATAATAAATAATATTATTGTTCCTCAGTCCAGCCGAAAGAAAACAAAAAAACACAAAATAAAAAATTAAATAACAATACACTTTACCACTAATAATAAATAATAAAATGTCTTCTATTTTTGTTGCTCAGGGCAACTGCGCAAAATTCAGCATACATTGTTGTGTACAATTGACTGTTGTGAATGAGTGGAGCAAGGGGGGGACCAAGCACTAGCTACTTTTTTGTCTCGCTACATAGCAAACGTCTGAGGGCAAGTTGGAACCATGCTGGCCCAGACGTCAATGACGTCACTTTTCCACGGGCACCATTTATCTGATTGTTCCACAGTCTGAACACACACGCACATTAAAAAAAAAAACCTGAATATTTCAAATTTTCACATGGTTGATGTCTTTGGCGAGCTGGGACATGCCCGCGGTCGCCGGGGTAACGACATCTCGAGTCGACGTTGGGGCCCGGAATTTGAGCGGAATTCCTGGCAAGCGTGTGGGAAAGCACAGAGAGAGGAGACGGTGGTGATGACCTACATTCAGGCGCTCCTTTTTCCACATGAGAGGAGGATGTGCATCACCACATAGCATGTAGCATTTAGCATATAGCATGGCTACTCACTTCAAGGACTGGCTGTGTCAGCGTTTTGATCTCCTTTTGTTGTTCAAATTCAGTTTGTTTTGGTTGGTTTTTACTTTCAATCTCTTTGTGGATAAAATGCGTCTCCCTACCAAGAAGTAAACAGCAGGAGGGCCTCGCTCTCCTCCACTGTCATTTTTGGACGCTTTTTAACACACAGAGGTTTTTCAAGTTCACCACAGCGCTAATTGGAAGTGGAAAATTGACCGACGAGAAAAACACTCGGTTTGAACTTATTTTCTTGTATCTTTGCTTGGTGAAAAAACTTCTCGCTGCGACGAGACAGTCCCACTTTTGCTTTGAGAGAAGGTCACCTGCTCGCTGACTGGTTGTTTAGTGGCAGTGGTGCGACAGCTTCATGGCGGCGAGATAGTCTGCGAGGGATTAGCAAAACCTGGAGGGGGTTCAGCCCGCTTGTCTAAACAGCGGCCAAGCTCTTTACGGACTGGCACGGCTACGCATGCGCGGCGGGACGAGAAGGAGAAGAATGAGGACGCGCAGATTAACTGTGGCTACAATCCTGCGGGCGGCTGAACTCTGGCGTCTGCTCAACGTTCTTTTCCCACAAGCCTCAGAGGGCATTCTGGGAGATTTGCTTTCCCTGTTTTCAAGCATCCACTTCGCACAAATGTGAGGTGACAACTGTATGATGGAGAAGAGCTCCAGCCAAAACAGGCCTTAGCACTGTCACTAAAATGTTTGCAGCAACAATTGTTGCACAATTTATCTTTGAAATCCAAGGCGCTGTTACGGAACACTGACCCAAAATAGTTGTGATTCTTTTGCTCCCCCCTCTCCCCGGACAAGCCCAGAAAGGAAAACAAAAAGAGCTTCTCTCATCTCAGCGCTGATCTCAAAGGGAAGTACAAGTCATTACAGCTGCTACAAAATCTGTCCTTGGGTCATGTTTGGCAAAGCATGAAAAAATATGCCACTAATCAAAAGTTGAATTCAGTTGAGGGAAATTGTTGGAGATTTCCAGCGGCCGTCCGGACGGGATTTGCAAAGCTGACCTCCCAAATGTTGGCGAAGCGGACAAACTTGCGTCATTTGAATGTCATATTAGAGTCGCTGACAAGCATCGACACGGTTGGAGACGACTCATCTGGAGGATGTCATCACGGCAACCGCAAGTATCACAGCCACGTTCCCAAAAAGTAATCACGACACTTTTCATTTTTATATGTCCCCGAAATCAGTCAAGTGTCTCGAACCATTTCGCTCATTTCCGTTAGCCCGTCTATGGCCTTTAACATGATAGGTTAGCATAAAGCTAGGCACTATTTTTTTCTTTTTAGTTTCTAAATCATCTTTAAAACATGCATGGTTTTACCTGGAGGGACAAAGATGTGCTCCCATTGTACTGAAAGCTGAATGGGCTGAGGCAAGAAAGATATTTTATACTTTACACATGGCAAGAAAGCGCTGTGCTGCCACTGATGAACATAAACAAACACAGATGCTCTCAGCTGCTCCTTTCCACGTGTTCGTGACACAGCCAGCCTTTTTGACAGACATCAGCAAATTCAGCCAGCCTCCCTCAATAAAAAGCTCATCCAGTTCACACGCCACGCTCCAAATTTGGACCTATTTGGATTTTCCCTTTTAAAGTAGGACAGGGGAGCTTGAGGTCAGAAACAGCCTGTGAACTACCCCGCCAAGAAATTCTAAAATAAACAACAACAACTACCGGTAGTCAAATTTGGTGGCGACCAGGTACATTTTCCAGGTTAATTTTCCCGCTTATCGCGGAGGATAAAGAATTCATGCCTGTGAGTATTTCAGGTGTTGTTATTGCTTGTGTTCAAAGACATATTGCAATCCAAAACGTAAAAAAAGAGTCTTTAATAGACATTATTTTCCCCAGACTGCATTGTGGTTTTTAACTGAATGTTTTGTCGCCCACAGGGATGGCGTGACTCACTTCCTTTTAATGTCTCTTAGCCAAACAGGCCACGCCATTGCAAACATGGCTCCTTGTGTCACAAAAAAGAACTCACAGGTGTGCTCCTTGGATCCAGCGCAATCCCACAAAGGTTTCAATGCTAGAGTCAACTGACAGCAAATTTTCCGTCACATTTCCACACGCTAACGAGCTAGCGGCAGCCGACGCCATTCGACGACAACAAGACATTTTCGGTGTCGTTTTTGGAGAAGCGCAGCTCTCGTGGCGCTGGATCGGAATCAAACGAGAGACGACGACAATAGAGACACTGTTTGCGTCACAATGACGAGACTTCGATTTGGACAACGGCCGGGATTGTATACGCTAACATTGGTCTGACAAAAGCCATGAAGGCTTTCTTCTTTTGCACTCTGGTGCCCCGAGAGTATGTGGAGGGAGGGGGGGGGGAGTTCTGGGAGACATCTGTGGTCTCCGTTGGTGTGAATCAGCAACGCAGTGGGCCAACATGCGCAGGAATGTCGCAGCTTGTAGACGAACGGACGGACAAATCGTGCGAGGCCCAGATTTATGAGCAAGCAAACCGGCCCAGTACAAAAAAACATTTGCTCGCCAAAGTGGAATAAGCACAACAATAAAAATAACACAGGAAAGCTCAAATTCCCCCATCCCACCAACAACATGCTGCTTTTTTTGTTTTACTGCTCGTTACGTTTATGAAATAATCGAATCCACGCTACGAGACACGGCGCTGACGTTTTTACGAGCAAAACTTTAGGTACCATTCCGAATAGTCGTCGCTGTAAATAACTTCAGTGTGTGGGATCTTAAAACAATTAGGAATTGGACTTTTTGGGCTTGGTCCACTCTAGCGACGTACTGTCAAATATTTGCTTTGGGGAAACACTGCTGGCGCCGTGGATACGCTAATGACGGGAACTGATGGTGAGTCGGAGACGCCCACTCAGCACTCTTGTGTTTTGTTCAAAACCCAGTGAGGTTACAGTGGCTGATCCGGATATAGCATCCAATTCTTTGAAAAATGCAAAGGCAAGTTCTAAAACGGTGGTGATTAGAATTGCAATACAATATTTTTTCCCCCCTCAAAAGTGGCAGTTCAGGGTAGTTTTTTGTTTCTGTTGACATTTCGATGAGGAACAGGGAGATCTCAATCTGCCAAGAGACGGATCCCTTTCATTTTCCTTTGTGCTTTCGAAACTTTTGAGAATTCCTTTTTGTTTCCGTCACGCCGCATCCCGCGCCAGAGGTGTTGTCACAATGTACGAGACGCTCCGACAAAGCCGCAAGTGTGATTCGGCGGCACCGATCACATCTGCGCAAACAAAAAGCTCACGAGGGCCGTCATTCGGGAACAATGCGGCGCAATTAGCCCTCGCAATCCAATCCTGGCCCTGCCTCCACTTTACAAGGATGGATGAGAAGAAGCAGATGGAGAGCAGAATGGGTCAAAATTCCACACATTTTTCACGTTGCGTGGGAATTAACACGTTTGATAGAAACAATCGGGTGACTTTGAGCTGCAGGAAGAAAAAAAATGATATTTCTGCTGGAATAGGCCGGCAAAACGTAGCAGGTTTCCTTCCAATGTACCGGAAACTTTGCCCTCGTTTGAAACCGAGTCGGAAAAGTCAGATAACCCGAAGGCCGAGCTGAACGTGCCGGACGCACGCCTGGGCTCTGACATAACCTGGAAGCTTCCCGCTCCCGAGAGACGTCCAAAACTAAGAACACGTGGCTCACGCACACACGCACCACCTTGCCAATCTTTCTAATCTCGCCAGGGTCTGGTCCAAAAATGTTAAGTGTGACCTTTATATGATTCGGTCAATAAAAAATTGTTGGTACGCATCATGTTTTCTAAGCAGTTTCTCCCAATTGGATCCATATGTTGAGTTTCAAAATGGAGCACGTTGCCTTTGCTCCCGAGTGACAGCCGAGGAGACGCTTATTGCCGACTGACACGTAAAATGCCTCGCATTTAAACGGTTGGCGGGGGAGGGGCGGGCAAGCCCATCTGTCATTCCAACAAGACCCGTTTTGTTTGTCGGTGAGGAGCTAAGTTTGAAACCAAAACCAAAAGTAAGGGGAGGACACGCAAACTTCACACATAGCTTGGAGCCGAGTACTCGAAAGAATCCAGAAGCTCAGAATTGTGAGACAGACGGGCTAATCGCAGGCCACTTAAGTGGGTGTGGCGGGCCAGATCTGGCCCCCGCCCCGGGCCTTATATTTGACACCAGATTTGCCCCAAATGGGAAGTTTTGAATGCGTATTACCTTTTTGTAGATGAATAATGTCTGGGAAGTTGGCGAGCAGGCCTTGATAGAGCGACAGCGTGTCCAGCATATGAAAGAGGTCGTACTTGGGCTGCTCGGCAAACAGCTCGCCGATGTTCTCGTAGGTGCGGCCGGTGTGCGAGATGGCGTTGTTGAGGGCCTCGGAGCTGTGCGGAGGGTCCAGCGTGAAGGACTGGCTGACGGACTGGAAAGAGTTGCCCAATCGTTGGAACTCCTTCCTGAAGCCGCCCAGGTGCTTGCGAACCAGCTCCGAGGCCACGTGAGTGAGCTGCAAGACGCTGTCGTCCATCTTCTTGGCAAAGTTCTTGAAGGTGTCCACCCGTTCTTCCACGTCTTGAAGGTCCTGGTGCTCGTTGGGGATCTGAAGGGTGAGCATGAAGTGCGCCCCGACCATCTCGTCCTTCTCGGCCCGCCTCTTCCCCAGCTTCCATTGCTTGTCGTCGGCGCACATCAGAAAGTGCTCGAAGCCTTCGTACTGGGAGAGCACCGGGTGGCTGGTCATGTGGTTCATCCACAGGATCAGCCGCCGCTTGCGCTTCTCGATGAAGTCCTCCTCGAAGCGCCCCGTGGCCTGCTTCTCCGGCAGGTGAGGCACGGAGATGACGGTGAACTTGTGCAACAAGCGGTTGTAGAGCCAATCAAAGTGCTTGTAGCGCCTGTACACGGGCCGAGCCGTGTGGCTCGGCGTCACGCGGTACGAGATGTACGTCTTGATGCCTTTGAACTTGGTCTGCTTGGTGGGGTCTTCGATGGAGCAGGAGAAAGGCTGCGGGCTCTCTTTCCATCTGGGCCCCAGGGGGTTCATCTCGATGGTGTACGATTCGGCGATCTTGGCCATCATGGGCACGTCCCCCAACACAAAGGCCTCCACGCCGGATCGAACGAAGCTGGAGAAGCGGTTGAGATTGCGGCCCACCATGCTGCCTTTCCTGCCGCTGGAGATGCTGTCCTGCCTCTCCATGGGCGGCTTGGCCCGGTAGTGCACGTTGGGGTTGTTGGACGGCAGGCTCTGACGCGGGTGACCGTTGGCCCCGGGGCTCCGTCCGCTATCGGCGTCCTCCACCACGGTGGAGCCGTCGTCCCAGTCGTCCCAGTCGTCGTCGTCGTCGATATCGTAGTAAGTGGGTTGCGAGTTGAGGGTGGTGTTGGCGCTGGAGTTGAGATAATACGAGTCGTTCCCCAAAGAACCCGCCGGGCTGATGGAGCAGTCGGTCACGTTGGAGTTGGAACGCGTGCGAATGACTTCCACGTAGGACGCCGGGAAGAGACCCCGCTCCCCTCGGCTGTTCTCCCCCTGGAACCATCCGTCCACGGAGTTCTCGTCAAAGATGATCAGTTCCTCGTTCTCCTGGATGCTAATCTCCTCTTTGTTTTCACTTTGGAACGTGTAAAGGGCTTTGGCTTTCACCGACATCTTGACTTTGTCCGTCCGGATTGATCAGTCACAAAAAGAAGAATGGCAAAGAACCTACACAGACATGGTTTCTAGCAGCTGTATTGGAAACATCTAGGACACTTGAATGAATATTTCAACTCATCTCACATGACACGGATCAGGTGTGCAACGGCACTGTCAGTCAAAAGCTGTTGACTCGACTTATTCCTTGAACTTGAACGCTCATCAGAATACTACAAGCCCATCGATGCATGCACTCGTTAGTTGAAGTCATGCAAGTCATATGCGTGCATTTAAACTTAATGCACAGATTTCTACTCCCCTGTCATGAACAAGTCAGTTAAGAAACCGGTTTCACCAACCAGCTCCGGGAACGAAACTTTGGTTTGAATAATCCCCCAAAAAATATCTGGTCCGGGCCCGCTTGTTATTTCCCCCCTACTTTGGTCACATTACGGATCCTGAAAACGGATGCAAATAATTCCAAAGAAAAAGTGCACTTGGGTTGAGAGCGATGGTGTCCGTGTACATTGTGAGGCGGAAGCTCCACATTTCCGTCCTTCCTTCCTTCCTTCACCTCAGCTCCAAAGTTGCTCCGTGAGTGCCGTAAGCAGGTTCCTGCGCATCTTCGCTCGATCCTTTGCAAAATCACAAGAGCCGGTCTTGTTTCTGTGGCTCAATTTGCTCACAGCCTCGACACAAAGTAAGTCTTTCCATGACGTTGGACTGAGACAATTGGAGGCGAGTTCGCTTGCTCTCTTTCAAGGAGCCTTTCCCTGAGAGAGAAGTGGGGGGAGGCTGAGGCTCAGGCTCAGGCACAGGCTAGCTGGCTCACTGACGCCCTCAAGCTCGTCGAATGAAGTCATTGCAACAACACGACACCGGAGCGCGGAAGGGATGGCGTCCAGTTGTTGTAGCTTTATTTCATTGAATAAGTATTAACTATTATGATGATGATTGACAACACATTGGAATCAGCGGCTTTTTCCTGATAATTGACAAATCCAAGAACTAAAAATGACAAACTAAACGATAAAACATGCCAGCTACTCAGAATATCCAAATAAAATATGCACCACCCATGGTTGAAATAAGAAGTCCTGCATGTTTGGTACTGTAGAAATGAGTGAAGTGGGTGCAGTACCACATGTCACCAGCAGACGGCACACTCTCCCGTATGAAGCTAGTATTTGTAATCTGTTTAGTAACATTTTGTTTTAATCTCTACCAATAAAAAACAGCTGAGCGGTCCAGCTGAAGAAAAAAAAATCATCAAAATAAGTACTCAATGAACCACAGAGGTTTATTTAAAAAAACATTTATTGTAGTGTCCCGAGGCAGTACAAAATCATTCACACAAAATGAGTCTTTCCCGCCTCACATGGGACAGTCGTAAATATGGATGGCTCGATCGTCTCCGGCCGAGATAATCTTGGAGCCGTTGCTGTTGTACTTGACAGTCCACACCTGAGGAAAGTGCAATTATGCAACTCTCAATTTCATAAGAAATATGTCATGGAAAGAAACCAAAATAGTGACTTACCTGGTCTTGGTGGTCGAAAAAGGTGTTGATGCACGCTCTGGAAGTGGCGTCCCAAACTTTCACGCTCTTGTCTGAGGAGCTGAAGTTAGAGATGCAGCAGAGGAAAAAGCGGGAAAGTCAACTGAGGGAATTATCGTTTCAACGTGTTTTCAAACTCGGCTTTAGCTTGCTGAAGATGAAACGTTACCTGGAGACAAAGTGCGTGTTGTCCGGAGAGAAGGCCACGTTGAGCACCCAGGATCCGTGTCCGCTCAGCGTGCCTGCCAGATTGGCGTGTTGTCTAGAAAAAGAAAAAATCTTTTTGGAAAAGTACTTTCCAGGGAATCATCGCAAAAAATGCCAAAGACCTACACGTCGTAAATCTTGATGTAGCCGTCGTCAGATGCCGTGACAAGCAGCTGGGAGTCCGGAGAGAAGGTGAGGGAACGGATGGGCATGGCGTGCCCTAAAGGAAGAGGAAGGAAGCCCCATTTTAGCATTTTATGTGCTCCCCGAGGTCATTCAACCTGAGCCCACCTTCAAGCGTATGGAGGAGCTTTCCCGTGGCGATGTCAAAGATGTTGATGATGCCGTCGATGGCCCCGCTCGCCAAATATTTACCATCTGGGCTCTGAGATGGAGCCATACAAAAACAAAATCACAACACTTCAAATGAAAAGACATCATGTCGCATTTGCCTTACTTACGTAAGCGATGCTCAGGATGAATTTCCCTCGGGTGTCCAGAGAATATTCCTTCTTGCCGCTTTCCACACCGAAAATGTTGACTTTGCCAAGGTGGCTTCCTGTGGCGATGTGTTTGGAGTCCGGCGAGAAGGCCACCGTCCAGGCGTCCACTAGAGTTACGAATTCGGCAATCAAGCGGACAGGGACGAGTGAGTGGTGTTCCTCACGGATGGGTTTATGCTCCACTGGTCTCACCTGGTCCCGCATCCATAGACTTGATCTGTTTGCCGGAGTCCAGGTCCCAGAGGCGGATGTGCGCGTCGAGCGAGCTGGACGCAGCGATGGCGGCATCGTGGCTGATGTCCACGGACACGACCCCCAGCTGGTGTCCCTCCAGCGTCCACTGCAGCTCCAGCTTCTCATCCGACCTGCGTAGGTAACCCGACCGTTAGCTCATCCCGTCAGTTATCGTTTTACTTCCGACAGTTCAGAATGTTAAAAGGTGATTGAAAATAATCTGCTGGGCAGTTTCAAATGGCTTCATCATGATGACTGCACTAAACACATCTTTGTTGCCAAGGTTACCAATCACTACGAGCTATGCACACACAACACACACCATTTCCACACTTTGACCATATCGTCAAGGGAGCCGGTGACAATTGTTTCTGAAGTGTCCGCCTCACTTTTACCCCACGCTGCCGTCCAGATTGAATCATCGTGTGCTAAAGGGAAGAAAATAATTGTTGAAACTAACTAGAGGCATATTGTTGCTCTATTGACTGTAGTGCAATGAGTCTGTCTGGTACTCACCATGCTCTTGTTTAAAAAGCATACTGTACTGAAATGAAAAGATACATTTGGTCATTCTGGGGTTTGTTTAAAATGGGTGAAACCAGTGTGAAAATGTTGGATGAAATTTCGCTTACTTGAGTACTCATTTTTCTTTTGCAGCGGCACAGCCAGCTTACCAACAGCAACCTAAGAAAAATAACACTGAAAACGTAGCGATCGAATTTAGAATGCCAAACTGTAGGAAAAAGTCAACTATAGCTTCTCACAATTGTGATGCTAATGCTAACTCCGAAACGATATTAGCCCGCTTGTTGCTTCACAAGCGGGAAGTTGTCTTGTACTCGACTTAAAATGGGGAGTGTAATGGCCACGTACCTTAAAACCCCTCTCAAGGGTTTTGAATGAATTCGTAGGAACTCAAGTTGAATTACACGCGAGGCGCCATGTCAACATTACGCGAAGGAGGGGGAGACTGTCCACTTCCGCGTCTTCTTCTTCGTGTCTGTTGGCGCTTGGCGAATAAGTCAACATACTCACTGTTGCCCCTATCGGCGGTACAGGTTGAGAGCAGAGATGCGGACAGTATCTTCTCTAAGCTTGGGTTAAAAAGGCCCTGCTAAAAGTCAAAGCACTGATTTGATGTGTGGGTTTTTTGAAGTAATTTATTTATTTGTAGATTGTCAGGCAACTGAGAGCCACAAATTGACACAACACAAAAAGACTACAATAGCCAATCAAACTTAACATATTGTCGTTGCTACCATGTAAGATTTTCTTGTCATCTTTATTGTTTCTATTCCTTGTATGTCCTCTCATCCTTGAAAATTAGAACTTGACCTCAATGATCTTTTGAGATTGGAATATTTTGGTGGAGGCAGGCCCCTGCAGAGGAGGAGGAGGAGGGTGAGAAAGAGTGACAGGGGAGGAGAGAGAGTGAGCGAGAAAGAGAGAGAGCGAGGGCAAGGCAGTATGAATGGAAGAGGTTCTCCCTGGCATTCACTGCGCCTCACTCAGCAGACATGGCCAACTTCGCCGGCACCTGGAAGATGAAGAGGAGCGAGAATTTCGACGAACTTCTCAAAGCTTTGGGTGAGTCGGCCGCCTTCCTCTTCCTCCGTTCCCACATGGCTGCACGAGCCTCACATCCATCACAGAAAAAAAGCCACACTGTTGTTCTTTTGGGAATGCACCGCAGACTTGGGAACAACACGACATTGTTCGGAGCAAAGCCCATCCCTGGGAAAGGACGGCCAGATGATGAGGATGCTGAGACCGACGGATGTCGAATTCCAAACGTGCAGAATATTGTTGACGTTGAAGCCTTTTAAGTAGGCCACGCATATGCGTCGTCTTCGCCCCTTTAACGCTTTTAAGCGGCCAGTGTGCCGCCTGTGCTGTGGGACACGTTAAGTGGGTCATTCGATTGTTTTTTGTGTTGCGGTGGCGAGGGGGAACCACGGTGGCGAAGGGATGGGTGGGGGACTGGGGGGGGGGGGGGTGAACCCAAATGTTGGGAACCTCCAGTCGGGCACAAGCCGTTTGTTCAGCTCTCCAAAAGTATTGGAACGGCGCTTGTTGATTCCTTTGTTTTTGTTGACATTTGGCTTTCAGATAAAAACTTCTTTTTTCCCCGATTTGTTTTTAAACGCGAGAAATACGGAAGCGGCCGAGCAAGCCCGAGCCACAAGCCGACCTCCGCCGTGCTGTTGACTTTGACTCAACGTGTCCGTCTTGTTCCCTGGACCGGATTGCACCCTGGGTAACCTCCCAGTGGCTGCACCATTAGAAAGATGCTGATGGGAAGTGGCGGCTCCCTCTGCACTGGAATCCACCCGAGCGACCCCCCCCACCTTTTAGCAACAAGCAGAAGAGTGATGGGCCGCAGCAAATGTCGGGCGATGACTGAAGCCCACTTGCTGGGAGCACCACAACAAACGTGTTGTTATGACGACAGGCCGGTCAAGTTGAGTTGAATGATCTCGTGGCGCAGCTGTTTGTCGGCACAATAGCTTCAAGTCGTTACGACGAGTATCAAACACAAACACAGCAATGAAAGTTTCCTCAGAACTTTTCACTCGCTTCCCTGACTGGGAATCGAACCCGGGCCGAATCCTAACCACGCGACCACCGGGAACATATTGTCATGGGAACTTCAGAATAGTCCAACAGCCATGATCCTGGACCGGTGCTGACCTCAGAAAGAGAACCGTCGGCCACAAATTGTCATAGCAACTTCCTCAAACATCTCGACAAATACGTAAGATACAGTTGTTCTACTTGGACTCACATTGGGCTCGTTCCCTCCTCAGGCGTGAACGCCATGCTGAGGAAGGTGGCGGTGGCGGCCGCTTCCAACCCCCACGTGGAGATCCGGCAGGACGGCGACAAGTTCTACATCAAGACGTCCACCAGCGTGCGCACCACCGAGATCAACTTCCACATCGGCGAGGAGTTTGCCGAGGAGACGTTGGACGGAAGAAAGTGCAAGGTGAATATCTTTGACGTCTAGAATGGCGCTGAATGAGTTAAGTGGCGGGCTTTGGATTGGGGTCAGGGTTCCATTTTTTTTTTTTTTTTTAAGACATCAGAAAAGCTGTCGGGCCTTTTTGGAGGAGCCGTGAAAACAGACAAGATGGTTCTAAAATGGCCACTTAAAACCACTTGAACCAAGACTTTCTGTATCTTTTCGAGCACGGCTTCTTGAGACTTTTTGTTTGCCTCCTCGTGATAAAAATGCCAAACAAGAGGGCTGAACTCTTTTTTTTTTTCCTCAATCTCGTGAGCACTATTGAGTCATTCACAACACATTGGTGAGCATAGGAAAACCTTGAGAACGCCAATGCACTCGCCCGAAGAATGACAACGAGGCAATTTCTATTTCATGCTCGGACAAAGTTGTGGTCCTCTGAGTTCAAGGCTCGAAGAGCGCTAACTGCTTTTGAGGGATGGCGAGCTCCTATTGGTATCGCCCTCACGTCCGTCCGCGTGGATCAAAGGGCGTCGTGATCCTTGAGATGGATGGGAATTTATCTGCAGGCCCCGAGGGCGGATCATGATGAGCTCTTCAAGTGAATTTGGATTTTTTTTTTTCTTTCGCCCTCTCACCAATGAACAAAAGGATTCTCACATTTAAAAGGGCCAACACGGCAATCGAGTAACCAAATGCAACATAGCACTAGCCAAAATCAACATGGTAAGAAAATGAAGCTAATTTAGCCAGCGCCACCTGCTGATACTGATGGGGCACTACAACTATTGCGAACCATCATCGAGGTTTTTTTTTAAACACAGTGCTGTGTTTTGGGACAGGGAGGGCAGATGTGACCTATTTTGGAGACAGCGTGGTGCTGCCATCCCAAGCTGCGTGTTGTCTCTGACCGACCCGAGGAGCCATTGTCATAGCTCATTTGTCATGTTTTTGTTTTTTTTTGTCCCGCTGTTTTGGATATACAAAGGTAGCAAGCAAGAAGCACTTTGTGTGGCATTGCAAAAAAAGATAATTACATTTGGCAGAGACCTCATGGCTCCGCATTCCCACGCAAGTCAGGCGGGATTACTTTGCTCCTTCGTGGAATTCTATGCGGGGGACAACACTTCAATATATCTCAAATATCAAGCGTGATCAATTCTATCAAAATGTTATTATACTCCTGGTTGTTCCAGCACAGATTGTATAAGAACAGGGGACCTAAAATACTTCCCTGTGGTACACCTTATGTGTTACAAGTCTGCTCCGAGAGAGGAAGTATTTCATAGTATTCAAATTGTTAACTGAATAAAATAAGGCAACATAGACAAACTGTGAGAAAGTATTACGGTAGGCTTTTGGCCATATGTTCTAAAAAATCCCAAAGTAAGCAGACAGGAAATGAGAAGCTTGTAGAATTAGCTAGCTTGTCCCGGTAAAGACTACAAAAACAAACCACAAACTTTTTCACCATGATGTCAGACATCTGGATGGCACGAAAAAAAAAAAAAGATTTTCGTTGTTTTGTCGTTATTTTCAGTTCAACCATCTTCCTGCTTTGTCTTACAGAGTCTCGCCACCTGGGAGTCGGATACTAAGATCAGCTGTCAGCAGACTCTGGTAGACGGGGACGGACCAAAAACCTTCTGGACCCGAGAACTCAACGGCGATGAGCTAACGCTGGTGAGTTAACAGCAATTCATTTTGCGTAGCCTCAACCTCCTTGGTAATCATCTGCTGTGAAAGAAACCTTTGAAGGAAATTCGTTGAGGTTAATTGCCTACATCGGATAAAAGATTGGATTTTCTGGTCTTACTGAAAGATTCCTAAGAGATCCCCTCCTTGGAAAGAAAACATGCCCAACATTTGGAAAGATGTGAAAGCTCAAAAACAAGAGACAACCATGTCCTGTTTGGAGTTCCATTAAGATCCTTGGAAGACCATTTGGGGGATGATTCCAAGATTTTGCAAATGTTCCCACCCTGGGATTTGTTGTTTTCTCGGATGCTTGGAGATGAACCTTTAAGGCAGCGGGCTTTTTAGTTAGGGGAAGCATCCTTGGTGCTCATCACCTCTGAGTTATAAAAGCAAAAATGTGCCAACCAAACCTCCTCAAGGGAAGCCAAATAATTTCGCTCTGACAGACATCGATTATTTCACCTCTTCTCATCCCAGCCAAATCTGACAAGCATTGAAGGTTATCTTCCCACCCGAGCTCTCTTCACACAGCAACAGTACAAATAATAATAAGATAATAATAATTTAAAAAAAAGAAAAGAAATATTTTGGTTGAAAAAAATGTGACAAAAAAACCAAAATAATTCTTGCAAAATAAATATATATAAAATATATATGACAAAAAGATTTTTGGGAAAATGATCCTCCCAGAAAACAATGGGTGAAGAGAAAAAATGGGGCTGCAGCTTAGGAAGCCTTACTAACAACTAGCCGATTGTGTGAGCACACAAAGTGGGCCACATTTGCATACAATTTGCATCTCGCTTCTGATTGGTCCACAATGAAAGCCGCTCAATAAGAAAAAACTAGCAAAGATTTGTGCTGATGGTACACAGGCCCTTTTTTTTTCTCCAAAATGTCAATTTCATGTGTTTCTATATTTTGACAGGTTTTCGGGGCCGACGACGTGTTGTGCACTCGCATTTACGTGCGGGAATGAAGCGGCGGAATACGGCGGAAGACTCACACGGGACCACAGATTAAATGCTAACATGCTAAGTTGCACTTCTCCACACAAATAGTAACGCTCTAGCTCTCTTTGTTAACAACCACAAGAAACAATAAAATATGGATGGAAAATACACACACGGAAAACATGTCTGAGCCTTTGTGCCGCTGATTAGCTTAGCATCAAAGCTCTTCTCACCCAGGTTGGACCACCGAGTGGGCTTCTGGACAAATAGTTCCCGACCGCTTTTAGAAGCCTGCCTCCTAATAAATGATTCTTTTATTGGGGGGGGGGAACGTACCCCCGCCCGCAGGTGCACCCCACAAAAGCTCAAGAGCAAATGTGTCCCTTTGGCTGCCAACTTTTTCTTTTCAGAGCTTTGGCCGCCACTCGGGGGTCCCCTCGGCCCTCTGGACAAATGGCTTCCGTCACTGACGTTTCACCCGCTTATCCCCACACGGAATGATTTTCTTCCTCGGTGCACCGCCGCCGCCGCGCCTGTGGGAAGCAAAGAGGCCGGGGGCTCGGAAAGGCGCCCTGAGGCGCGCCGCCCGCCGCAGAGTCAATTGAAGCATGAGCCCGCCGTCGGGATGGCAGCGGCTCAATGAGGGCATTCTTTTGTTTTGTGGTGCAGGGCAAAGGGGGCCCCGCCGCCCCAGCTCTTGCCATCTTTTGAGGAGGGCATGGAACAGGGGGGGCCACGGTGGGTCATAGACTCGGGCTTTGATGTAAGGAAACAGAAAAGGCCAAAAAGGATTGAACTGCAAAAAAGAGGTTGCTCTCTACTGTGAATTATTTACAGAAAAAAATAAAATAAAATGTGTTTTTATGATCAGACGCTTGTCCTCAAAAAAAACCCTCACGGAATATGGTTCTGGTCTTGCTCGGATTCTAATGACAGCGACAGCACGCAAGAAGAGAAAGGTCACATTCTGCCGTGTGTGTGTAGCTGTCACGTTGAATCAGCTAGCATGCTTTGTGCTTCCAACATCCCAGAGGAATTACCTTTTAAGATGTACTTAACCAACACCTGCAGAGGTTTTTATGATGGACACCCGAAGAAGATATTTTTAGGAAGACATTTAAAACAACAAGAACTTCGGTACAGTATAACAATTTTACCAATAGCAATGCGACGCATGAAGCTTAGAAGACAGGGAGGAATAGGAACACGTTGTAAAGGAGGAGACAGAGAAACGGCGCCCTCTGCTGGATAAGAACGGAACAACCACCATTATAAAAATAAAAACGCCATCAAAAAGTGATGACGTCAACTGCTGACATCTATTGTTGCTTTCATAGAGCAGTTGTCGTGAACAAAGCTTCATAATAGTCAAGGAATTTTGCACCTTCAACACAAGATCAAGTAAAAGCAATAATGTGAAAGAACAAGCCAAAGAAAAAAAGGCCAAGACAGGAATAAAAGTCCACAGACATTGAAGAATTGTAGGCTACAAATGTGGTTTTATTATTACTTTAAATAAGTCTAAATAAACGGACGAAAGACATGCTCGCGTAACTTTTCCAATATCAAAAATACGACAGGGAGGCGGCGGGGGGGCGGAAGCAAGCAGAAATCTATCCAGGGTGAAAGGCGGGCGGGCGGGCGGGGTTGGGTGGTCGCAGTGCTTTTCTTGCTTTTGTTTTTTTCAGGTGAATTGAGAAGAAAATATAGATATCATTTATAAAAACAGAAACACCTGGATATATTTCTACATTTTCCATGTTTTTTTGAAAATACCTAAATTAAAAAGAAGACATAAAAGAACACACAAAGAGAGAGAGAGAGGGGGGGGGGTCCCCGATGGAAGGTCTGACAAAAACAGCACATTTGTACGATCAAGTCCCTTTGGTAAAAACTGTAATAAATGTTTCGTGTCTCTCTTTCTTTGCTTGTTTTTTTTTTTAAACACTAAGTTAACTACTAACACAACACCACGCTTGGATCTTAAAAAGTCTGACACTATTTACAGTGTATTTACAAACTGTGTGTGCGTGCGCATTTGTTTTGTTATTAAAACAAAAAGTTGTCTTCCAGGGCGGCGAGGATGATGCATGTTAATAGAACTATATATAATATATATTTCATATCTGTATATATGTACAACATATCGACGCGACGTAAGGCGACGCGTTTGTCTGCCGCCCGACGACAAAGTTAAATCCGGAACAGGAAGTGAGTCGCGATTGGCCGTCCGGTCGGCGCCATCAATAAAAAAAATCCAAAAAAGTTGTTGGTTGTGGTTTTGCTTCTGGAATAAGTGCACTTGTCCGGTGTGTCCGGCCGGGCTGGCTTTAAGAACCCTCCCTCCCTCCCTCCCTCCCTCCCTCCCTCCCTCCCTCCCTCCCTCCCTCCCTCCCTCCCTCCCTCTGTTGGATGGTGTGGACGGCGGAATTGTAAAGCGGCGTTTACTGTAGAAAAAAAGTGACCTTCTCGTTGTGAGTGCTGGTGAGCGGGACGAGAACGTCCCCGAGTTTTAGCACCCTCGTTGGGGGCGAAATGTTGTGCCAGCTAAAAACGCTGGTAAAAACCGGTAACCCCGCCACCACTGGAGCAACACACACACACACACACACACACACACACACATTGCGTTTTAAAAACAAATGGCTGCCTGACCTGAAGCCGGTCGCTAGGGGTTGTACTTGACACGGTATTTGTTGACGTTACGGAAGTGGAGGACCTCGGGCTGGCGCGAGGTGCTGCAGGGCAAAAGTCCGTCGCGGCCCTCGCCCATCAGCCACTTGTCGGTGTCGGCCGCCATGTCGGCGCTCACGTGCTCCTCGGCCCACGCCGCCAAGCGCGCCCGGAAGCGCTTGTGGAGGCGCGTGCTGACGCGCTCGTGGGACTGTGGAATGGATAGGCGGGGGGGTTACGACCAACGGTAGCGCTCGCAAAGGCCAAAGCCGGTGCTACCTGGTGGGCCCGCATCAGCGCCGTGCGTCGGTACATGTAGTCCTCCGACTTGAAGACGTACACCATTTTGTAGGAGTTGAGCTTAAACATGCACTCCATCTTCTCCTTGTCCAGCGGCTTCTTGCCTCCCTCGCCGGCTTCCTTGTCCGACTGCTCGCGACACTTCTGGTACTTCCGGATCCGACGCAGATTCCTGTCGACGGCACGGGTCGTGAACAGGGCCGATGTTTTTTTATTTTTTTTCTCGTATTTTACATGAAAGTGCCTCACCTGGGAAGAAAGACGGGCTTCTGTGCCAGATGCGCCCTCAGCTCAGGCGTGGTGGTGTCCGGGTTCAAGTACCGGCTGACGTAATCGGACCACCGCTGCAGACGCGCAACGCGGCGGTGGCGATTATTCGTTCAATCAACGACTTTTTGCGTTGCGTCTCTCGCCGGCCGTGTTTTGTCACCTCTGCCTCCAGGGGCTCGTCGGAGTTCTCCTCCTCGGTGTCGAGCAGCTCCAACGTCAGCTGGACCAGGCCTCTGTTCCTTATAAACATCACCTGGGAGGAAATAAAAGCGACATTTATTTTTCAACTGCCGAGACTCTTTAGGGAAAAGCACCTGTTTCTTTTTTTTCCCCAAATTTGCCGATGCGACGTTTCTTTGGTGTTGTGCCCTGCCATTTTTTTTTTCCTCGCGCAAACTACGTTCCTGGATCATTTCCTTACCTTGAAGCAGTTCTCGTCCGACATGAGCTGTTCGGCTTTCCGCTGGTAGGCGCCCTCCGGTGTGCTCCGGGAAGACTGCGTGGACGCGGATCCCCCGCAGGCGCCGTTTGCGCTCTCGGCCAAGTAGAGGTCAGTCACCTGGACGCACACTTCGTCGCTGACGATGTGCTGGAGCTACGAGCGGGAGAGAGCGGAGGCGTTGAAAAAGCCCGTTTTGACCACGGGAAAGGAAGAGGCCCACCTGCCGGACGATGCTCTGTACGAGCTTGTCCATGGTAAAGGCGGTGTACGCGTGGATGGTGAACATTTCCCTCAGCGAATCCTCGTACTGCGACGCCTCCATGTTGCCATCCAGCAGGTTTCGAACCATCTCCAAGAAAGCCGAGTAGTAAACCTCGACGTCGATGTCCACTAGATTAATGACACACACAAATATGACTTCAGCGGCGAAGGCCATAGGAATGTTTCCGCTCGATGGATGGCGGTGGCTCACTGGGCTCTTTGAGTCTCAGCTGGACGGCCGGGTTGTCGTTCTTCTCCTTTTTGAGCCCCAGAACCTCCCGCTCCCATTCCCGTTCGCGCACGTCCTCCTCGATCTGTCGCTCGGCCTGCCAGTAGAGGCGGAGGAGTCGCGAGCACAGCGTGTGGTGCAACCGCAGGAAGATGTACCAGTTGTTGTTGACGTAGAAGAGGTTGTAGGCGTCGTCGCAGCCGCGCAGCTTCTGGGCCGCCGTGCCGCTGAACAGCAGCTTGGACTTGGAGGGACTTCCGCCGGCACCGCCAGCGGCGGGGATGCCGTTGGGCTTCTTGGAGGGGACTGCCTCCTCTACATCCATCTCCTCCTCCTCCTCCTCCTCCTCCTCTTCTTCCTCCTCCACGTCAGAGAGCTCGCCGCGTTGGGCGAAGAGCAAGTCCGGGACAAAGTGGTACATGATCTGCTTGATCTTGTATTTGTCTTCTTTCTGAATGCCCGTCTGGCGCTTGACGTGGTGGATGATGAGGGCCGCCGCGTCCTCCAGGATCTGCCGGTCCTCGTACACTCGGGTCAGGTGGGGGCCCGCCGGCGGGCTGGCGTTGTCCTCGGACGCCTGCTCTTGGCGCTGCGAAAAGATTCCATTTTAAGTTTGAAAGATTCTCCAGAATAAAGTGTGGGGGGAAAAAGGCAAGAGCGCTCACTTCGTCGTAGATGCTTTCGATTTCGTTCAGCAGGGACTTGGAGCGCAGCACTTTGGCGTCGTTCTGCTTGAAGTTAATGCCCTGATGGTCCAGAGACTTGAGGTAATACTTCTCGTTCTGCTCCCGCCAGATCTTATTGAAACCTCGCTGGGCTTCCCGCCACTCCTCCTCCTTGGTCTTTAGCCTGGGCGGAATAACATGAGTTAAAAAAAAAAAGTCCACTTTATGAAGTGCCGGGACACGCACCTTTTTAAAACGATGGGGACGGAAACGGCCGGGTTCTTCTTCAGGCCGTCGATAATATCCGGGGCTTTATCGCTGTATATCCTCTGGATGGCTTTCCGGTGCACCACCTCTGAGGAACCGCCAAGCGTGTTGTCCAAGCGGAACTTGGCCTGCTCCTCGGCCGTCATCCGCGATATCTTCCGCTGCACCGACTCCAAGACTCGAATGGTGGCCAGGTTGGTTTCCAGCACCACGTCCAACTGGAGACACAGGCCAGGCTGTCCCGTTGAGTCCTCGGGGGGCCGGCACGGAGACGACGACCTCACGTGACGTCACTCACCTCGAAGCGCTCGTCCTCGCACCTGTAGATGTGCTCCTCGTATTGCGTCTTCTTGGAGCTGACAAAGGTGGAGTCCTCGGACCAGGAAGGCAACGACACCCAGGTGTCGTTTAGCACCTGAAGCCGACACAAATGTTTCATCAAAAAGTTTCGCCGCGGAAGCAGTTTGGAGTCCAAAAGGTCAGCGGCGCTCTGACCTCTTTACAAAGCGGCGTTCTCCCCGTGCATTTGGGCTGCTGGTAACTTTTGGGCAGCGCTCTGTAACTGGAGCCCAGCCTTTTGCACGAAGCGTAGTCGATCTCCATGGCGATGCCCTCGGTGGCCCGTTCCTTGGGGTACGCCTCGATGTGCGACATTTCCCGGTAGCCCAGGAAGTTTTTGAACCAGGTGAACAGCTCCGGGAATTTCCTGGCGAGAAAAGGGGGGGCGAGACGCTTTTGGTGAGAGAGACGCCACGCGGCGGCCCAAATCGAAAATGTCGAGCGCTCACCCGAGGAAAGGCAGCACCAGTTGCACCAGCTCGGCCCGGGAGATCACCTCCTGGTTGAAGATGACCAGACAGCGGAGGAAGTTGTCGTAGGCCTCGGCGCTCCGCAAGGCTTTGCGCACCTTTAGCGGCAAACACATTGGCACGTTCAGGACCCGGGCAAAAACATCAACACATCATTTTCATCTTGGGATCTAATTGCGTCATCATTTCATTCATTTATACAATACAAATCCATAAAAGCATTCAAGATTGTTATAGGCTATATTTAGTAATGATGTAATTAATACAAATAATGAGGTGGAAGGAGGTTGGAAAGGCACCTTCTCAAAGAAGAGCGACTCTGTTCCGACGCCATGCTTGCCAGCCTCCACCATGGACGAATCTTTCAAATTCAGCAACTTGGGCTTCTTCTGTTTTGCCCACATGCGAAAACAGGCGTGAAAACCAGCAAAAAGCACCAAGCGGGAGAGAAGAAATCAAAGTTTGTCGTCTTGCCTTGATGGGGGGCGTGACTCCGGGAGCAGAATGGCGGCGGATCTGGCAGCCGTTCTGGTTGGGCCTCTGCTTGTTGTTGAGCTGCAGCTTCTTGGCCGTGCCGCCGTGATCGTTGCGGACCGACTCGGCCTTCTCCGCCGTGGTCTTGCTTAACATCTGAGCGGGGGAACGGAAACGTTAGTTGACTACCGTTAAGAAGAAACTCGACAGTGGCTCACCCACCGCTGAGCTATTGGCGTCTGGAAGAAACTGTCCAAACTCGGAGAGCAGGTCCTCTTGGTTCTTGAAGAGCCGGGCGACCTGAGCGTAGACCTCTTGCTCCGTCAGGGCCGGCGTGTAGTTTCCTCCGGCCTCCTTTGCTTTGCGTTGCTCCTTCTGCAAAACAAATTTCAATTAGAAAATAAATTGCAATTTCCCCGGGCGAGTTCCTCACACCGACCTGGTACGTGTGCAGGATTTCCAAGAAGGCTTTGTAAATGTTGGGCTGACCCTGGAAGCGGTTCTTGATCTTGTTGACGTAGTTGATGGCGTGGTTGAACTCCACCGGCTGGTTGTTCTGCGCCGGCAAGGTGGCGGGCATCCCGGCGTACGGCGGGTGCAGCGGCATGGGCGGGGAGCGCGGCGCGCTGTACGCCGGGATGGACGGGTTGCTCTGGCCGCCCGACATCGGCGCCTGCGGCTGGGGGGGCTGCGAGGGGGACACGCTAAGTGTCAATTGGAAGAGTTGTTGCGGCTGAGAGGCGGAAACCCGCCACACAAGTCGCCAGGACAGTAAGGCATCAAATAAATAAATAAAGGAACAGAATGTTCGCTGCCAAGGAAGCGAGCTCCGTTTTTGTTTTGGTCTTTACGTCAAGCGGCTTTCATCAACCCTCCCTCCCTGCCCCATGTTTTACTTTCAAGTGTATTTCTGGATGTAGTTTGTGTTGGCAACGGGTCAGGCCTTGGAACTGATCATCGCTTTTTTTCCCCACTCATTCTAACGGATCGATCATTTTGAAACAAAAACACAATGGTCCAGCGTCACAGAAGCCACTTTTGATTCGAGCTGTGTTTCCTGAGCTTTTTACAGAGCCAAGGCACATATTTTCCTGAAGTATCTGGCTCTGGTAAAATAGAATCAAAACTCACTTTGCTCATCTTGGCTGGGACGGGCTGCGTGAGGAGGGCCGGCGCGCTGGTGGTGGCGGTGGGCGGAGCCTGGGCAGAGTGCTGGGTGCCGGGCGCACCCGTGATGGGGATGTTCTGCACCGAGATGCCGTGCGGGGTGATGTGGTGGATCTGGCCGGGCGTGGTCACGTTGACCAGGTCGTTGGTCTGCACCTCGATCTTGTAGCCGGGCGGCAGGAAGGTGTTGAAGCCCATGATGAGGTCGGGGTGGCCCTTGAAGAGTTGCGACACCCGGCTGATGACGCCCGGGGTGTCGATGCTGGCGCCGCAAAAACAGCGTTACGACCGCCTTCGTCCACGGAAAAGTTATTGCGTGCTCACCTTTGAGACTTAAACTCTTTCATGATGTCCAGGAAGTCATTGTAAACCTGAGGTTGGTTGCCAAATTGCAACTTGACTTGGTCCAAGTACGACAAGGCATCCTCCACCTACGATGAAGGAAACGAAAGAGCAAAGTTATCGCGAGAGGACAATTGCAAAAGTCTCGGTCACACGGGATTGACCTTGAGGCGCTGAAACTGCTGCTGACCCTGCGCCGAGGCCTGAGGCGCGGCCGCGTGGATGTGCGCCGGCATCACCGGGGGTCCGTGCGATTGGACGGCGGCGGGGCTGTGGTGGTGCGACCCCCCGTGGACGGCCGGGCTCGGCGCGTGCCCGTGGCCGCCGCTGTTCTGAGCCACCGCGGGAACCTGCAAAGAAGAAGAAAAACAACCAAGCGCGTGCGTGAGTTGGCCTTTTCTTGCAGCTCTCGATTGATGCTCATTATTTCTACAACAAAGCTATCACAATATTGTTTGTGTGGACGTTCTATTGATGAGGCGCACTCGTCAATGTGTCCGCAAATTTCATTTGTCACCTGCTTCTGATTTGCGGAGTTCAAACAACTTTTAAAATTCAAGCGCGAACGAGATCTAATTTCAAGCTCGCTTGTGGTAACCTAACACACCTACACGACGAAAGTGGACAGCCTCCTGTTACAACTCCTTGTCCATCTCATGCAACCTACGCATTTGCTCCAAATTCACTTTTCTTAAGATTGAAGGGGTTTCAGCTCATCCTATTTGTCGAACCGGTTTGAAAAAACAAATGACTGGACGAACTAATCCTCAATTTTGTAAATTTCTGCTGAGTATTTGCATACCTGGTACCCCTGCGGGACGGAGTACTGGACGCCCGAGGTGGGCTGCATGTTGTCCGCCGCGGGCTCATACACCGCCGGCGGCGGCGCCGGGGCCAGGACGCGGTGCTGGAAGGTGTCGGCGTTGCCCGGGAGGCGCCGCTGCTGGGATGCAAAAACCGTTTCCTGATCCTCCAGTCGCCGCTTCATCATGAACTCATACTCGTCTGTGCTGAGAGACCTGTGGATGGAAATCACGTGTCACCCTCACATGACAACAAAGATGAGACTGGATCTTTGGGTGTTGCCTTCCCTTTAAAAAGCCTGCACGATGGAGTCAGAACATACCAGACAGACCTGAATGCAAAACTTTGAAACGGAAACCTGGCTGATAAGGGGCAAGTGGGGAGGAGCTTTTTGCATTTCACCATTGTGCATTTTGTGGCGTATAGATATAGAAACGTAGAAATGTTGAACTTCTGCGTCTCCTTTGGTCACGGGAGTTGAGTAAAAACACAGAATGGCTGTGGCCAATCACGGCTACCGAGTGGCTACGTCACCGAAGCAACAAACGTGTGGGAGTTGCTCCACCATTTACAACTTCCCCAAACTCTCCATGAAAACAAGATCTTTGAAATGAAAGATTCGAGTGGTAAATGTTGCACCTTGATTGAGACGAAACGCATGCCACAACATGTTAACTCCGCAACTTGGAGCGTGGGAGCTAACCTAGTTTAGCCTAGCGTCGCTCGACCGCAAATCGTTGCTACGTGGAGAAGTCAAAATGTATTTAATAAGCCTTCCATTGTACATTAAAAGTCTCAAGGAGCTTCACACACGCACAGTTGACAATACTAACGACATTCCCAGATCTTAACACTCGGGACATTTTTCAATAAAACCCATTTGGTGAGGGGGGGGGGGGGGGTGAGAAACTTTGAAAGAGTCGGAATTATGCTAATATGTCGTTAATCCACCAAACCAACAGATCGAGTAGATAACAAACAAAACGTGTTCAGAGGAGAAGAGTACATGAAAGCCCGGATCCCCTTGTGGTACGCCCCCCTTCCATTTCACGCGAGGCCTTGCCCCACAAGCACCGAGCTTGAGTTCCATACGCGGCCGCCATTTGGTGGAGCGTGTGAGGCGGGAGAGACCCCGCCGAGGCGCTCCACGTCGACGGAGATAAGAGCGACCAAAAACACACGAAAAAGTCACAGGCTCGCCGATTCATTCACGGAGGTTTATTTCTTTCCGTCTATTTAAAGCTGTATCTAACTTGCTTTGTCGCGGGAGTGGGGGGGGGAGTGTTTGGCGGTGTTAGCTGCTAGCTAATGTAAACAACATGAGGAGCCCCGAATCGAAGGGACGTCCGGGATGCGAACAGGGAAGCACATGCGACTAACTAGTAGCCTTGTTAAAACATCCACTCGCGACTCATTCGGGGGATTATTCCCAGTTTGAAACACATTTCTGTGATGAAAGATCTTTTTTTTTTTTTTTTTTGCGGCAGATTGGTGAAGAGCTTCGTGGCTAGCCGTGTTAGCTCGCTGAATGAATTTCTAACCTGAACTCACCCCTCTCCTTTAAGTTTGCCGACGGTGCTATGGTAATCCGTTCGGCGGGGTTTAAACACGATGCCTCCAGCCGGGGTACAGTCCGAAGCGATCGGTGTGTCAAACGCGACTTAATCCGTGGTGTGTTTTGCAAAAGAAAAACAAAAACATGAGGTGATGTGGAGCTGCAAAGTGGGGAGGGAAAAAAAAAAAAGCTTTCCCCGACAGGGAGAAAACAATCTCCGTTAGGTTAACCAGTGGGCGGGGGCGTGCGGGAGAGTGGAAACGCCCCCTTAATGGGTTGTTATTGGATAATTCGGAGAGAGGTCGACGCGTAGGGGCGGGGTGGCTCCTCCGGATTGGCTGTTGGAGCTGTCAATCGAAGATAGAGCTCGCGGTCGATGGAGCTCTCCCCATTTTGACTGGAAGCGCGACACTGCTGAGCGCTGGGGCGAAACAAAATAGTTTTATACCTGAATTGATTGTATTTATCCTTGGCAAAAAAAGTTATCTCTCAATTGTTTCACATTTTAAAGCCTTTTATTTTGGGGATTGAGGTCTTAATTTTGTGGAAAAAAACCTACGATGTCTATACGGAACTATTCATTAGTTTTAATGGTAGCTTTTACAGAATAAAAATAGCATCAGTATTTGAATAAAGTTATTCCAAAAGTTATTAGTGATCGAACAATCCCGCGCCGAAAGTGCCTTGACTAAACACTTGCTGGAGTTTTTTTTTTTTGTTTGACACTTGACTCGCTTTTTGGTCAACCTTTTCCGGGTTAAATCCCGCCCCGTTTTGAGAAAAGCCCTTAGCCAATCATATCGCTCGCTCGCCGTTAAAGCATCGCCCACGATAGGCGGAGCTTTAAACGCCAGCCCGGGATTCCTCCTCTGTCCTCGGTTTCTGTCTCCTTTTTTAGGAGTGGGGGTGGTCCTTCTCAAAAGATAAGAACAGGACAGGACACGACAAATGTCCATTGGTCAAAAAGCAAACAGGCACTGTCGAAAAAAAAAAAAAAAAACGAACATTTGCCAGTCGTTCCGTGCGTGTAACATTTTGCCCTTTTGTTGTTCGACGGTGCTCGGTCGAAGCGCCGAACAAAAGGGGCTCCCCTTCCGGAACAATGCCAAAGTCGTACGGTGGCTACACGGCGTCGGTGGCGCATTCGTAAACAACAACGAGCTGGAGTTTGTCATTTGCTCTCATCGTATATCGTCTAAAATGTCGAACCACAACAACACCCCCCCCTCTACACACACACACACGTAACCTCCTCCCATTTGCAAACATGCTCGATCGCAAACATCAAAACAGAGCACAACGCATCGCGTAGTGTTTATCTCCTCTTATATGAAACACAACAAAACTAAAATCACCATTACGGTGTTGTGTACTACACTACACGTTACGTTTGTGCGCACACACACAAAAAAAAATCATCCAAGCATGCGATCGTCTGCCGAACACAAACACAAACACACGCACACACTCTCCAAACGCCGCTCGCGTAGTCATCGTGACAAGGCGTACAAAGTGCATTTATGGGGTTTTAAAATGGTTGACTTTGGTGTTACATACCCAGCAGAGATTAGGAAGAAGGGACTCCGTACTCCTGACGTTATTCGTGTTTGGAACAAAATAGTTGGGGCACGCCCCCCTTCCCACTGACCTCGCCCCCCCCCTCCCTTCTCCGTGTTGGCATTGGCCTGCGTCACATTGCGCGTCATCGGGTTTGAAGCGCACCCGGGAAAATACATCCTCAAAATGCAAAGTAGCCTCGACCTGACTGAATTTTTCTCTCTCTCTCGATTTATTTGTTTTGCGAGCAAAAATGTCAACAAGTATCACTTCGTGAATTTAAAAAAAAGAAGCAAGAATGAGACAAAGAAAGCACATTGACATGGTTTGTATTTATTACAGTATAGCTTGATTCAGTATTCACAAGAATGATAAAGTACAGTAATAGGTTATAATAAAACAAATATAAAATTAATGTAAATAACTTTATATATCCCGTATGAAAACAGCTGTTGAATAGGATAGAAAAATAAAAATAGGCCACATTTCGGCTTTGAAGGAAGCGGGGA
Source organism: Syngnathus leptorhynchus (assembly GCF_054491065.1). NCBI lineage: Eukaryota > Metazoa > Chordata > Actinopteri > Syngnathiformes > Syngnathidae > Syngnathus > Syngnathus leptorhynchus. Next base: position 1,082,928 of record NC_141200.1, on the reverse strand, counting down.
GGAAAATGACAACGGCAGATGTAAAAAAAAAAAAAAAAAAAAAAAATGCTTCACTACAAGTAAATTCAATATGAATTCTGTAGTTAACATAAAAAGAAACAAATCTTGACCCGACTACAACATGGTGCATGACACACATACAATAATACAGTATACTCTGATATTTTACATACTTATATACTTAAAACAATGTGGCCAGATGCAAGCACACATTTACAACCACAGTCTGGAACTTAAAAGCAACACACACACACACATTTTAAAATCCGCCTCATACATCACTTGGGGACTTAAGGTAGGCACGTGTGTGCATTCTGGAGATCAATAAATGGTTCTTTTTTTTTTTAAATATTATCTCTACATACATCACTGCTGACATTTCCAAGTATATTGGGGAGGGGGGGTGGGCTCTTGGTGAAAAGTGCTAAGACATGGTGAGCGAGCGTGCGTGTGTGTGTGTGTGTGTGTGTGTGTGAGGGGAAAATATTGCACCACTCACCAACACTCGGAATGTCCTTTTTTCAGAAGGGAGGGGTGAGCACATTGGCTTGACAGTTGTCATTTTGGGGAGTTTGACTTTCTGTGCGGAATGTGCGAGTGGCTTGTTCGTCTGTCATAGTGTGTCTTATTGTGCAAAGTAGCACAGGCGTTTTTTTTTTTGCTGATCCTTCTTATCAGCTACTCTGGCATCCAACTTGTGCTAAAAAAAACAACGATTTGGACCCTCGGGCGTAAAAAGAGAGCAACTCGGCAATTTCCTCCCCTTTAGGAAAATTGTGCATCAGGTGTATCTGACCTTCTAAAAAAAAAAAAACAACCAACAACTGCCGAAGACTATTTACAGCTTCGCATATTTGGCTATTTTCTGATATTTGCTGCTAAAACTCACCGACAAGCATCTGTGCGTATTTTTGTGCGCTGTTATCGCCGCCAAAGCTTCATAGGAAAGTGCTGAACAGTGTCCAGGAAGTATGTCCGAGTGATACGGTTGACATCTTTGCGTGAAAGAAAGGCGAAGCTTAGCTGTAATATCACCAATCACCACTAGATGGCAAGTTGCAGATTTCAAAATAGGAACCTTTGATGAGAGTTTAAAAATTATGGATGTGTTTTGTGCCATCATTTTGATGCATTTGTTAGCTTTTTTCAGCCCGTGTTGTTGGCTTCAAAGCTTTTGTTGATAGTGGATTGAATATGTAGGATCAAAAAACGAAATATATTTAGAGTACATATTGGAAGTGTGTGGCCACCTCCAGTATTTAAGTTGCCTATCCTTGGTTTGAACTAAAAAAAAAAAATGAAAGAAAATAAAATTTAAAAATGAAAGGAAGTAAAACTTAAAAAATTTAAAACTTTTTTTTTGAGGGGGGAGTTCGTTAACTCGCGATAGGGCTTGCTTCCTACCACCTGCAAAAACGCTTTACTGTAAAGTTAGTATAAAAACGTGAAGTTTGTGATCAAATGGTTGTTAGCGCACCAAAAAAAAAAAAAAAAAAAAACGGTGTTTTTGGTGGATTTACTGCTTAGGCTGCCATACAATGAGAGCATACAACCTGTTTGCTGGACTCCATACAGCCACACAAACACGCACACACATTGTCACATGCTGACGAATGGTTCCAGGAAAAGACAAGGACAGCACTTGGCAAGACCAGCGTCTTGGGGCAAACAGCAGAATTTTATGGCTGGGTGTATTATGGATGGATGGAAAAGGGGTGTGCGGAATCAAGCGCAGCTCACTGATTGGTCGGGAGCAAGCCTTGCCTTTGGGCTTGCTCCAGAATGGCGTTGTAGCAGAAGTAGTACTGGTCCGGGGTTTGGATACTGAAGGCCCTCTGGGTTCTCATGCGTCGCACCGTCTGGCACACGTTGAGCGAGCCCACGTCTTGTAACTGCGACAGACAGATGTCCAAGGCACAGAAGGTACCTGGGGGGGGGGGGGGGGGCAAAAAAAAACAAAACCATACAACCACGTTAGCGAGTTACGTTCTGCTCTGATGTCCACGCAGATGCCTCCTCACCCGTTCTGCCGATCCCGGCGCTACAATGAACCACCATGGGGGGTCTCTGCGGGTATCCCGTCCACTGAGGTCCCAAAGCCTTAATCATATTCCACTGCTCTTTCTTCACGGCCGACAGGAAGTCGATGAGAGTCACCGCCGAGGTGGGGACGCCGTAGTCGGGCCAGCTGAGGTACTGGAAATGACTCACTTGCCTTTGTTCACATGTCTGTTTGGACCATTGGAGACATCTCAGCGACATCTGTTGCATGGGGATATTCAAGCTTGTGGCCTTACCTCAGTGTTGTGCAGCTCGAGGATGGTGTGGTTGTAATGGGTGTAGTGGTCCACCCTTTGATTCACCACAGCTATGTGACCGTAGACCTCCTGGCCACCTTCGACCAGAGGCCAGTACTGTCCGCATTTCCTTCGGCTGCCCTCCTCCGTCCTGAAACCATGAGGAACTTTACATACCTTGGTCCAAACCAGAGCTTGTCAGAATTTCCCCCCCCCCATAAAAATTACCTGGTTGTCATGACGACAACAAGCACATTTTGCTCCCAAACCATTCTCCAAAAGTCACCGTATGTCTTTTCCAGGGGACCTACAAAGTGCCAAACGTGCAATTTTATCATCAATTCATAATGAGTTGCAACAGATAAATATTGGCAATACTATTTCAAATTGGTGTACCGCACAGGTCGACGCTAGGTACACATCCATTTTCGAGAAACACATTGAAATTGCAGATACTTCAAAACTTCAAAATGTGTTTTACCTTGAGTACCAATATAGGCGTTCTTCTGTTTGTAGCCATCCATGAAGCTCGCGTTGATGTAGTCAGATCTCTGTTGGGACACGTTTCTCAAATTAAGCACTTGATTGACAGCGTCGAGCCTCAAGTCGGGCCAGTGGCGAACCTCGTTCTTTCGTGGTTTCAGGCGGACTCTTGTTTGATCAAGACAAAGAACATCTCCGTATCGATTCCGCTCCAGATTGTAGACGGCTCTGTCAACAAAAAAAAAAAAGAACAAAAGGGCCATAGATGACGACGTTCAACTCTGGGACAAATAAAATGACAGATCCATATTTGAAGGAGCTCACTGTGCACAGTGGAAGGTCCCCGGCGGCGCTTCTCTCCGGAGCTCCTCGTACTCCAGGTGGATGCCGGAGCGTTGGAGTCTGCCGAGGTGCGTCAGCAGCTCCTGCGGGCGCATGGATTCGGGTCCTGGGATGTGAATGGAGGAGTCCTCCAGGGGGATGCCCACCAGCTCGTCCACGGGGTCCACGCGGCCGTTTTGGCCCGCCAGAAGCTGTTGGTTCCAGCTGAAGGTGTCCAGGGGAAGAAGGCCGCCCAGGTGCTGGGGAAGGCAGTCCCTGGGGAGGTGCTGGCGCAGCTCGACCATCTTCACAAACTGGACCTGGAAGCCAAGACTTCAGTTGACATATTGCCTGACTGAGGGGCGTGGCCTAACAAGCCATATCAGGAGGCGGAGCTCCTTACGAGGGCTTTGTCAATGAGGTGGGCTACAAAACGGGAAGTCACTTACGCGCTCCCGAAGTTTCTCCAGCAGCAGACTGAGCAGGTTGTAGGGAACCCGAAACCACACCGGCGCCCCGACAATCAACACCTTCTTCAACCTGGCCGGAAACGCCCCCTAAAAGGGTTGAGGGAACACAGCATGGTCACTTGGACCTCAGATGTTCAGATGAGTCCCAACAACTAACCTTCAGTAAATTGAGAATCTTCTTGCTCAGGTCCAGCTCGAAATTTGTGTAGTCGGAACCGGCCATGTCGTAGATGAACACCAAGCCGTTCCTCTGAGTCTCGAAACTGTTGGTGACAAGTAAGTTTAGAACACGATAGGTACTCCAAACATTTTTTTTTTTTTTTTAGGTGGGAGTCCGAATGCTCGCCTCTCCACGGCGCGATCCAGGAGGTAGAAGAGTGCCTGTAGAACCACGTGGTTGCCCGTCTTGTTGGGGTGATGAAGTTTGGCAGTGTACAAGGCGATGGAGGCTCCTGATGGATCCCGTGCACTCTGCCGAAAAATAAAACACAATTTAAAAAAAAACAACAACACATTTCCAGGTTACCTACCCGCAACTCACAAAACCTGGGTTGTTTTATTCTAAACACGTCTTGACTGAAATGAAATCCAAACGTGAGCATTTTGGAATCAACCACACGGGGGCGCTCGAATTTACCAGCTGGATTTTTTTTTTTTTTTTTTTTTATTTATTTATTTTGAGTCCATAGCAGGAGGAGCAACTGTGGATTCAGTAAATGACGCTGATGCTGGAGGAAGACGATTTAACAGCAGCCGATACAGGAATAGGGCTAAAAATACTTTGGACAGGATATGAACCACGTGTGCAGCATCCACGTCAATCGGCCGCATCAACGGGAAAGCGCGGAGGGAAGCGGGAGTCTTTTACGGGTGGGATTTGAATGACAAAAGGCTAAATATATCTTCCAACTCACGGAAATATTTCATTCCAAATTAGAACACGTTCCTACTCGTCAATTGGCGGCTGGCGCGCTAACAACAAATAGCGTATTTCCACAAACGGCGTCAAGTGGGCATCGCTTGCGTCAACCGCTGAGGTGATGAATTTGGAATTTATTAACGCAATGGAAATGGTCATTTCCACACAACGCCGAGAGCAACCTACCAGCACCGTGAACTTTCCGCTGAGCAGCTCCGAGCGTAGAGGTTCTTCTTGAGGCTGAAGTCTGACGATGCCTTCTTTCAGCCGCGTTTCCTGGAGAAGGTCGAGTCGGTCGGACCGAGCGAAGACGCGAGACGGTGGCAAAAAACAAAACAAAAAAACGGGAAACTCGCCTACCCTGTAACTGTGGAACAGCTGGATGGCCCGGAACACGTCGAACTTGCGCGCCATGAGGAATTTGACGGCCAGTTCCCTGGAGAGCGGCGAGACGCCATGCTGACTGGTCCACTTGGTGATTTCCTCCAGGAACTGTCTGATAGCCTGAAACAGATGCCGACAACGTCACACTCGCATGAAACCGCAAAAATACCGGAACGGAAAAACAAAAATCACTTTCATATGAAGCTCACAGATAGTCTTAGCAACAATGCTAGCTTAGGTAACATGCTAGCGCAAACTGTTGCGACACATAGAATTTGACAACAAGCAATTTGATTTCATTTCACAATCCTTTGAGAGCTGCTTCCTGCCTGCCTTCTATCATAAGCCAACACCAAAGCGTGGCGCTCCGACTTCCGCCAGCTGTGTCGGGAGATGCTAATGAGCTTCTCGTGGAATCTGGCAGCCACCGCAGAAAAGAACCCAAGAGAGTAGCACAAAGGCCCCCTGGTGGGTTGACGAGAAATCCAACCAAGCGCAACAAAAACTTTGCTCATGTCAGTTACTTCTTTTAAGCTATTCACTAAATCATTGGAAAAAAAAACAAAAAACAATTGACTCTGAAAAAGCTTCCCCTAAATTTAGCTAGCAGTCTCACAGAGGTGTGTGTGTGTGTGTGTGTGTCGGGGGCACTTCCTGTGCACCCCCCCCCCTAAACTCGCCGCCATCTCAGCACCCCACGTGGCCTTCTGCTTTTTGTGGTCACAAGCGCGAAGGGAGTCGTGGCGGAGGCGGCGAGCCGTGGGGTGCAGGAAGTCCACTTGTGGGATCCTCTTTCGGAGGACAAAACGCTCAGTGAGGGGTGGCGAGGGCCCGAAGACAGGATGCCACTGTGTCTGCTCTTCCCCTCTCTCTCTCTCTCTCTCTCTCTCTCTCTCTCGAGGAAATACGACAAGACATAAAGCCGTTGCTCTGTTCTCGGGCCTTAACATGCACCACGTGAGACGCCGGTGCACCTGACACCAGCGGTCGGTCACTCCATTAGGTACCCCTCGGCCTCCGAACGATCTCTTCGGGAAAAGGTTTTCGACCGTCACACAAGTACAAATGGATAATTACGGCCCGTTTTATTTTCTTTCCGACGCGAGCGTATCGAGTCCTTCAAAGTGTTTAGCCGACGTCAGCATTTTGCATCCACTCGGGAGTGTGACAACATTATTGATAGACTTCAAGTCAAGCTGGGCCTCAGATGTTAGCGCCAAAGACAACTTCCTGTCAGGTACGCCCCCTACTCGCCTACATACCGCGACCCCGACTTCCTGGAGTAGACTTTCTTGTTTGGTTTCTCAGGAGGGGGGCTGGTGGGATCAAATCAGCGGATCCGTTCCGGCGTGGCGTTGGCGCGCTAACGGCGGACGAGTGGCTTATTTGTTTCTGTGAGGACGTGTAAATATTTACTCGATGGTGGCAGATGTTTCCCCTCAACGCTCGGGACCGTCACGACGCAGTTTCCACGAGCTCGCTTGCGAAACTAGTTTGAGAGAGCCAAGCTTCTTCATCATCATCATCTAATTCGCGCGATGCCGCGTCGATTACTTTTCTGTGAAGAAACTTAGCTAAGGCAGATCCATCCATTTTGACTTCTATCCCAATGTTAGTTAAACAATTCATCAATCATTATTTTTGCTCATCGATGAATTGCTTGGAGATCTTGTTTATCTCTAAAAGCCATAAAAAGCATTTGCAGATGTTGTCTTTGGTAACATGGCGGCCAAATTGAGGCCCGCTTCCATTTGGGACCGGGCGGTCGATGCCCAAAAAACAGGAAGTCGATACGACAACACTTTAGGCGCTCTCTTCCCACTTTCTCTGCTTCCTGGGAGCGCACGCAACACACACACACAGACACACACACACACACACACACACACACACACACACGCACATAAGCACATGACAGACACACGCGTGCACTCTGCAACCAACCCCGCCCCTCAAACAAGAGTCTCGTGGAAATGCTTTTAACAGCTGCCTGAATGAAGTTCCACGACGTGTGTGTGTGCGCGTTCCCCTAAGACACACACACACCACAGGACCCCCCATTTAAAAACTAAGAATAAAACAAAGTAGGCAGACGAGGCTTTCTAACCAAACGACGACTACGAGGAGGAGGCGAGGAATCGCCAACGAGGAAAAACATGCACACTTAACTCAAAGTGGGAACACGTGGGCCGAGCGGTCCGGGCTAAACGCTGGAACGCGACGGCAATCGCGTGGCGATGCGGCGTTTGTTTTCGAAGAATCGCTCCCAGTACAGTTCAGTGTCCCCAACTTCAAAACATGGGCATATGACCTTTAAGAACTATTTATTTAAATTCTTTCTGGTGTTTGGGCGAGGCGGCGTACACCCTGGACCGGTGGCAGGTCACACCTCTTGAGAATTTAGACAATAAACCTAACAAGTACGTCTTTAGAATGTGGGAGGAGGAAGCCAGAGGAAGCGAGTAACTATTTATTTTCCTACAGCTCAACTCGGGATGGGCGAGTAGCAAAAAGCAGGTTATCGCATCCAACACTAACCTTATTTCAAAGTATGTGGTACTCGCCGAGATTGCTGATACCGGCCACCGAAGCATCCAATGTGTGTCAGAAAGACAGAAAGCTCTTTGTTTAAAATGATCCATCATTGTATTCATTGAAACTTCATGTATGAAAATGATCAGTCATTGTGGGAATTCAAACTTGATGTATCCTAAAGTGAGTCATCAAGAGGGAATACTCATTTGACCTGCACCGATGATTCAATTTTTATTTATTTTTTTGATTGCGGTTCAAGTCGTATTTGCATAGTCCTGCCAACTTTAATGATCACATTAGACAGGGCGTTTGCTTCATCATTTCATACGTGCATTCATCAAGTCACAGCAAGCATGTAGTTATGTTGTACTCGGAACTTAATACTGCTTCATAAGAGCAAAATATTAGGAACACCTCTCACTCTCAGCCAGTGCACTTTCCCTGTTTGAAGTTTGAATGTTTTAGAGAAAAAGTGTCCTTAGCTGTGCTGCTGTCTGGCGACCATTCCTGAGTGTAAACATGAATGAGCTATGCAAAACATATTCAAATTTTGATGGGTTGGGTGTTTTGTTTTTTTTTGGGGGGGGGGGGGGTAAAACCAAAGTCGTGCTGTTCAGTTAACGCAATGCAATAATGATGATGCGTTTAAAGACCACGGGGGGAAAAAAAAGGCGATTTTTTTGAAAAGACGATTCTAGTCATAAAATGCGCATATTTTCCACAGCTGCTATGCCCTCCAAACTCAACTTGCATTGGAGGCGAGGAGGGGGGTCATTTGCTCAACACAACGACTCAAACACACATGGGAACTGGCGGTGATGCAATCATGCGCCACAAATCGATAACAGCACTTCCGCTCGGCTTTCGGGCAACATTTCACTCCGCATTCGAGTATTGACACGCTCCCTAACCCTCCAATTGAACGCAAACACACAAAAAAAGGGCCTACCTCTTCTTCCTCGGACGACAAAGTAGCTGCCATGGTACCAATTCGCTCACCGCCACACAGGAGGAGGAGGAGGAGGAGGAGGAAGAAGGCTTGTGGTGGTGGGGGGGTCGCTGACTCGTCGGTCCTGCTTTTCTTTTTCTCCGAGGCTAATTAAGTCAAATGTTCCATCAGAAAAGGCGCACGAGACAAAAGCGGTTCTTGTGTTAGTTTTCAACAAGCTCACACTTATAATAAAAATGAAGGGGAAAAAAAAACAGACAAAAATGTAAAAAAAAAAACAAGGCCCTTGTGGAGGTTCGGCCGCCTTCGGAAGCGTCCCCCTCCGTAAAGCCCAGCCCAGCTTCAGACTAGCTTTTAGCCTAGCCTAGCCTAGCCGCGCACATCGCCGTCGACTTGTTCCAGCCATGAAGTTTTTTATTTGCCGGAGAGCCCTGAACGTCTCCTTTATGCTGCCTGCTTATGAGGCCAGCGAGTCAGCCGCTTCCTGTGCACAACTCTGCATCCTGGTGGTCGTCAGTAGAACTGCAACCACAAGGTCACCCCCCCCTCCCCTATGCATTCATTCATTAATAAGTGTAACAAAGTAATAGTTATATATAATATATATATTATAGTTACATTGGGACAAAATGTAACTTTATCTCCATTTTAGCTGACTCTTATTATGAACTGCAAAACTTCGACGATAACTTTGTAGATGTTTTATTGTCGTTTCATATTTTTGGCGTGTATCATTTGGGGTCAAGTTGTGAGCAGGCTTTCAATGCTCGTGTGTGAGAAAGCGTGAGACAGCTCAGAAAAAAAAAAATGAGCGCAGCATTTCCTGGAAAGCGATACACGCTGCTGACTAATACCTGGATTCCTGCAGTAAAGCGCCTGCTGGCTCAGGCTTCTCAGAAAAGTGCTCCACAATTCCATGTAGTACATTGGAATAGTAAAGGAAGATTCTTTGAGACATAACGACACTTTAAATTCGGAGTTTTCCGTTTGATCAGATATTATTTCAGGCGAGACATCGAGGGCAACAGGAAGTATTAATACAAACATTTATTTTGAAATACAGAGTAAAAAAAAACATTGTGAAACAACTGGTTCTAAACATGGCATTATGTTGAAACGGATTAAACAGTAGACTGCAATGGAAATGATTGTTTTGTCTTGTGTGCATTATGTCATGAACTAACTTTTGGTTAATAAGGTTGCAAATTTACAACATTTTCCAGGTCGGAAACTTTCCACAGTTGGGAAAATGAATGATTGGCTAAAGCAGGAATTGACCCAATTGAATCTTGTGGGCTTATATGTGTTTATTTTTGCCTTTTCTATTGTTTTTGGTTGTTTGTTCAATTCTTTATTTTTTTTTGTTGATTGGCTTTTGGTTGTTTAGTCGATTTGTTTTTTGCACTTCAGGGCCATCAGGTGCTTGGACTATGATCATATTTTTGGGTGGATTGGCACAGTACGAAATTATTTTTTTTGGAATGAATTAGCTCAGGGCGCCGAGAAATATTGAACTCAACGTCCACATCTTTCTTTTTAATGAAAGAATTGCTTGTTCGATAAAATATTCAGACCTTCTCCTTACTAATACATCTGTTGATATGTCGTGTTTTCTGAAATTGGATTCTTTTTTTTCTGGATGTCTTATGACTAACCATGTGTTTCTTTCTATTCATGCGTATTTCCAGAAATTCCTGTCTTAACTTTCCAATTCCATAGCAACAGACTACAAACGTCACTTTGCAGCGCTAATGCCAAGAGACCATGAATTAAACACTTTTCTGCACCCGCGATGAAGTTTTGGATTCGCAGAAATTTCCGAGAAGTTCTAAATAAAACATTGGAGCGCCGGCCGGCCGGGTGATCGCATCAGTCTTCCATTTGCGCTTCCCGGATGTGTCTGGGGTTGCGGCCGTTGTCTTGAGCGGGCGTGGACAGGTGCTCCAGCTCGTAGCCGCCATCCCTGCTGGCCGGCCGCACCTCGCCGGAGGTCTTCTTATGCTCCCGGATCTGCTGCAGCTGGTGACCGGCGTAGTCGGGCTTGGCGGTGAGCGGTCCCGGGGGGACCTCCAGGCCCAGGATGTCGGCGACCATGTAGGGGCGGAGCCAGCCCACTAGCGGGGTGCTGCCGGGCGTGTAGTGGGTTTGCCGGTGGTAGAACAGAAGGCCGTCCACCTGTTGGTAGAAAAAAAAAACATTTGCGTCCTGCCACCGGCGTCTAATGTTTACAGACGTTGTGAAAAATTCCAATCGGGAAGGACTCCCAAGATTTTCTCACGCTGAAGCTGTATTGGGCTGCCAGGGCCTCGTGGATGGACGCCGCCGTGCATTCGCTGCTCTGGAGGCTCACGAAGCGGAACTGTCAAAGCAAACAAGTCTGTCATTCGCCGTTTGACGCAACACGTCGCCGTTCTGTACCGACGTTGGGAAAGCAGCGGGTGACAAATTCAAAATCGAGCCGAGAGACTCACTGGGTTGCGTTTGGCGATCTCCGCCAAGCCGTCCGTCTCTTGCACTTTGGACTGGAGCCAGTAGAAACGGAAATCGGTCTGCCCAGGGAGGAGAAGACAAGCGAGCGGCGCTGTCAAAACAGCGGCGGGGAAACATCTGCGCTCCAGACTACTTTGAAGCCGTCGGGACGTTCCGGCCCCTTTTTCGGGAAGGGCCCGCCCGTCTCACCGGACAGTCGTAGACCGGGTGGCCTCTCCAGCACATAACGTCCAAGATGTAGAAGGTTCTGTCCGCCTCGCTGTAAATGCAGTCCAGGATGGTGTAGTCTGGGGAAGAGACGCCATTTGTCAAATGATGTCCTGGCTTTGAAGCGGGCCGGGGCTCCGCCTACCTTTTCCCATGGCCGAGTTGTGGCGGTTTCCGCCGGGCAGCAAGGAGGGGAAGCGGTTCACGCAGTAGCCACTTTTTGTGTACGCCGCAGTAGAACCCTACACACGACATCGCGAGTTCACTTGGGTTAGGGAATCTTCAAATCACTTCCTTGTCTTATGGTCTCGTTTCCTCTCCTCACTTCCGCATCTTCGAATGGGCCCGTTTCCTACCTTGGAGGCAACGATGAGGGATCTTTTGCCAACGGGACAGACCACCATCAGCCAATCAGAGTCCAGCTCTGCTGGGACATCCACCAGCCACTCTGACAGCATGAGCTGAGAGGACATAGAGAAGTGTTGGTTTTATTTTTTTTTGAGGAACACATGCCAAGCCAGAGTGAAGATACATTTCCTAGGAATGACCTAATTTCTAAATCTGATTAGCTAAAATGGCTCTACTGTGGTTTTCATTGTTTGGCGCAACACTGACCTGGTTGGCGTAATGTTTTGGCAGCTTCCGTCTTTCAATCTCCATCTCTTCTTCCTCAGCGGTGCCGTCAGGTTCCCCCTTGCCTTTCTCTTCATCCACCTCCGACTTGTCCATGTCCCGCTCCCCATCGCCGTCCGCCCCCGTCCAGTCGCCATTGGCCAGATGCCGAACGTGGTCAACGTAGTTGAACCTTTTACTGAAATGGAAAAGAAAGAAAAACACAGGTCAAGATTTATAGCCTATTCTTGACGGACATGCACATTCGGGTACGAGCAATCTCTGATGCCAAAAAAATGGACTTTTCTAGTGCTAGGAATGAGCAAATTCCTTATGGTATAGTATCTGACCAAACAGTAGTCGCTCGCTCTTAATCTACCTGTGTCTACGTTGTACAAACATTGTGAAAAGCTCTCGAGTGCGCTGTACATTTTCTGCAGCTCAAGGAAGCGCCGGCGCCGCTCGCTCTGCTCCAGCACGCTGAATTTGCTCTTGTACTGGGACAGCCGAGGGTGCGGGGCAGCCGTACTGTTGGGTTCCTTGGACACAGCAAAGCTGGTCGAGAGGGCTCGGGTCAGATCGTCCATGGGGGCTTCTGGAGGTGGGGTCAAAACCAAATAACACGAAAAAATATGGCATATGAGAGACATATATATGACATGCAATATTTTCATAAGCAGAATTTCACACAAATAAAATGATGTAGTGCAAAACTGTTTTTCACATGACAAACTGCTCACTGCATTTAAGGCTAGGAAAAAAATAACAGTTACTATATCCTCATTAAATGCAAAATTAAGGGAGGGAAAACAAAACGTGAACTTTCAAGACAGAAACTTAATGTACGACTAGCTTGCTTGCCCGCCGGTTAATTTTAAGTGTTGCTAAGGAAGCTAGCATGCTGTGCGTCAAACCGGTAGCTAGCTGCGGCGACGATTCCGCCTCGTTGTTGTTACTCGAAGCAGCTAAACGCAAATAAATACAAAGTCCAAATTAGCAACCAGGTGAATAAATATGATAAAAATCGGTTAATTTACCTTCGACGAGGGAGACTGCCTAGGCCGTGACGTCACATCCACCCCAGGTGTCACCCGTCTTTTTGACCCGGGAAACAATTGCGGAGTTTTCGAGTACCGACTTTAGATCCGAACCAGATAAAAGCCACGCTGCTAACTGCACTCTGCAGCAAAATGAGTTCTTTTTTTTTTTTATCAAGTAAAATCTACATATTCTGTTCCACATAAACATTTTGCCTTCAAAAAAAAAAAGGTGTACAGTTCATTTATCCACATATCACATGAATCAATACAATACAGCAGAACCTCCAAAGTCTCATCAAACGCTTGGAGTGGATAAAATGGTGTTTTGCTGAAGCGTCACAGTAATGGCAAGAAGCTACAAAAATCAACAGTAACCAGAAGAACTGTTAAAACAATGCATGCTGCCCAACACATCCTTGTTTCCTCTTGTCTGTGGTCTTCAAATGGTGAGTGAGTGGGAACATTAAGCAGGAGTTCTTTTCTTTTGACTCTTGTACGACCGTGTCAACTGTTCCAATAAGTCACATTTTTGTGGGTGCTCCCTGAAATACTCTAAGCGACTACTAGATGCTGCCAAAGCTTTTGCTGATAGGAAAGTAGCACTTGGTGTCAAGTAGTGACCATTAAAGTGATGCAGGAAAGCGACTTTGACCTGGCACAAGACATTTACGGTTTAACACAATCAATAAATAAAAGTTTACTTTTCACTGGATTTATTTTGCTTACAGCTGGGTTCGTCCTCTCTTCCTCTCTCCCAGGTTCGTTAAACATCGCCTGGAGAGTGCATTGATTCGCTCAACGTGATTTTCCGGTGGCAAAAGAATCGACTGGAGTCTGGCAGTGTCACGGAACAAATTTTGTTCCGCTTTGGAGGTCCCGCCGTACAAGCAAATGTCATTTCTAAATAAAAAGCGCACCAGCAAACGTCTCTCTCAACATTGTCATCGTTATGCCATTTTTGGGCAGTAAAGCGAGCACCCGCCATGAGGTAAAATGCAGCCTCGGGCGTTTTTATCCTCCCCGTCTACCAGTGTCTGTAGTGGACCAGGTCGTCTCGCAGGCTGAGCCTCTTGAGGGTCTCGTAGCCCACCACGATGAGCAGCGACGTGGGGGTGGAGGAGATGATGCGGGCCGACAGCCCCTTGGTCACAGCCCCGAGGCCCTCCTCCGCCAGGAGCTGTTTGAAGGTCTCCACCACCGACGAGCGGCCCTCCACCTGGACCGCGCGAGATTAGCAGAGGAAAGTCTGTTTATTGGAGATGATCTGACGTGATGATTAGACCGTACCTGAACCCTGGCTCGAACCACGTCCATGGGGTTGGTGATGGTGGAGGCGGTGGCGGCGGCCATGGGCCCGGCCAGCGCCTGCAGCAGGAGGTGGGGGCACTCGCTGGGGGCCCTCAAAGACAGCTGCTCTGTGGACGCAAAAATACACACGTCAGCATTTTATAAGAACTAACACAGGCCGGACGGGGGAAGAGTTTGAATTTACCTGCGTAAAAGTGATAAAAAGGCCACCAGAGGGCGCTGTTTGGGATGTAGGTGAGCAGGGAGGCCACGTAGCCCCTGTAGAAGCCCCTGAAGCCGTCAGCGGCGAAGATCTGCACGGATATGTCCCGTGTCTGGCCGAAGGTCGTCCCGCGCTTGGCGGTCGCCAGCATCATCTTGGGCTTGGCCTTGAAGCGGCCGCTGTGCTCGCCCATCATGAGGTGCTGCGACACCACGTCGATGGGCACCGTGATGGTCTGCGCCACCAGCGAGGCCGCCCCGCCCGCCACCACCGACTTGAGGGTGTTGCTGGACGAGTAGCGCGACACCTGCCTGCGCGCCAGCTCGTAGGTGGTGATGTACGCCTGACCCGACACCAGCGTGAAGGTGTTGATCATAAAGCCGCGGTACAGGCCCCGCACGCCCTCCGCCCGCAGGATCTTGCTGAAGGCGTCCGCCGTGCCCGAGTAGAGCGTCTTGCCCTTCTGCACCTGCAGCCGCGTTCGAACCAGGCTGGCCGGGTAGACGGTGGCGCGCGTGCTCAGTGTCATGAGCACGCCGAGAGAGTAGAACTTCCTCTTGTCCAGGTCCTCCCATTCGATGATGTGGATGGCGCCCTTCTGGTGCATGGCGGTCCCTTGGGGTGGCGTTTCGCTAAAGCCTTACGTCTGACGCCGTCAGTCTTCCAGGTGCCATCGCAGACTAGAGTGGGGGAAATAAACAATGTCTTTATTGCCCCTTGTTCACATTTGTAACTACCACATTAAAATGTGATTATTTGTTGCCAAACAATATCATTCTAGATCACACCAAAAATTCGAATCGGTTTTATCTCAGATTTATAATCAACGTGTCATGTTATTTTTGACAAAATGCAATTATATAGGCAACGGTAGCTCTCCTGCTGACTGCCGTACCACTAATGCCCACTGCCCTCTGTATTTAGTACACAGTGTGCCCTTGGTATCGTGGAAAAAATACAATATCTTATTTCTCTGAATGTGACCTGAATATAATTTTTTTTCCCTTGGTAATGACTTGCTGAAGTGTAATAAAGGTATCAGAAGATATGAATTATTCAAGAATTCATCATATTTGCAGGGAAATTAGGTGCGGCGAATAGCAATTCTGTTTGCCCTACTAAAATAAGAGATTAGCCTTCATCGAATGTCTTGCGTTGATTCGATCTTTATTTTCTCTTCGATCGATGGAAAATGACAAAAGAACTATGGGGCCATTTTTCTCGCATTGCTTAATTTGGAGGGGAGGCACGTGTATTGGATATGTCACTAGCGCCCCCTAACCTTGTTAGCTTAGCTGGTTGATAACAACGACAACAAAACGGGTTTCTTTGCAACACTCTTGAAAAGAGACTTGTGATTTCAACGAACCTGTTACGAGCCTACTAGCACGGTTCACCCCTGGCGCTGGTCTCACGCTTTCATTCGGCCTCCAACTCGAAGACACGCTGGATCATGGCTTCCGTCCATGACTGCTACTCGACCGAAGGGAAAAGGTCGTCTCCAGTGTTTCTTATCCTTATCGTTATTCCGTGTGGAAAACTAAACACGATTAATAAATAAAAAATATTGACGAGTTGATTCACTCTCAAGGGTGATCCTCGAAGTGATTATTTCAGATTGTTTAACTTTGTTGACTTCTTGTTCGACTAGTCGCTCGTGATGCGTTCAGGTCCAACACAACTATCGCAAATGTCACAACTGCTGTAGGTCACGTTACTTGTCACAACGTTCCTGCCAGCACAAGAATGTTGGAATACAATTGGAATAATCTTCTCGTGTAAAAAAAATGTTTTCTTACTATACCTACAGTTTCATTTTGTCTCAAGTCGAGTCAACTATCAATGACACAAAAGGTGCACGTTTTTCTGCATTTATTGATTCATTTTCATTTTCATTTTTGACGAAGCACCGTTTCCGTTCACTTTTATTATGAAAGTGTTAAGTGGGCGTGTCCCACATCCTCCCTGCCTTCTTATTGGTCCGTTCCGTGTCGCCACCGGGATCGCGAGGATGAGTCGTGTTGATTTCATAAGTCATCATGGCGCTGCCGTCTACGGGCAAAGGTAAAGAGGAGTCTTCTTATTCTTGTTCTCATCCTCACGTACGATCACCTTCATTGTCAATCGCACGACTCCAATTCCCATTTGTTTAAAACGAGATGATGACTCTGGTTAATATGACTCAAACTACAGCCATTTTGGTTGTTCTCTCGAACCGAGCCAGTATTGAACTAAAGCTCCATCGATGGCCAACAATGCTTAAGTTCACCCTAACTTAGTTCACCGCATAGCTTCGAGCATTTCCAGTGCCGTGTGCTTTTTTTTTTTTCGGGGGCGGGGGGGGGTTACGTTATCTCCGCCGCCAGTCGTTCAAGCAGCAGCGCGATAAGTAGTAAAAGGGAAAAAGGTCTCATGATAAGGCTAGCAAGCTAACGCTAGCCGCCGCCTACTCAGTGTTGCCAACCCGGGGGTCGTTTTAGTCATCCTGTTACTTGGCACTATTTACATTTCAAGGATCACATTCAAAAGAACGGAATGCTTTTTAGGCAAGGTGAAAAAGTCATTTGTCGTTGATTCATGCTGCTAAATTGAAATGTGGGACACACTACGGGTCAAACGTGGCTCCAGACTTTAGCGATGTTCAAAGTGCACCGATCCTGTGATTGTATCCAATTTACTTACTGTAAACTTGTATACTTCATGTAATGTTGAGTGGAACCTGTTGGTGTCATAATTACCATTCTGTTACAAGATGAGCTTGTTTGAAGTGAACGACTTGTTTTATTTTCTAAACATTGCCAATAACACTTGATTTGTGTTCTGCAGAACACCCGTATCGCCATTTAATTGACTCGCTGTCAGATGACGGAAACCTCAAGTTCTTCAATCCGCAGAAACTAAACGATCCAAGATTCGGTGAGCCGGGACAAATCCAAATCAAACTATTGTGATGAACAGTTGATAGAATGATTGATTTTTAAATGCATCTTTCTTTGCTCCCTGAAGGCAAGCTGCCTTTGTCCATCCGCGTCTTACTGGAGGCAGCCATCCGCAAGTGCGATGGCTTTTACGTCACAGAGGACGACGTCCGGAACATTTTGGACTGGGAGAAGCAGCAGGCTTCAACCGAGGTGCCGTTCTTGCCAGCGCGGGTCCTCCTGCAGGACTTCACGTGAGTTTACTGGGCCAAACGGCTGGCACTCATCAAGTCAGCGCCATTTTCTTTGTCCTTCAAATGTTTGTTTCTGCCTTTTTGCATAGCTTGTTTTTCTGAATCGCCTTAAGCAAAACAGACCAACTTCATTTGATTGTGATAAATATCCACCTTTTTTTTTTTTGTTGCTACTAGCGGGATCCCTGCCATGGTGGACCTCGCAGCCATGAGGGACGCGGTGGCCAAACATGCCGTGGACCCCGGACTGGTTAACCCCAAATGTCCCACGGACCTCATCGTGGACCACTGTCTGCAAAAAGACTACAGCAAGTGGTGCGCTGACGTGGCGTTCTTTTTCTACCCTACCACAGCCTGTCCGTTTGTTTGTTTCTTCCACCTTTTGCTTACCTTTGCTTTGGGTGGACAGTGCCATCCAGAACGCTCCAAACCCCGGCGGCGGAGGAGAAGGCGCTCCGCGGCCGCCCCCTTCCAAGCCTCTGGGGCGAGGGGGCTCCCACTGCGGAGGCCAGCGGGGCTCTTGCGGCAAAACGGCCTGCAACGAGCCGACGGGCGGGCCGCCTCGCGCCTCGATGCAGCAGATCGAAAACACGCCGCTCCTCTGCCCCTTCCACCTGAAACCCGTTTCCGAGTGAGTGGCTCGTCTTAACGCGCTTCCTTCGGAAGTTTGTTTCTGGAACGCAGGCCCAATTGATTCCTTCCTTCCTTCGGCAGAGGCGACACGTCACTGAAGAATCAGGAAATGGAGCTGAGCAGAAACAAAGAGAGACTTGAGTTTTTTAAGGTATAGCTCAAGGTCCCGGAAGACGAGAAAGGCCACTAAAGCACGTCTTTTGACACAGTGGTGCTCCAAAGCCTTCAAGAATGTCAACGTGGTCCCGCCGGACGTCGGCGCCGTCCATCAAGTCAATTTGGAGTATCTGTCGCGAGTGGTTCACGTCGCCGACGGCTTCATCTACCCGGACAGCGTGGTGGGCACCGATTCGCACACCACCATGATCAACGGCCTGGGCGTCCTGGGCTGGGGTAAGTACAAAATGGACTCTTCTGTTTTTGTTTTTTTTTGTCTCGTAACATTTCCCACGTCGGCTTTCAAGGGGTGGGCGGAATCGAGTCGGAAGCCGTCATGTTGGGCCAGCCCGTGTCTCTGAGCCTCCCTCAGGTGGTGGGTTGTAAACTGGTGGGCTCCATTAACCCTCTCAGCTCCTCCATCGACGTCGTCCTGGGTATCACTAAGGTCTCGCTCGGCCGCTCGCACGCACGTCACGGCCCGGCCGGCCGGCCCCTCCCCCCCTGTGCTTACGTCACCGTACCTTTTGTCGCGCAGCACTTGCGACAAACCGCCATCGCCGGTAGGTTTGTCGAGTTTTTCGGACCCGGCGTGTCGCAGCTCTCGGCGCCGGACCGGACCACCATTGCTAACATGTGCCCCGAGTACAACGCCACCGTCAGCTTCTTCCCGGTCGACCGGGTCACCGTTAAGCACTTTAAAAAGACACGTGAGTATCGGCACGAGTTTTCGGACCGGCCGGCCGGCTCGAACGTGATTTCATTCGTTTGCGTCCAGACTTTTCCCAAGAAAGGCTGGAGTTGCTGGAGTCTTATCTGAAGGCTGTGAAGCTCTTCAGAAGCTACGAGGACCCCGCAGAAGACCCCCAGTATTCCGAGGTAGTGACACAAGCACAATAGTCACAGCCCAATTACGAAAATGAATCAATGATTAAAAAATAATAACGATCCGATACTGTCCTGGATCTTTTTTCAGGTGATCGAAATCAACCTGAGCGCCGTGTTGCCGCACGTCAGCGGGCCCAAGAGGCCGCAGGACCGCGTGGCCGTCTGCAGCATGAAAGAAGGATTCCAGAGTTGCTTGGATGAGAAGGTAAAAACTTTCACTCACTCACTCACTCCCATGACATCATCCAAGCTGACTCTCGCTCCGTCCAACTCTCAGCTGGGCCCCAGAGGCTTCAATATCTCCAAGGACAAGCAGGACGTCCGCGTTCCCTTCCTGCACGCCGGTCAGGAGTACCAGCTGGCCCACGGCTCGGTGGTCATCGCCGCCGTCATCAGCTGCACCAACAACTGCAACCCCTCCGTCATGCTGACGGCAGGTAAGAGAAGACAGACAGACAGACGGACGGACGCTTGAGCTTTTTACAAGCCCAATGGATGGCCCACCACTTCATGTCGACAGGCTTGCTGGCAAAGAAGGCGGTGGAGGCGGGGCTCCTGGTCAAACCCTACATCCGGACCAGCCTGGCGCCGGGAAGCGGCATGGTCACGCATTACCTCAGCGCCAGCGGGGTGCTGCCCTACTTCAGCCAGCTGGGGTAAGATAGAATTCCGTCATAACTACCCCCCCCCATCATTCATCATTCATTTCCACCACAGCTTTGAGGTGATCGGTTACGGCTGCGCCACCTGCGTGGGAAACACGGCGCCCTTGCCCGAAAGTGTGGTCAACGCCATCAAGCAGGTGACTTTTCTCCCCCACCCCCCGATTTCAAATTCCTTGCATCCTTACCAAACGTGTGACGTCCGTTCCAGGGCGAGCTGGTGGCGTGCGGCGTCCTGTCTGGCAACAGGCACTTTGAGGGCCGGCTCTGCGACTGCATCCGGGCCAACTACCTGGCCTCGCCGCCCTTCGTGGTGGCCTACGCCATCGCCGGCACCGTGGGCATCGATTTTCAAAAGGAACCCGTGGGCCTGACTCCGGACGGGAAGGAGGTGTTCCTTCGCGACATCTGGCCGTCCAGGGAGGAGGTGCAACAGACGGAGGAGGACACCGTCATCTCCTCTGTCTTTAAGGAACTCAAGGCCAGAATGGAGGTACAAATGCAAAAAAAAAAAAAAAAAAAAAGATCCTCCAGCATATCCAACACAACATTTGCTCTCATTTGCAGAAAGGAAACACGTTCTGGAGCAACGTCGAGTGTCCCGACTCGGTTCTCTTTCCCTGGGACGCCAAGTCCACGTACATCCGCTCGCCGTCGTTCTTCAGCAAATTAGTAAGGGCGGTTCCTCGCCACGCCACGCATCGAAAACCACACGTGACACTTTTCCCTTGCTTGTGTCTCAAGAGTAAAGAAGTCCCGCCCCCTCAGTCCATCGAAAACGCTCACGCCTTGCTGTTCCTCGGCGACAAGGTGACCACCGACCACATTTCCCCCGCGGGGAGCATCGCCCGCGTCAGTGCCGCTGCCAAGTACCTGCTCAGCAAAAGGTGCCAAAATCTTTTTTTGTACAAAAAAAATCCCGACATCTCCAATTATTCACGCTATCTCCACACGCAGGCTGACTCCCCGGGAGTTCAACTCGTACGGCTCTCGGCGGGGCAACGACGCCGTGATGACCAGAGGGACCTTCGCTAGCATCAAGCTCCAAAATCGACTGGTGGGCAAAGCGGGGCCCAAAACGCTCCACGTTCCCTCGGGCCAAACGGTGCGTGCGCTTACTAAGAGCTAAATTGGTGGATGTTTTTGCTAACGTTTTCCTTTCCCTTCCTTGGCCCAGCTGGACGTATACGAGGCGGCGGAGCGCTATCAGAAGGACGGCGTTCCTCTCATCATCCTGGCCGGGAAGGACTACGGCTCGGGAAGCTCCAGGGATTGGGTGGCCAAAGGACCTTATCTACTGGTACTCAAAAGTTCTGCTCTTAACACAAAACAAAATGTCGGCGCTCGTAAAATGTCGAGGTGTCCTCCGACAGGGAGTCCGCGCCGTCATCGCCGAAAGCTTCGAGCGTCTGCACAAGAAGCAGCTGGTGGACGCGGGCATCCTGCCGCTGCAGTTCGCCCCCGAGGAAAACGCCGACGCGCTGGAGCTCGCTGGCACCGAGAGGTTCAGCGTGGTCTTGCCGCAACGCCTCGCGCCACGCCAGCAGCTCGCTGTCAAGGCAGGACGCTTTTCAAACGTTTTCCCCAACATATCCGCTTTTCGAGACAGTTTGACCTATTAAAGCGAACATAACAGATTTAAAAAATAAAACAATGTAAAGCAGTGTTATTTTCGAAAAGGCCGATAATAATGGTCCTGCAGATGAATCAATGGGGTCTGACTCCATTCATCCATTTTGTCCTTTTGTTTCAGACGAGCGACGGTAAAAGTTTTGCAGTGACGGCCCAGTTGGACAACGAGCTGGACGTCATCTTTCTCCAGCACGGAGGCCTCCTGAGATACGTGGCGCGGACAATGCTTTGAAACACGAGCACTGGGACTACTTTTGTCGTCGGAATGGATGCCAGGCTGCGTGATGCTTATTAGCTTGACTGACTGAATTGAGGACCTTTTTGTGCAGACCCTTTTTTTTCGTGAGGAGGGGCACGCAAGTCATCTGAAATGATATGAACTCTCGACAACACGCGCTACGGATACTTTTATTTTGTCCGTGTTTTATCAACTGAAAAATATTTTCCCTCCGCCCACCCAATACGTGCGACCGGTGCAAAAGTGTCTTACGCCTTCTGGCCATTGTTTTCCTTAACGTCCTGCATTTGTGTTGGTTTTTATGTACAGTGTCATGAATTTGAAATAATTTTGAATGATTAGAAAATAAAGTCACATCTCCAGTGGCCTTGTCGTGCTAAATGAGATGACAATTTTAGCTGGTAAAACGTAATCACAATGGCAAAATAACAGACCTGAGTGATGAGAATCCACAAAGAGCATTGGGTCAACAGCAAAGCCACATCTTTAAACAGAGACTGCCCGAAAGGTATGTTACTTATACCTGTCAACTTTGACTCCGCCTCCATACGCACGCCTGTTTATAATCAACATGTTTTGGTAGGAGGTGTGCTTGGCTGCATTCAAGGGCGCTGGGAAATGACACTATCAATCTAACCTGCTTGATTACAGCATAACTGGCAATGGTGACCCACTAATCAAAGACAAAGCGTCATCATATCTGTAATTTGAGAGAAGTATGACACATTTTAAGTCGATAAAATCACATTTTCTAATTCTGATTGCTGTAAAATATTTGGAAATAGTGGCCCACTGTATATATAAAAAAAAAAAAAAAAAAAAAAATCAAAGTGTTCAAATAGGTTGAGTTTGGGTACGGTTAAGAGCAAGAGGGAAAAAAAAAGGCACAGAATATCCAAGTGTAAACAGTGCAACATTTATTTGATTTCTTCTCCAGGTAAATTTCCATGACACAGGTGCACATTTTTTTTCGTGATACATTGATAAATGTCATTTCATTCGGCGCCAGCCGAGGTGAACAATTGGCTTGATTTAACCTAATGTGAAATGTTCTCGTTAAAGAAGCTTGGTCGTCAAATGTAAAAATTAAAGCTATAAAAAGAAAAAAAGTACTTCATGACTTGAATAGGAGTATTGAAAAAATAAAAATCAATACATGTATATATTTCGTATCTTTTTAGTGTCAAGCTGTTTCTGGATGTGAGCTGCGACGCACACTCGGCATGTTTCCTTCAACAGTGTGGTAACACCACTTATGTTGCCTTTTAATGGAAGGAAAAAAAAAAAGAAAAAAAAAAGCTTGTTTGACGTTCAACATTAGATCATGCTTGTTCTGTTGTCCAAATGTACGAAGGAATATTCAGGCCACAAACAAATTTGAATGGGCAGTTATGAAAGAAGAGATACAAAAAAAAAAAAAGTCATTCTGATAATGTCTGAATTTCACAAGAGGAGAAAAAGAAATCCACGAAAAAGGAACAAGTGTATCAAATACAGCAAAATAAAGACAGCATTTGACAAGAAAAACGATACAAACTAACGTGCACTCCAAAGTATTTTATTATATATGATGTGTTCATTTGCAATTACGTTTTTTTTTGGTAATGAACCATTAAGATTCGGAACAATTACATCAGCACAATTATTTGTCTGATTTTTCAATCAGATGTTTTTTTGTTTCCCAAATACTCGAAGGGGAAATTCTTGGAAATATAGACAAAAGAATCGCCCAAATACTTTATCTTCGTATTTGCAGCTTAGGAAATGAAGATAACAACAAGAACAAAAAAGGTACATTTGACTTAATGCAAGAAACATTGACTGTTGGATGAATCAGTAACTTTCAATTCACAAAATTGGAAATGCTTTTTTTCCCCGGTAACAATCGTACACGTGCGACTCTTCGTGCGATTTTTGGTGTTATCCAAATACTCCTTCGTACAGTAGATGTGGAAACGGCTTAAGAAAAGAAACGTGTCAAAAACTTCTTTCAATAGCCTCGAGTGTCTCATCGCCCTCGCTCCTTTGTAGAAGGCACAGATAAGTGAAATCTTTTCTATTTTTTTTTTTTTTTTTAAACATAAGTCAAACGTACACTGCGTTGCGATGCGATGATTCTCTAATGCCCCTCTCTCTCTCTCTCTCTCTCTCTCTCTCCCTCTCCCTCCATCCATCTCAGCATCAATCACCCGAAATGAATTTATCCCTTTTTGAGTCGTTTGGCCCGAAGGCTATTTTTATTCAGACGAAACCCGTCGCGCGTCTTTTGTTTTTTTTGTACGAAAATATTTGCGGAAAGTTACACGACGGGGAAAAATAGAAAGTTCTAAAGAGCGAAAGGTTGATACAAAAGCAAGAAACGTGTTGATTGTAAACGGTTTTGCAACGACTCTCGCACACACACACACACGCACACGTTCTTCCGGGATTTGAAAGGCAGGAAGCGCTCAAGTGTGAAAAGGGGGAAAAAAAAAAAAAAAAAAAAGATTTGCAATCCCACTCAGGCGATGGCTTTCGCTTCGGGTAAAAAGGCCTCCCAGTACTTGATCAACTAAACACACACAGATTGTCACGTGATTACACAAAGTTCCAAACGGCAGAGAATGAAATGAGCTCACCTGCTGCTGCGACTTGAGCAGATTCTCCAGATATTTGACGATCTGTCTTTTGAAGTTCCTGGCCTTTTCTTTCTAGAAGACCAAAAAAAAAAAAAAAAAGCCAATGAGGACAGACGGATGCACGGCCGGCGCCTTCCTCGGCTGACTTGACGAGCGGCGTGGTACCTCGAATCGCAGCACTTCCTTGCGCACGGTGGCCGACACTCGGTCAAAGTCTCGCTCGAACTGCGTCACTTTGGCCTCCCACTGGCGAGCGTCGCACACACACACACGCACACACACGATTATCACGCTTGGCTGATCTTACATTTCACATTGATGTTTTGGGCGTACTTCTGCGATCTCCTCTTTGGCCAGCTGCAGCTTGTCGGGCTTGTTGGCCCACTGGAGTTTGGCTTCGGCCTCGCGCTTCTTCTGCAGCGTGTTCTGCGCGTCCTGCCAGCGCTGCCACGCCTTCATGCGGTGGTCGAAGGAGCCCTGCACGGCACGCCGCCGCGCGTCAGTTTCATTCCACGCCGTATCGCGTGAGCCGTTTGGTTTGGCGTACCCTGACGGCGCCGAGCAGTCGGATGAAATCGGCGATGAGCTCGGCGAAGCCGAAGGTGTCGTTGGCCGCCTGGTCCTGGTGCAGCTGCTCCATCTTGTCCTCCACCTCGGCCAGCTGCGAGAGGGCGCGGGACAGCGCCGTGTTGTCCTCGGCGCTGCCCAGCATGGCGGTGCTCTTGGCGAAGCTCGCCGTGTTGGTGGAAAGCTCTGGCCAGGCCAGAACACAGACACAGTTAGCTTTGATGTTTGATCACAAAGCATCTTTGGTTACCTTTCCTGTGGAGCACCAGCGACTCCACCAGCGCGTGGAGCTTGCGGAATTGTTGGTCCGCAGACTCCACCTCCTGCAGTTTTTCCTCAAACCACTGCGGCAGAAAAATATGTCGGCGGGGCGGAGCAAAACGCTTTTGAAGAAGACGACGACGACGAGGAGGCCTCCCGACTCACCACGTCCGACTCGTTCATCTTGATGGTCATCTTGCTGACGGCGTCCGTGGCCTTGTTGATCATTTTCAGGAAGCCGGCGCCGCTCAGAGCCTGCGTGCTCACAGCTCGGGGCAGCTGAACACACACACACACACATTCACTAATTGCACACAGTTTGAAGAAAGCCTTTGATTGGACGAGGAGGGAGGAGCTCAAATAAAGCAGGACGACAAACGTCGTCGGTCTTGCCTCGTCTCTCTCCAGGAACTCTCGCACGTCGGGGTCTTGGATCAGCGAAGGGTGAGTGACCACCCTCTGGAGATACCTGTTGGAAGCAGCGGAAGTCAACGTTAGAAAAAAAAAAAAAAAAGAATACCATTCCCGCGCTTGTCACATGACTCTCACGCAGCCAGTCAGATTTTTTTCAATTTATTTTCTGACAGGCGTGGAGAGATTCCCCCTCACCTCTCCAGGGCGCCTCTTCTTCTCTCGACAAAGTCGGCGGACGACGAGTCCTCCTTTCCCACTTTCACCTTGGTCATGCCTGCGAGGGCGCCACCAAAAGAAAATGAGCGGCGGGCGGGCGGGCGGGCAGGCGCACGGCGGCACCGGCTGAAGCTCCGCCTACCCAGGATGCTCTTCTCTGGCGGCGGCGGCACGATGAGGCCGCCGGGGCCGTGTTTCTCGGAGAGCTTCTCGTACAGGCCCAGGAAGTCGCTGAAGCGTCGGCGCACCGTGAACGTTTTGTTGCGGAACATGGACAGCGTGGTCTGAAACGTTTTTTTTTTCTCCATGATTAAAAGCCCGGTATTGCTTTACGTGATACTTTTGGAGAAAAAGGAGCTTTACCTGAGTGGACACTTTGTAGGCCATGTAGGCGGTCATTCCGTCCCCTGCAATGATTTTTTTCCCAATGAATTGGATTGCGGGGGTGGAACGCTGGCTTGTGACGGGCAAGGTAAAAAAAAAAGTCTCACCTATCTTTTCTGGGTCGGTAATGGAAACGGTGATGTCAAACTTGTCTTCCAGCTCTGACTCCTCCTCTTCCTCAAGCTGCAAGAAGTGAGAAGCACGTTTTACAATCGGAAGCTCGCCATCCGTCGCTGGAAACAAAGTTCTCCGATACGGTCCTATTTTTCATTTTGAAATCTGGAAGGCATCAATTCACTTGAACGGTGAAAATGGATTGGAAGCGGCGGAGCGGACTTACTTCCTCCAGCATGGCCGTCTGTGATTTGCTCACACTGGTGGCCGCCGACGTGGAAGGCTTGCCGACGGCGGCCGGGGCGGCGGCCTTCTTCCTTTCGCTCTGCGGACTGTCCAGAGAGAGCTCCACTGTGGCTTCTGTGGCAAGAGACAATGCAAACATTTGACCTTTCACCCTTACTTTCTGACTATGTGGACGATTGTCCGTTTTGACTCACCTGCAAATATATCCGTGCTTTCTTCCACGTGAACGCCGTTGGTCCTGGAGTTGAGGCGGGAGCTGTCGCCGGGGTCTCCGGCTTCCGCCGCGAAGATGTCGTCGCGGTTACGCTCTCGGGCCGCTTTGCCGCCGTCGTGGCTGGCCGACTCGTCAGCGAGAGGCTGGTCCCGCGGGTCCTCGGCGGCGGGCTTCTTCTTGGCGCCCAGAGGCTCGCCGAACAGATCCTCGTCGGGCTCGCCGAAGAGGCTCTTCTGAGGCGGACCGGCGGCTTTGATCTGTCGCGGGTCGGCGAATAAGTCGCTGCCTTCGTCTTGGAAGAAGTCTGCGGCGGCGGCGCTTTGCTTCGGCGGCGCAGCTGGTAGAGGATCGTCAAAGAGTTCCGCCAGCGGGTCAATTATTTTGCTGGGTGGATTTGGCGCGAGATCGGCTGATGAACTGAGATCTAAAAGCGGCGCCGTTTCTTTGACTTCCTGTTTGGCATCAGCGACTTCAGCAAACAGACTTTCTCCCGCTGCTTCTTCCTGTGATTGCGGTTGAGTTTCGCTTCCCAGTATGTCAACGAACTCATCATTGAGAAGGTTTTCAACGGCTCTCTTTTCAGCTTTGGCATCGACAGAGGCGGCCGGAGTCATCCAGTTGTCGGCCAGGTCGTCAAAGTCGTCAGAGGGCTCGCTGGGCGTTTTGGATTCCGAGCCGCTGCTGATGGGGTCGCTGGTGACGTCGCTGGGAGGCGACATTAAATTGTCGCTGGACGTTTTGGATCCCAAGCCGCTGCTGACGCGGTCGCTCGTCGGCTCTGCCGCGGCGTCTCCGGGAGGAGTCGACAAATCGTCGGTGGGTTGACTGACCGTCGGCGTCTCGCTGAGGGAGGAGTTGCTCTGGAGACAAAGAAGAAACAGCTCTGTGCTCTCAATGCAAAGCGGATGAGCGCATTTCAGTTAGTAATTTGATTATTTTACATATACATTGTTTTGCTTTTATGGGATGAGAAACTAAAAGCAAAAGACTACCAATGAGAGCGACCAAGTTACGAAATAAAACTTTTCATTCAAGTCATAGTATTATAAACATGTCTAAATAATGGTCGGGCCATATCCAGGGCAATCTCAGTTGGAGGAGGAGAAGAAAAAAAGCAAGCTGTGCACTATACTGTGTGTTCTGCATGAAGTTGCTGACTTGGCTTTTTTCCCCAAATTGCTCTTTTTTCCCCTTTTGAACTTTGACTGAGGAGAAAACATCCGGGTTCCAACCACGTGACCTCCACCCCGCTCACATGACAGGAGGTTGCACGGGCCACTTTTGAGTCTCCATTCAAATAAAAATCACTGCTCATTATTCGGGGCCACAAGTTATGCAGTCACGCCACATGAATTCCTAAAGTCAATATCTCCAAAAATATCAACCGCTGCAAAGCAAACTCACTAAGCACCAAGTGATTGCAGTTTGTCCCGTCTACTCGCAGCGCAAAGATCACAGGCAATTAAATGCTAGATGACTTTTCATGACGGAATAATCATCGTGAAAAGTGAGCATCACGTCAAATAAAGCAACATTTGGCACTTTTAGATAAGAGTGAAAACTTTTGGAAAAACAACAACGAAAAGTGGTTACTGTTTTTTCTCTCTCTCCACCCCCCCTCGCGCATTGCTATGGCTAACCGTCAGTGAGAGTTAGCAAAGTATGGAGATGGAAAAAAAGCGGCCGTGGGAGGGAAAAGTTGGATAGCGTACCACACTCACGAAGAGGTCGTCTCCGTCCTCTTCATCGCTGCCTCGGCCTGCGGCGTCTCCGGCGTCGGGGAAAGGAGGAGGACTGCGCTCCGAGCTGGACGCCATCTTCAATTCGCTAATTTACAAACTTAACGCACGCGCGCGCAGATAGACAAGACACGACGTGTGCTTTTCTTTTCGTCGGATAATGATGACTCCCTCGCTGCCCATACGAGCACACGCAACGCGATTGTGGAAAGTGACGCCTGGGGGGTAGTGGTGGTGGAAGTGCTCCAAAGTGACAGGGGAGTCGGTACTGGAGTTAGGGCGGAGGAGGAGGGGAGACGGGGGGGGGGTGGGGGCGCGACGCCAGTTAACCACCGCTGTCACTTTTCACTTCCTGGACAGTACCAAAGCCTCACTTCCTGGTTATGAGCAATCGTCGAAGCAGGACACGCCTTACTACAATATGATTGGCTGATTGAATGCAACAGCGAATCATATTGCAGTGACGCGTGTCCTACCGCCAATCAGTGGGATTCCACACTAGCCTGGCCAACTCGCTAGCATGGTCGCCTGAGCTATCCAGTCACGGGACCAAAGCGCGGCGGATTGGGTGTGCTTGATCCAAATGAATTGTGGCAAATGGAGCGCTGAGGATGAACTTGTCTGACCGCCAATGTTGACCGATTTTTTGGGATGCCTGGTTTCAGTTCGAGCGGAGATCAAGAGCCGCTTCTGACGGCAAAGCGTCAGTTGGCCAACGAGTCGGATTCGGAAGAAGGTAAATAGAAAATAAAGAAAGAAAGTAAAGGGTCAGCTCTTTTCGAGATCAAGCAACTTAAATGTTTGCTTTCAAGATACCTAAAGGCAGCAAACTAAACGTTATTCACTTTTTGGAGTCTAAATAAATGTTTTCAATGTACATTCTTTGTTATTCATAATATGGCAATGCTCAGGTGTTAATATTTATCAGATTGTTAATACATTGCATCTTTTTTTTATCATAAAAGCAACCACAGCTGGAACAAAGTGGAGTACTAAATAATTTTTAATATAAAAAAAAAAAAAGAAAATCAGTTGGGTGACATCAAAACACCTAAGCAACGTTTAAGTGCCAACTCAACCCTTTTATTGTGTTTTTCTTTGAGGTGAAACTTTATTTGAGAGGAGAACAACATCCGTCCCCCGCGATGCCAACGAGAACGTTGGAACCAGATTGACATATGAAGAAGCCATCGAGGCAGCGGGTAATTAAAAAAAAATGCCACACAATCCAAAGTCAGTGCTGTTTTCAAGACCGCCTTACCAAAGTTGAAGCTCAAGCATTTTCATTCGAGGAGGCAGTACTTCATACACTCCTCTTACGTCCCACCACCGAGTCCAAAACTTTCACCAAAGCATCAAGGCTTTATCAATTTTAAAAGCTGTTGGCTGACTTGGACATGATAGCGGAGGGCGGGCGTCGTAGCGGAGCGAGTGTGAACGTTTGTGTGTGTGTGACAGTGCTTCATACTCGCAACTACTCCACTGGGCCTGAACAATTTGAAGAAAGAATTAGTATGCAATTATTTTTCTTCAGTTCTCTTCCTATGTATTTTTTTGAGCAACAACAAAAAATCTACATTACAATGAATATCATATTTGCTGTACATCAATTCAATTAGTCAAATAAATAATGTATTAAACAAAAAAAAGGATATGAATTCATATTTTTCTCGCTTTCAGGCTTCGGCTGGTTCCACTGGCTCCTGCTGCTGGTTTGCGGTTGGGCCAACGCCAGCGACGCGGTGGAGATCGTCTGCGTGTCCTTCCTGCTGCCCACCGCCCGCTGCGACCTCCAGCTCAGCTCCTCCGACATGGGCCTCCTCACCGCCTCCATTTTCCTCGGTCCGACCTCGATGATCTGGCTTTTGCTGTTCAACGACAGGAGCGGATTGGTCACATGACGTTTGTTTTTTGTTTTTTTTTCCAGGCATGATGGTGGGCGGCTACGTGTGGGGATATTTGGCCGACCAGAGGGGGCGCCGCAGCGTCTTGGTGGTCTCCCTCTCTGTCAACGGCCTGTTTGGAGGCCTGGCCAGCGCGGCGCCGTGGTTCTGGCTCTTCCTGCTGCTCAGGTTCATCAGTGGCGTGGGGTGAGGACCCTACCCTGGAAGACGGGAGTTTGTCTGTCCATCCCTTTTTGCTCGTCCTCTTCCAAAGTGAACTTGAATTTCTTCAGGGTGGGCGGGTCCATTCCTGTCGTCTTCTCCTACTTCGCAGAGTTTATGCCTCGACTGAAGCGAGGTAGGATGATCAGCGCTCTGGCCACCTTCTGGATGGCGGGGAACATTCTGGCCGCAGGTACCGAGACACCACACAATATTTTTTTTTATCACAGAAAGTTGAGTTTGTGTGTGCGCAAAGGCCTAGCCTGGTTGGTGATCCCCAGAACCTGGATGCACTTTTCCGTGGGGCGACTCAACTTCCAGAGCTGGCGACTATTTGTGGTGCTCTGCTCCGTCCCGAGCGTGACGTCAGCAATCATCTTCAAGCTCTTTATGCCCGAGAGTCCCAAGTTCCTCATGGAGGTAGCTGCAGGAAAAAAAAAAAAAAAAAAAAAGTCACACGGCTTGCTTTTTAAGTCTGTGTTGTTTGCTAACAATTATTTTCATCCCCCCCCAAAAATATCGTTTTTGCAGACCGGCCGAGAAACGGAGGCCATCCGCGTCTTCCGCCATATGTTCCGACTGAACACCCGTGGGAAAGGAGCATCTTGGCCTGTAAGTAGATGAAGCGGCCACACTTCACGCCTGTTTAAAAGAGCTCGATTGCGTCATCACGTGAGTAAGCGAGACGCTTTGGCAGGAGTTTTCGCTGCACGTGAACGCCAAGCAAAGAGCCTACGAGAACCAGATGGCACGGCCGTGTGGACGACTCGCCGCTATTCTGCAAAAAGTAAACTCATCGCAAAGTCAAATCCAACCAAAGCACGCATGAAGTCATTTGTGTCCTCGCCCGCCACAGGCTGCGATGCCGCTCCGCCGGATGTTTGCCGCCAACCTCAAATCCAGAAGCACCGCGTTGCTCATCATTTTCTACTGCATCTCCTTCGGGTAAGTCCGCTCGCCCTCGGGGACCGTCGGCGTTCCGGAAGCGTGACCATTGACGAGGGGACTTCTCCTAGCTACTACGGGCTGTGGATGTGGTTCCCCGAGCTGTTTTCCCGGTTGGAGTCGGGCAGCTCCCCGTGCGCCAACACCACCACGTCGGCCCCGGCGGCTCAGCAGCCCAACCGCAGCTGCTACCCCGTCAAGACCGTCGGTACGTTAATTGGACAAACACGCTCTCACCAAATGAATAACGCTTGGCCCTCACTCACAGTCTACGAGGAGGGCTTCTTGGTCGCCGCCGCCAACCTACCCGGCAACATCTTCACCATCCTGGCGATGGACTACGTCGGAGGGAAGCTGCTCCTCTGTGAGGAAAGCCACGTTGCACGTTTGTCATTGTCATTTTGTCCTCATTTGATTTGACGTTTGTCCCGCAGCGCTCAGCCTGCTGGTGTCCAGTCTGAGCGTGTTCCTCATCTACCTGGTGCAGACCAAGAGCCAAAGTCTGATGTTGTCCTGCTTGTTCAGCGGCGTGTCCGTCATCGCCTGGAACGCTTTGGACGTGGTGGCCACGGAGCTCTACCCGACGCAGCTACGGTAATTTCGGGGGGGGGGCGGAGCTTATTTTCTTTTACTTGACATTTGGAATGAACATCTTTGCTCACCTCTGACGGGCGCAGTTCATCGGCGCTGGGTTTCTTCACGGGGGCGGGCCGAGTGGCGGCCATCATGGGGAACGTGGTCTTCGGCAACATGCTGGACTCGGCCTGCGCCGTGCCCATCCTGCTGGTGTCGGCCATGCTGCTGATCGGCGGCCTGTCGGGTTTCTTCCTCCCGCGCACCAAACAGATGGAGCTTACCTGACCTTTTGACCTCCGGTGTGTACGTGCAAGTCAAGATCATGAGAAATAATTTCAAAAAGATGTTCATATTTGACATTTTCATTCCTATTTTTAAAAATTATTTATATATTGTTTGTGTGTATTTTTTTCAATGTACGTTGGAAAATAAAACATCTGCATTTTTGTATTTTTTTTATTATTTGTCTAATAAATAAGCTTCCACTAGTCAAGCAGGACACAGCCGTTGTGATGAACAGTAATGATACTTAACATGTCATTTCATTTCAAAACAAACATTGCTTGGGAGATGATTCAGCATCTTATATATAAAAAAAAAAAAAGGCACGTATATTTTGAATTTGTGGAATTAATTAATATAAATAATTTTACGAATAAATTAATTGACTGAAATACAAATAATTTTAAAATTAGCAAGGTGATCTTAATCCAAATCTTAAAGTGTAAAAATATGTAACTGCAATTTGGTATGGATTGGTTTTAATACATAAAAACAGTGACGAAAATTATTAGAATAAAATAACTAGAATTTTTCTCAAGCGTTCCTTAATTTGGTAGAAAATTATTTAAAATGACAAATGAAAATTATAAATGACAAATGAAAAACATCCAACTAACATGAACAAACATCTAAACAGGCAAATTTTGCTTTTTTTAAACAAACAAAAAAAATGCTCCAATGTTCTTGAATGTGGACTATGGTGCAAACTATTGAAGAAAAATATTCACATCAATATTTTACAATCAAATAAACAGAGATCATTTCAAAAGAATAACATGCCAAAAGCGGGCATTTTGGAGGCAGCGTTTCAAAGTAAAGTAGTTGTTCCCGTGTGCGGACGCCATTGTCACAAAGACGAGATGTTGCGAAGGAAATCCCACAAACATTCTGGGAGAAGGCGGGAGGGAGGGAGACAAACGGACAGGAAGCGAGAACGAGCGAGCGAGAGCAAGCGTCACTGCATGAGAGCCAGCAGGACGTCTTTTACCAGCATGGTGCCGATCACCATCTTGTCGCAGTTGAGCGTCAGCCGGCCCGCGCCGTCTTCCTCGCTGGCCACGGTGACCAGCACCAGGCTGCCGCCGCTGGCCGTCCTGCCGGCGAACCTGTGCACGGGAAAGGGAGGAGCGGAAAGACTGAAGTCAAAGCCGTGCCAAAGGCGGCAGAATGAAGAAAATGCGGCAAGTGAAGGAAACAAAATTATATGTGATTTTTTTTTTTTTGGTAGATATGAAATCTCATTTTCCTTCCCTTACCTGCACTCCTTGTCGGAACCGCAGGGCACTCTGCTGAGGTTGGCGGCGGCCGTCACCTTCTGCACGATGGCGTGTTCGTTCCGGCAGTCGGCGGCCAGCGTCAGCTTCTCCGTGATCTCGTTCATGCCCATCAGCTGACCTGTCGGATTCGAACAACGGCGCAGGCTGAAGCGACGGTGAAGGGCGCTGTGTCGTCGTCACCCACCTTGCTCCTTTTTAAACTCGTTCTCCGTCATGAAAACGGGTTTCATCAGCTCTCCCACCGGCGGCTGGATGGACACGAAGAACTTCCTGCTGTGAGTGCTGGGGAGAAGAGAAAACATATTGTTGACTGGGTTCGTTATCGGGGGTTCGGGTATTCTCACCAAAGTTGGAAATTCGCCGCTTGCGTGGAGTCGCAGAAGTCGATGCCCATCACCGCCGTGGCCGTCTCGCCCGCGGGCAGCAGCTCTGCCGGCAGGAAGTGATTTTTTATTTTTTTTTGGCCGACTCCACCCACTTCCTCCGGTAAACGTGCCTTCACTCACCGATCTCCGGGAACTCTTTGACCCTCATGCCCGACTGCAGCTTGACGTCCTCCATGTGGAGGTTCTTGGCGTCGGCGGCGGCGCTGTTGACAAAGTGCATCTGCACCGCCACCATGTTGGCGTCGGGGCCGAACGGCTGGCGGATGAAGCAGTACTCCACCGACAGGCCCTCGCCGGTGATGCGGTGCAGCAGTTCGTAGCTCTTTTGCGCCCCCGGTGGCGAGATGGCCTGTCGGCAAGAGGGGGAGCAGACGTGAGCCATTGGAAGAAAGATAAAGAAATAAAAAAATGCAAGCTAATAAATATAATAAATAAATAATAGAGATAATAAATAGATATGTGAATAAATAAATACATTGATAAATAAGTGGATAAATAAATACATCAATAAATAAAAATATAAAGATAACAGTGTGAAATTGAAGAAGAATTTGGCCATTTTGGTTTGAAATTGTAAACATTTTAGGGCAAATTGTAAATCTACTTGCCCTTACCGTGGGCGAAAGGACCGAGTCAGACAAAGACAAGCCTTCCAGGTCAGTGGCGAGGCTGCTGGACAGGAAGGAGTTGACGGGCGTCACTTGAGGCGAAGGGGCCGCTTCGACTGAGGAGCCGCAAACAAAAGAAATGTCTGAAAAGGTCACATGCCAGTTGGGAAAACAAAAAAAACGTACAATCGTCCAGGTCCAGCAGCGACATTTCTTTCTTGCTGTCTTTTGTGACGGGCTTGGGGGGAGCTTTGGATTGCGCAGCCTGCCAGAAAGAAACATTTGGAGCTTCTCAAAACCAAACAATTGTTACGTTGACTAACTTTTGATTTCATCTCATCCGTACCTTCTTCTTGTTTTTGACATCCACCTCCGACTCGGAGTCTTCCGATTCGGACGGGCTACTTTCGGAATCGCTGTCGTCTTGGTCCGACTCCGACTCGGAGTCGCTCTTCTGTTGCTTGCTTTTCCTGGCGCGCTTCCTGACGTCCTCCTCGCTGCTCTGCTCACTGCTGCCAACATTTCCAGGTGTTCAATCTGTCCAAAAAACCGAAAGCGCCATCTCACCTTTCGCTTCTTTGTATGGGCTTCTTCAATTCTTCCTTCTTCTTCTTCTTTGCGTCCTTCTCCTCTTCCTCCGAGTCGGACGCTTCTTCGCTTTCCTGGCTCTCGGATCCCGAGCCGCTTACGGCGCTGCCGCTTCTGCTGTCCGAGCCGCTGGAGTACGACTCTAAGCAGGCGGAACAAATGAGTGACCTCGTGACCTCATCATTAATTCTTTTTTTTTTTAACTTACCGCTGTCCGCAGACTCGGTGGGCCCGGACTCGCCTTCGGAATCGGAATAGAAAGGCTTCTCTACTTTCTTCTCCTTCCTTTTCTCTCGACTGCTGCATTTGGTCCATTCGGGTACCTGGCGAAAAAAAAAAAAAAGCGTCAGGACGGCGCCACACCGGCCCCCCCCTCTGAGACGGAAGCGGCGAGCCACAACGGCAACAGCGGCACGGCCACGCAAGCCTCGGCCTGGGGCTCGATGCAGACGGATGAAGCCGGCCGGCCCAAAGTCAGCCCTGAGTGCTTTGTGGCTTTTTTTTTTTTTTTTTTAACCCATTAGCAATTCCATTCGGAGAAGTGATGTCTTTGGGAAATCGTTCGCATTGTATGTGAAAATCCATCGCCCGAGGTTCACCCAATTAATATCGTCGACATTTTTGGATCGATCGACATTTAAACACACCGAAGCTTCTCTCCCAAAGAGAATCACTTCTTTAATGGTAGACACTGAGGATAGAGGGGATGGAAGAAGAGGAGCTTGGTTTTAAGGGGGAGCTGAGAGCTAGAAGCACAGAACAGCGACCACATCAGGCGAAGGCGCGGGGCAGGGCGGGGCGGGCGGGGCAATCGAGAAGCCGCTACAATGCTTCGAGAGGGCGCTAACTGACTCACGCTGGTCAACGTTGTGACTCGCTCAAGCAGCGAAAATACCTGGCAGGACTGAGGGGGGGGGGGGGGGGGGAGAAAACAAAGATGGGGGATGGAGGTGAGATGGGGGAGAGAAGAAAATTCAAAGAAAATTCAAACAGAAACATCAGGAGACAAAGCACACGGAGGTTTCTGGATCTAGAAAAGGGGGGAAACTGGGACAATGGTTAAATACAGACACACAAATGAAGTAAATCTTTTCTCTCATGACTCCACTTATGAAGCAAAATAAAAACACTGTGAAAGTACAGTGGACAAAAATATTCTATCGTCTACAATTTCTATTTCATTTTTGAAATATTTTTTTATCTTCATTTTTTGTTGTTTTAGTATTAATTAAATAATGCAGGACTGGAAGATTTAACGACAAGGGAGCTCATAGGTTACATCGGAGCGATAGAATTTTTTTTTAAATGAAGTTTGAAGGACCACCGATCCAATTGTTCCATTTCGAGATGGCGACACATGAAGGTGTGACAATAACAACAACGGTGTTCGGAAAAGGAGACAAAGGGGGCAAAAAAAACACAACACGCACAAAATTCAAAAGTCAAATTTCATGCAAAACAAAAAAGATGCAGAAGAGGAAAAAAAAGTAAAGGTGCTTTGTTAACGTCCTAACCCTGCGTTTCATTTCAACCTGGACTCATTTTGATCATCAAATAATGATGCATAAGCACTTTAACAGATGGACATTTCCTCATATCTGACTTAATTGCGCAATTTGGAGTCCGTCGTTGGTGAGAAGAAAGTCAAAGGGAGAAAGTTTTGAAAGAAAATCGCCAAACAATAAGCGCACTCCCAAAGCCAACCTCTCGCCAGTCTCCCAGCAAGCCGATTCTCCCCTCGCCAGTAGTTACGACTTCCTCTATCTGCGGATGAGGTGAGATAAGCTTACAGAGAGATTTGCCAGAATTATTTTAAGAAAATCTCCAAATCCAAAGTGGAGATGGTGACAAAACGCAGCCCTCCCTCATCTTGAGATCTGCATCACAAGTAGACCACAGGCACACGGCAGTAAACATCTGGAAAAATGGTTAGCGTGACAAAATCAAAAAAATCAAAGCTTGATTGCGCTCCTTCAAATGAAAATCAAGAGAGGATGACATGCTTTTGATTTTGACAAAAAGAAGTGGCTGGCGCTCAAGCTTTGATTTGCAGACATTATCGTCTGTCTATAAGGAGCCAATGGCACACAGATTGAGACATTAAAAATTGGATTTGAAAATATAGAAAAAGTAAAAAAAAAGAATTCAGAAAGTGAAATACATGTTTTAGTTACGACAAAATATTTTTCAGAAGTCTAATTATTACCAAATGTAATCATCAATCATCAATCAACCCTGGCGTTTCCCTTTAGTTTGAATGTATTATACTGCCCCCTCGTGGCCGCATACTAGAAAGAGGCGCACAATGTAAATGTATCTGTTTTTAGTGAAATACTGCAGAGTGCTATTTTTAAAAGCACGTTGTGAAAAACAAAAAAAGACCTTTGGAGGTTCCACTGGTTCTAAAAATAATAATAATAATAAAAAAATAAAACACACATCATGGTTTTGAAGAAGAATGAAGCCGTGTGCTATTGGCTCAAACATGGGGGGGGAGGGACAAGACGGCAGGTGAGGAGCGAGTGAGCTGCTGCCGAACAAATCAAGTCCATAACTGGCCAATGGATGAGCGTCACTATCGGGCGTGATGTCATTGGCTCGCCGCCACACTCGCTGCCCTCCCTCCCTCCCTCCCGCCTCTGGGCGTATGTTACTGAATGCCACTGCACGCACAGACTCCTTCACCTCCACGTTGCGCACGGAGGGATCTGGGGCGGCTTCCGGCCAGTCGGGCAATTCCTGGTAGCCGCCGGCTTTGGCGTTCAGCAGGTGGGACAGCGAGCCCAATTGGAAGTGGTCTCGATCTAGGGGAAGCGGGGTGGAAAACCCATGAGGTACGCAAAGGACACAAAGCCTCCGCAAGTGCTCTTGAACGGCGCCGGGGAACCTTTAAACGGAGATTCCAAGACGGGCGCCGGCTTGAGGGCCAGGAAGAGTTTCTTGGCGTATTTGCTGAGAGCCCCGCTTTTCTCGGTGGGCACGATGAGCTGGCGGATGAAGCGCGCCCGGTCGCGGATGTCGTAGTTCTGGTCGTACTTGGCCAGGTTGAGGACGTACTGCGTCAAGAGTTTGGTCTGTAGGGGGCGCCAATGAGTTTTTGAAATCAAAATCATTTTCTTTCTCCAAAAATGACGTGCACCTGTTTGGAGTTGGTGAGATAGAGCTTGGCGGCCAGGTTGAGTATCTGCAGCTTGACGATGTCCTCCTCGTTGGTGAAGGACTTGGCCATTTTCCTTAAGACGTCCGGGGCGATCTTGGGTACGTGCTCGCAGTATTCGCCGATGAGCCAGAGAATGCTGGCCCTCGCCATGGGCACCTGGATGTTGTCCGTCAGTTTGGCCATGTGCTTGATGATGTCGCTGTGCTTCTCGGGCTGCATCTGCAGCAGCTTCTTGATCACCACCACCGACTCGGCCACCACCAGCTCTACGAGCGCCAGACCAGGGCTGCTGTTTCCACGGCGACCGGGGTAACTTCAACGTACTGTACGTACCGTCTCTGTTGGACAGCAGCTGCACCAGGCCGTTCAGACACGTGTCCCTCACTTCTCCGATGTTGGTGGCGCAGCGGCCGATGGCTTGGATGGTGGCGGCCACAAAGTCTTTATCCATGCTTTTGATGTACGTCTGCCCCGGGGCGAAGAAAAATACTTGAGCGTATATGGAGGAGATGTTGGCTTTTTTTTTTTAAAGTTGCTACCTGAAACTCTCTGAGGATTGTGGAGATGTTGGTCTCATTGGCAAGATTGGTGAGAACCTCAAGCTAAAAAAAAAAAAAAAAAAAAGTTACAACTTACCACGAGATGTCGCAGTTATGCGTTCAAAGGTTTGAAGAACAACCTTGAGGACTTTTATCTGTGTTGGGTCAGTGGAGCGGATATAGAAACTCTTCAGGTAAGGTTCAAACATCCCCTGCGAGAGACAAACAAGATGGCGGCACATTTTAGCATTCACTCATAAACAAACATATCAAGCGGGTGCGTACGACTCACCCTTCTTTTAATAGTCATCGTGGCCACGTTTTGAAGAACCACATATTGGACTTCACTGGAGTAAAACCAAAGAAGGTTAAAAAAAAAAAAAAAAACCAGGAATCCAAACGGGTTGGAGCTCACCTGTGACTCCGCAGAAGACGCACCAGAGCCTTGGCGA
The DNA here is from genome assembly GCF_054491065.1 of Syngnathus leptorhynchus. Classification (NCBI taxonomy): domain Eukaryota; kingdom Metazoa; phylum Chordata; class Actinopteri; order Syngnathiformes; family Syngnathidae; genus Syngnathus; species Syngnathus leptorhynchus. The sequence goes on along the minus strand of NC_141200.1, from coordinate 1,043,639 downwards.
TCACGCCCACCTCTGCTTTGGGGGCAAGATGGAAGTAGAGCTGAGCCACGGCCATCACCACCTGGAGCAGAAAAATCAAATCTATTCTTTTACAAATTGATAGAGCGCAACATTTGCTCGGCAACAAGCAACCATTTGATTAGCGTAACATTTCGATTGCTGATTAGCTCGCTGAAGGACTTTCGTGTTGACATCCGTCCGCCAAAGCTACTCATTGTGCTTAATTGGCTCGTTTCCTTTTAGAGAGCCGTAACGCCGGAAGGCGCTCGGACAGCTCGTCGAGATGAAAGTCTGAAGAGAGGTCCGGCCTCTGGAGACTCAGCGTGGAATGATGTGCAATAATCACTTACGGCTGCGTTGCGGCTCTGCAGGAGCGGCTTGGTGTTCCTCAGCAGCAGCCGGTGGTCGGGATCCATCACGTAAGGTTTCCTTTTGGCCAAGGCGGCCGCCTCGCCCTTGTCTTTGTCCTCCTCATCTTCGTCGTTACCGTCCGAGCCGTAGAAGGTCTTGTCGCCGCCCTCCTCCAGCAGGTTCTCCTAGGTAAAAAAAAAAATCATAAATATATATCAAATATAGAACAAAATAAATATACAATCAATATAAAATATATAAAAAAATATATATAATTTTTTGGGGGAGATAATAATAATATAAATAAAATAATAAAATAAAATAAAAAAATAAAAGTCAAAGCGCCAGATAACAAATGGGACAATGCGGAACTTACGTTGATGTTGGGGTTGAGGAACTGCGTCCTGGCGTAGCGCGTCAGCATGTTGATGATGACCACTTGGCCCCACTCCTCCACGTCAATCAGGAGGTTGCACAGTTTCCTGTAGTTCTTGTGGATCAAGTCGATGCGCTCCGGGCACACCTCCTCAAAGGCCATGACCACGCTGCCTGCCACCAGCTGCCACCACGCCACATGGTGTTTGGATTTTTGGGGAATGCTAACAATCATTTTGGAAAATGTGAAAAGAAAAAAAAAGATCACCGTGGTTTTGTCAGCCAGGAGTTTTTCGATGACTTCGATCAGCTGGTCCTTCTGTTCTGGATCCAGACTAGAAGACACACAAGGATCAACGGCAGACTCTTCCAGTGAGCGAAAACCAGGACGCACGCGTACCTGTAGAGCTTAGGAATGGCGTGGGCGGCCGTTTTGCGGACGTAAGGGGACATGTCGGAAGCGGCTTCTTTGATGGCCAGCATCATGATGGGAACGATGATGGTGACTCGGATGCTGGAGAGAACTCGCAGCGCGCTGGCTCTGATCAGCTGGTTGGGATCCTGCGCAGATAGACAGAGATCAAAAGGACACCGATGCTGACTCTGATCAAATTGCCTACCTTCAAGCCTCGCTGGAAGGTGGAGATGGAGAGCAGCGCCAGGTCCTGCTGCTCCTCGGCGTAGCGCACTAAATAAACGTAGACCAGCTTCTTCACCTGCCAGCGGAGTGGAAGACGCAATTATTTCCATTAGCCAGCGAGGCGAAACGCAACGGCACGGCGAGGAGAAGAAAATTGCTATTTCCTTCAGGTGAGATAAACGCAAAGCCACAGGAGGCTGTGCAAATATGATAAGCGCAAAAAGCCAGTGCATAAATTACACAGAGAAGGCCTACCTCGATATTTTTACAGGCCACGTTTTTCACCACCGCCGGGAACAGGTCGGACGCATTTTTACCTCGAGCGATCATCTGTGTGGGGGGGGACACACACAAAAGTCACCATTTCATACGCAGCCAATTTGGACTTTTTTTTTTTTTTTGGATAGAGCGGCAACGTTATGAATATTTAAGACGGATCTTTGCCACTGTAATTTATGCTCAGAAACACTTTTAGTCAGTCTCTTGAAATGTCGCTACATTAACTGGAGCAAAGCCAGCAGGGGGGGGGGAAGAAAAAAAAAATAAAAAAAGATTACTCACGGCCACGATGCGTTTCATGGCCTCCAGCTTGAGAGAGTCTTTGTTGCTATCCAGCATCTCCTTCAGGTCGTCGTGCCTGAGTGAAAAGAAGTCTTTTTTTTTATTGCAGCTTTTGCAATTCGGCGAGGAATCTCGAGTGCCGCCGTAGTCGACGAGCAAATTTCCCAAAACCCGCAATACGCTCCAACACAATTTGCTCAACTTGGAAAAGGGAATTTAACATGACAGTCATATTTGAATGATGGTGTTAAAGTGCAAAGGCTGCTTTCCACAAAGCAGTTTCCACGGCAACCAGTTGTGCAGCAAAATGATGTTCAAATGCCGGACATCCGCACCCGGCTGGATAAAAATGGCCGCCCAAACAACTCATTTGTTCCAATGGCTGCTGCTGCTGCTGCTAATTGACTTACAAGCGCCATCTGACTTCCTGGAGAGGGCAAACAGGTTCTGATGAAAACACTTGGAAAAATCTATGACTGATTGTTGGAATGATGGAGTGACACATTGTACTGGAGGAAGAGTGATGCAGCGTGGCGGCAATTCCATCGCTGGGGGGGGGAATGCACCAATGCACATTAATAAACAGAGCAAAAAAAATGCATCCATGTATAAAATAAAATAAAATAAAGAAGCTATGTTGTGCTAATACAAAGAAAATGCTAGTCAGGTTAGGTTTCTTCCCAAAGCGCTGTCAATAACTGGACACCAACTCTTGCCTCCTGGATCTACAAACGGTTGTGAATTATTTAACCCCCGGCAGCACGCTTGGTCTCCGGTTACCTGAAAAAAGTCACGCTCCACCTACAACGTTTGCACGACAGTAGCACCATGCTGTGACTTTTTTTTTTTTTTTTTTTGCAGAGAAAACCAGTAATTATGAAAATGTATTTGCATGACTGAGTTGGAACATTCAAAGTTTCTAAATGTACAAGATACAAATGAGGGCGATACATCTAGCTTGTTTTGCTAATTGTGTTGTGGAAGCTAACATATCATATGCGTGCATAATTAATGAACCGAGCAGCTTGAAAAAAAAAAAAATCATTTCTGAACAGCACCATGTCAAAACCTTAACTCAGATGAGAAAGGCGAAGTAGAAACAAGTAAAAAGGTCAAAGCGCTAGAACAGCCAAGCTCTCGGGTCAACTATCGACTTTTTGGTGAAATGCTGTTGCCGTGGAAACGTGCACTAATTACGTGGGCCGAAGCGGCGGAATGTAATAAAGCTCTTTTATGGTCCAGCTGGTTTTTTGATTCTGGCGAGCATCCTACCGCAAAGGTTGACTTTGGGAACTCCCGTTACCGCCGCCGCCGCCACCTTCCTCCAATGGCGCTCGTTCCTCCTGATCCCTCCCTCCGTCGCCGCCGCCGCCGCCACCGCTGCTCCCTGAGCGGAGGTGGCGCAGCTCATCGGGCCTGACGGCGTTGTACCACGTCTGCTGCACGCCATCGGGGGTCAGCACCGGGCTCTTGTCCTCCTCGTGGCCTTGCACCTGACTCTGCACCGTCTTCACCATGTTTACGGCGTTCACCGGCAGCTGCAGCAGCTTCTGCATGGCGGTCATCTTCTGTTTTTTTTTTCTTTTTTCCTTCTGTGAAAACTTTGCAGGATCCTCGTTGAAGCGGACAAGTGATCAAGGCTGACAGGTCCTCTCGGGTGGATGCCAAAAAGAGCTAGAACGTGACGATTTTCTCTTCCAGTGAGGACATTTCACGCGAGGGATGACGCAACAAGCTTCTTCAGAAGTGCTCCACTTCCTGCAAAGAAAGACGTCTCCGTGGCGACGGGCTAATCCGAACGGGATTTCGGAGGGATCCTTTTGCGCCTGTTCCTGCTTTCCTACTCCTGTCTCTGTTGCTACTGCGTCTGGCCTAGCTGCCATCAGCCGCTCTGTAAAAAAGATACTCGTTCGTCACAGAGGGGCGTGGAGTCCGTGGCGACCCCTCCCCGCTGTTCACGTGCTCGCCGTTGCAGAGCCGGCCTCTCCCTGTCGCTCAGTCATTGCAAATGCACGCACGCACGCACACACGCAGGGAACCGCGCTGATGATGACATGTCGCTACATTAGCACTGCCTTCCGCAAACATCACCTGCCTCGACAGCTTTTTTCTTTTTTGTCCTGAATGATGGATGGATGGATGGATGCTTAATTTAAACAAGCCGTTTTCTCCATCTAACATGACTCAGCAGCGTTCTCTGCAAACCCCCCCCCCCTCCCCAACAGAGTGAAAATGAGTTCTCTTGTGATGATCTGCCAAAGCTCAGCTAGCTTTTGCAGCAAGCATCATTTTCAAAGGAGTTACGATCCATTTTGCAGGCATCTTAATTAGAGCCGCGCCTCTTGAATCGGATTATCGACTACCGATGATCTTATTGACGAATCAAGTCTATTGAATAAATGTTTTTTTTTTATTTACAGTAAAAATATGCACGTAACACACACTATGACTTTGAGTGTGTGTGACTTTATATGGCACGTCACCAAACACAAATATCATTCCTGTGTCAGAAAATCTGCAGACTATTCAAGTATCACTTGAAAGTGGCAAATCTTGGCCCAGCCTAGCTGTCAAGTCCTGGGCGGAGAAACTTGGGGATGTCACAATTCAGCAAAATTCACAGCAGCTCACAGTTTCAGAAATCTGCAGATACCAAATGCTTCGTATAGAACTAATCACTTTATCTCCAGGCGAGTCATATTTGGGGAAAAAAAAAATCACAACCAAAGCACAACCAAAATACATCGCTGTCGACGTGTTTGTTGTATGTAAAGGTCGAACAAAAGCCACAAATACAATAGCAACTTACCTAATGAATGCCTACCAGACTGCAAAACACTTTTGCAAATTGCTTTCTCATCAAATGTTTTATGTCATTTACGGTCCATAATACCCAAGGGAAGAAATCTCTGCACATAAGCCAAAAAAGCAAGACCGAATTGAAAAATAAATCTGCATTATTGTGTGAAAGATATTGCCACGTGGGCTCAGGTAAGCTTCAGCAAAACAGTGATGGCAGTTCACAAAGTTCCTCACTACATCGACAAATGCAAGTTCTAACTTTACCACCATGCAAATTGCAAGACGTATATGAACAATACCCATAAAAATGCTTCTCTGAAGCCAAAGTCATTTGAGTTTGAATTCAAATGATGAGAGGATTAGAAAACTGCTACTTTTCAAATCGCTTGTTCGTTGGATGTGAGATTTGGAATAGGGGGGCGCTGTCCAGTAGAGATGGTGCTGAATAAAATGGAGTTGAGGCCTGCTGGTGATCCCTTTTTAAACCGACTTGTATTACGTCTCAAGTTAATTCGTCCACTTAATGCTTCACTAATTCAAGCTATTTTTTTTTAATCTTTTTTTATTTTGAACTTTCCATGACAAAAACAGCGTTCGAGGGAATCAAATCACGACCAGCTAATCCGGAGATGGTGGAGGACATTCATTTGAAGCTAGCTCAATTCAGGCCAGATGTTGACATTGAAATAACCCTCAAAATCCACGTCGGCAGTTCGGAAAAAGACATTTAGCTCAGAAGCAAGCACAGGTGTACCTTTTATAGTCTGAGGAGAAAATCCCGCCACTCGCCGGGTCGTGGCCATATTCGGGCTCCCCGACGCTAGAGGAGCCCCCTTTCTCGTCGTTGAAGCCCGAGCTGGCGGACATTCTGCTGGCGTTTCAGTGTCTCCGACCTTTCGCCGCGACGACCGAGATTTTTTTAGTGCGGGTATGCGGTTTTTACACGGCCTTTACAGGCGTAGAGGCGCCGTGTAATCCCTGGGAGGAGGAGGTAGTTGGTATAGGGGGGCTATGATGCGCAGGTCACGTGATAAGGGAAGGTAAGAACCCGGAAGTGCTTGGAATAGATTGCTTTTGTATTCTTTTGTAAACATCTCAGTTGTCTATCTGCGTGTTTGTGGCTGTTTATCCAAATAAAAATAAAAATACAACCGTTATTTTTGACGAAAATAAATATTGGTCCCTCTACAGATGAAAAAAATAATCACTTGTACTTAACTATATATCTACCTATATTACATTCAAACTAAACAAAAATTAAACAAAAAAAAGAATATCTCTTTTTCATTTAACTTTAATGTCTTTATTTTTTCTTTTGACACAGGAATATAAGAGCAAGATGTCTACAAGATTTGATTGATGTATTTTAGCAGATAGATGTAGTACGCATGCGCAGTGTTGCCCCGTACCGTTGTCCTGGCAACAAAAGCGCAACAAAAACTCTCGGCGTCTATTCGTGAGACATTTCAAATCCAGGTTGAAGGTGTTGGAAAAACAAAAACGAAGGATGAGGCGACATAGTTCAACTCTAACCGCGTATGTATATCCATATGTCGAACTCTGAAACAAATGGTTGGCTAATGCTAACTTTTTGTTTCTTTTTTTTGGTCTTCTAGCTCCTCCCGGGCCATGAGGAGATCGACTTCGGGGATGCAGCGAATCCTTCACAGTTCCAGACACACAGGGAGTTTTGCGGGTTGCCAAAGCCGGAGAGGCTCCAGGATGCTCTCGGAAAGCAAAATGGGTCGCTTTGCTCATAGGAAAGCCATCCGGGTAACTTCACTGGACTCTTCATTAGGTACACCATCAGTATCAGGATCCACATTTAAAAAAGAAAATATTTCTCAATTTTCCCAACGATATTAATAAAACAGTTTATAATACACACTATCACATTTTAGTTGAGAACATTAAAATCTGCTATCACATTATTATTTATGACGCCAACATCAAATAAAACAATATGAGAAGTCAGGCATAATGTTAACGAGTGTATCGGAGGTTTCTCCTCAGCTAGCAGCTCACTTTGTTTCTTTGCAGGTTCTGGATGAGGAAGGCATCGACGTCACGCCTCGGCCCCTGTACGAGGCCGAGCCCAAGGACCCGCACGCCAAACCACAGAGATCCTTCTTTGAAGATTACTACTCCAGATTCGATACTTCCAAATCTTCCTCGTGCTTCTATGTGCCCTCTTCCGGGTATCAAGTGCTCATTGGAGCCTTTGGATTGCATGAAAAATACAATATATAGAAAAAATGATCATTCAAAAATATTCTAATGTATTTATTGATCAATATTTTCTCCATGCTTTCCAGGACATGCAGGTGGAGCAGCAGTCTTCCCAGCTTGTCAGCCAGAGTGGGCTCTCAGAGCACCATGGGCTATATCAAATTGGACACCAGCCAACCTCTGGGTTGCTATTCAATCCTAATTTCGGTCGCAAAATGGCAAACGCCATTATATTCCGATATTCTTTGCTCTTTTCCCAGATTCCGCCAGGCAAATTGGGAGTCAGCAGACATCGGAGGAGATTGCTGTAGATGAGGTGTTGAGCGTTTACCTGAGCGAGACGGAGACCATCACTCACCTGGATCTGCCCACCATTTGCATGTCCGATCAGGCTGAAGACGCTCAGGCCGTTAAGTCAGTGAAGATCTTTTATTTTATTTTATTTGGAAGATTTTTTTTATGAATTATCAGTTTACCTCGCCGTATCGTCTTTAGGCAGAGTAACGTCCTCTACATTGAGCTATGCAACAACCGATTGGGCAACGACAAGTACGTGGAGCGAGCCATGCAGACCTTCGTCGGAGCTTCTAAAAACAAAAAACTCCAGAGCGACAAGATTGTCATGCACGATCAGGGTAAGCTTGACACTTGCTCTGCTAAGTTCTCAGTTGACTCAAATTTGCTTTTTTCCACAGGCACCATGGCCACCATCTGGGAAATTTTCGACTCCTTTCAAACCGAAGATTCCAAAGCCGAGAAGGCTCCTGCGTTAAGTTCGCCGGACCTTTATAAAGATCCCAAGGAATTTGGAAGCGTCAGCAGCATCAGCACAATCGGCACAAGTAAAAAAAAAAAAAAAAATGGATGTACGCTAACTAGCGAAAGTTGTTGATTTTGTCCCGCACGTCCCCAGCCACTACCGGAAGCTCCTTGTTTGCTTTCAACGTGCACGCGGGCGACATGAGTGACGAGCCAGAGCTTCAGCAGATCTTCCAGTCGGAGACGTTCCAGGGGAACCTGCTCATCACCGAACGCTGCCTGGTCGCCAACGTCTATCAAGCCAGGCTGGCCTCTTACAGGAACCTCCCCGTGATCCAAGGTAGCGCCCGACAAATGGAGATATTTGTCTCAGTGCCCTGACGAGCCATCTGTTCTAAGAACCCTCCTTCGAGACCAAGCCGGAGTCTGAGGAGCTCAAAAATGAAGAAGAGAAGGAAGAAAATGAAGAGGAAGAATTGGATGAGATGGCGGTGGAGGCACAGGAGGTAAAAGCAGAGGAGCAGGTGAACGAGGAGGAGCAAAAGGAGGAAGAAGAGGAGGTGCAGGCAGAAGAGGAAGAGGAAGAGGAGGTAGTGGTAGCGCCATCTCTGGAACTTCTCTGGACCTTCAGTTGCGAACTCACCAAAGGATGGAACATTACCTGCATGGCTTGGAACAAGCAGAACGTGGTAAGAAAGACATCCGGAACGCTTTACGGCGTTGTGTAAAATGCCAATAGTTCATCCTTTGCAGCCTGTGGCTTTTCTAAGCTATTGATGTCAAACCCAAGGCCCGGGGGCCAGATATGGCCCACCCTATCATTTTATGTGGCCCGCAAAAAAAACGTTTGCTTCAACTTTGTGTCATTACTAAAATTACAAATTGTCTTTACTTTTTTTTTTTTTTTTTTAATCGAGATTTTTATTACCATTCGTCTTTTTAAAATATTTGAACAGTATTTGCTAGTCTCTGATTTCAAAACTAGTTATTCATACTTGGTGGCCTATACTGTCTATAGAAGACGTTGACAATCATAATGGCATTTGTGTGTGTGTCTTGTGTCCCTGAAAGGATCTTCTGGCAGTGGGCTATGGTGACTTCAAGCCCTGGAGAAAAGGCCTGATCTGCTGCTGGTCCATCAAGAACCTGAGCGTATGTAATTGGCATGACAGTGACTTCTTTCCAGCAGAACACTTGAGTGTGTTTGACCTTTTTCCCAGAGTCTCATTTCAACTTTTTGTTCCCCACCTCAGTCTGGTTTTTGTACCCGCGTGTTGTTTCTCATCCTGTTTCTATGTTGACGTCGACATTTTGCAACGCTTTGTGCTGTGTGCAGTGGCCGGAGCGCGTTTATCACTGTCACAGCGGCATCACGGCGTTGGATTTCTCCTCCACCACGCCCGACAAGTTGGCGGTGGGGATGCACGACGGCACCGTCGCCATCTTCAGCGTGCGCAATCGAGAAAGGCACACGTTCCTCGCCAGCAGCGCGTGAGCCTCTTTTGCCTTTGCGACTAAAAATCGAATACAATCGTATCGTTTCACTTCACAACTTTCCATATTTCTTCTCTCTTGTCAAGCGGTTGCAAAAAGAGGCATTTTCATCCCGTGTGGAACATCACCTGGGCCAAGCAGGAGATGGGCCTTTCCAACGAGGACACCATCGAATCGGTCGTGTCTGTGTCGGAGGACGGACGTGTCCTCAAGTGGCTGCTGTGCAGCCACGGCCTGGAAGGCATAGGTAGGAAGATCATGCTGGATTCCACCCAAACTCGAACAATTCTTTTTTTTCCCATCCATCCTCAGGCATGCTGGAGCTCAGGAGAATCCAAGACGGCATCAAGAAAGCCGAAGGTAACAAAACCAAGAGGGAGGGTCTTCTGGTTTCCACCGCCACTGCCGGTCTTTGCTTGGATTTTCAGCCTTCAGTAAGTCAAACTTTGTTCCATCTTCACCATCATGTTACGTGACTTCATCGATCCCGCCTTCAGGATCCCACCATCTACTTAGCCGGCACTTCAGAGGGCGTCGTCCAAAAGTGCTCCGTGTCCAACCACCATCATTACCTGGCCCTTTATCGGAAGCACCTCGTGGGTCAGGCTCGCCTCTCCGCCGATGGTTAGGTGGCGTCTCATTTCCTTCCGCTGCCTCGGCAGTGCCCCGTCAATCAAGTGCAGTGGTCCCCGTTCAGCCCCGACCTGTTCCTGAGCGGCTCGGCCGACTGGACCATCCAGCTGTGGAAGGAAGACCACCTGACGCCGGCCATGAGCTTCACCACCATCCAGAGTCCCGTGCTGTCCGTTAGGTGGTCCCCGCTCTGGCCTTCCGTCTTTGCCTCCATTAAAAGTGAACAGCTGGAGATCTGGGACCTGAACGCTTCCATGTGAGTCTTCGTTAGATATTCAAGATGTCCGTTTGAGTCGACTTGAGCTTGTTTCATGGTGCTGGTGGAGTCCAAGAAAACGTTACATCTCGCTCAGGTTAGACCCAGTCATCGTGGAGCCGGCCGCACGGGGCGTCCGATTGACCTCCGTGCGCTTCGCCAAGGGTTCAGATTGCATCCTGCTCGCGGATTCGAGTGGAAACGTGAACTTCTACAAGATCAAAGACCTCAGCGTCGGGCCGGGCAAGACGGTAACGCCCGCGATATTTTTGTGGATTGTCTTTATCTCTCGCTAACTTCATTTTCTTCTTCTTCCAGGTGCCAAGTTTGGAGGAACTTGTTCACTTTTCTTCCAGTCCTACTTAGTTGTTTTCAAAAACGACATAAGTGTCCATAAATTGAGTCATATATTTCTGTTTGAGTCACGTTTCTATTTGGGTCATATTTCATGTTTGTGCTTTAGCAATGTTTTGTGATGCTAGTCGGGTCATCTTTCCAATCGAGTCCAGTCCAGGAATGCGTTGGCTAACGTGGTCATTCATGGATGACAGCGCTTCCATTCACTCGGACCGAGCGGCTGTTATGTCCGCTCATCGCAAACTGGCCGCAAGTGCATGCTTGCCCTCGCATTCCTCCATTTCATAAGCAGACACATGTCAAAAACCAAAATAGACACACCTGCTCATGTCAGCCCCCCCCCACACACACACACACACACACGTTTACTTGTCCTTCTTGACCGCCAAAGTCTCGTCACAATACAAAAGCCGCTTCGGCTTTTCTGAAAAACACAACAAAGTGCAAAGAGAAGATCAACAGCCACATAATAGTTTATTTTCTTTCCTACTTCTTGACATTCTGACTTCTGGTTTGAATTAGAAAAATTAGACGAGATGATTTACAGAACCTCGTGCGTTGTAAGTTTCTGGGTTTGCATCCCGTTTCAGGACCAAATGTGGGAAGTGAACCTTTGACTACTACATTACTTTTACAGTACATAGTCTCACACTACACTAGATTCGTTATAATGTGCGTTTAATAATGTATATATGTGAAAAACTATTTTTTCCCTCATTGCCTAACTTAATGCATAAGAAAATAAGTTTCATCCTGATTAAATACTTTTAAAATGCAGTTAGTTAGTTAGTTAGTTAGTTAGTTAGTTAGTTAGTTAGTTAGTTAGTTAGTTAGTTAGTTAGTTAGTTAGTTAGTTTCCTGTACGGTGACACGGTGGGCTGCACCTATAATGTCCCGGATGTGCCATCCTGTCCAATTAGCGTGGAGGTGGAACTCCGAGCGGCCAGACGATCTGCTGTTGTTCACTCCCGATTTGAGCGCTCACAACCCGGACACATCCACGGTGACAGCGCATACTCCAAAAAGACTCGCCGGACAAAAAGTGTGACGTTTTATTTTTTTCCAATAACTCCAAATGCTTCAGGTAGGACAACTGTAATGCCAATGATACAAGTGACCATTCCATCCACGGAGAGGGAAGTGGACGAGGTGGGAAAGTCCAAAAAGGTGAGTACGTACTATCAATCCCTTTTGTTATTGTTGCTTCTGATGACCGTTTTATCTCTATTTGTGAGTTTTGTCGGACATTTTGCTTGTGATTTTGTACTAAAGTAATGACTAAAACGAAAGGTGAGTGAGCACCTGGTGGCTGGGCTGGGCTGGGCGAGCAGGTAGGTTCATGTCGTGATGCGTTCACAGAACCTCGGGAAAAACGACAATGCAACGCCGTAAACACTGGCACGCGAGGAGCGTAAATCCGCGCATAATTGACGCTCATTATAAATATATTGCGTGAGGGCGGGACGTTTTTAACCCCCCCCAAATATTGAAATTGTCAATGAACCTCCAAAAGTTGTTTTTAGTTCAATCAGTACCCTCAAAGTAGGTCAAATAATGTTTGGTAACCCCAATTAGTCAAGATAGCACTGGTATCACAAGGTAATTTAAAAAGTGTACAAAAAGTGTACAATGCCTCCTAGTGGACACAAATACAAACAAGCAGCTGAATCGTGTGCTCTTTATTTAGCATAATATAATTACTAGAAATGCTCTACATCCTGTATTGTTACTCGCAGTACTTATTTATTTATTTGAACGCTTCGTGTCTCTCCTTGCAAGCTCTTTCGAGTTGAAGTGCTCTTCAATGAGAGGAAACATTTTGTGCTGAGGACGAGCAGCGAATTCCAGACTCTGCACAGAAAAGTGAGTTCATGTGACCGCCCCGGGGCCGTCACACACTCTTCATTAAACCTCTGACGAGCTGTTCTCCAAGAAGCCCGGTCATATTTGTGATTTCAGCTCAGGAAGATCATCCAGACTCCCGATTTCCCCAGTAAAAGGAATCCTCATCTGAGGACCAAACCTCTGGAGCAGAGGAGGCAGGAGTTGGAGGATTACATCCAGGTAATGCAAAAAAAAAAAAAAAATGCAACACTCAAGCGGCAGTATGTGGAAAATGATTGAATTGTACTGAGCTGGTGTCACAATATGTTTTGTGTTGTCTCCCATCCAGGAGATCATCTATCAATGTGAGGATGTGCCACAGGAGCTGCTGGACTTCCTCCATGTCAAACATTATCACACAGGCAACAAGATCAGCAGCATGGAGTGAGAACATTTTTGATAGGAGGATACTCGTTCCGTTTTCAGCGCTTTTCGGCTGAAATAATTAGCCCACTAGCAGCTTGTCTTTCATAAATACTTAATAATTGACCTCATAGAATAAAATTAGAGCGGCATTCCAATTGTTTGAATGATGCTTGACGAAACATGGCTGATTATTCTGCTTATTGATGATGATTGATTTCAGATCACTTGATGACCTGGACAATCAGGATTACAGGTAAATTGGATTAGAATGATGTCGCTTCGTGTTCCCGAATGTATCGTATCGTCGTTTCTGATAAAGACGAGTCAGCATTGCATTTTTCTCTAAAAAAAAAGAAAAAGATGCTCTTTGTCAACTGAATAATGTTTCCTTCAGTTTTCAGGTCCCACATCAGCGAGTGATGGGATTTTCCCGGGATCCGTATGTGTCCAAATGCTCATCAGGTACATTCCATTTTCATAATGTTTGTTAACAGTAGATTGCAGGTTACATTACTTGGTGTGTCAGGTCTGCCTGATGTTGTCCTTGAGGGAGTCCTTCAAGGTTTCTACCGGCGAGACGTCCGAGTCAGCTTCACCGCTCCAAGCAAGTCTGGCACAAAAGTCCTCAAATGAGTGGAATGAAATGAAAATCCATGGGAATGCAGTGAAAGTGAGTTTGGTGGTTTTACTTCACAAGTGAACTTTTTAGAGTGTCCTTTTAAAAATCCTCTGCCAGGGGCCAAATGCATTTTATCTTGTATCAGAATGACGACTTGTTTGCTTCAGTGTGTAATAAATGGTGTAAATAAAACTCCAATATGCTTGTAGTTACTTATATTTATATTTGCTGATTTCTGGTTTGATGTCAAAGTGCTCACATTTTCTTGAACGTCTTTTGTCAAATCACTTTCTAACTAATGAATTTATAACTGTCCCAAAGTTCAAATGGTTATAGAAAGGCAAAAACTAATAAAGATAACATAGACTTGGATGTATATGTATTTTTGCGTCTTGAGTAAATTATTTATCGAACTATAGTTCAGTTAAAAAGAACGATTGATTTATTTGCGTGTGCGCATGCGTCAGGCGGAAAGGCGGAAGTCAGGCTTGCTGCCGATACGCTGGCAGACGGTGGTAACCCGGTGCTGCTGAGTCCCCGTCCTCACCGCCTCTCGTCCGTTCCATGACTCCGACCTTCGCCTCCCCCTTCACGGGAAGCATCGAGCAATTTTATAGCCCTTGATGCGGTTGTTTGGGAAACAACACGTTCCTCGGCGACACGTTTGAAGGCTGCACTTGGACCACTGGTAGGTTCTACCACCGCTCTTGTCGTCAGCCATTTAGTGTTTTAGCTCCCGCGTTTTTTGAGTGTTTAAAACTTGTCGTGAAGGAATCTAAATGGGAAAGTCTGGTTCTTAATGGGATTACGCGCTCATCTGAGCGGCTTTAACGCGTTTTACAGTTGTCACGCTTGGTTGCGGCGAACTTCACTCCAAAAGACAAGACATGCTAGCTAGCGTTAGCGGAACCAACACAATCATGTCAGAATGACTCCGTTCAAGTTGCAAAGTTTGCATAGTCGAAGAACGCAAAAGTAACGACATTTCTAATTCAACCAACAAAATGTTCTGGCAAAACTTTTCACGCGTGACGTTAGTAGTGTCCTCAGATACGAGTGAGCCGACTTCGTTTGCAGTCTTGAGACATTTTTGCTCTGACTTGCGACCCTCAATAGATACAAGAAGGTTGAGAAGGTGAACTCAACCCACATGAATTGAAACGTTTCGCCGTGTTTGCATCTGCAGCGCATCATGTGGAGGAAGGCGTCAGTGGCGGCCGTGCTGGCCCTGGTGGTTGGCTGCCTCTACCACGGTTGCCCCGAGCTGCCCGAGCAGCTTCTCCGGTACATCAGCCCGGACAGCCTGCGGTCGTCCCCGCAGAACGAGCCCCGCCTGGAGCGGGTCATTTCCGACGCCTGGGACTCGCTGATCACCTTGCCCGCGCGGCAGTGGAGCAGAGTGGCCGTCGGGTAGGTTTGACCCAGGCTTGCTGGACGTTTACGATGTAACGTTTCCTGCCGTCGGTTCAGGGTGAATGCCTGCGTGGACGTGGTGGTGTCGGGAGTGGGCCTGCTGCAAGCACTGGCCCTGGACCCCGGCGGCGGCCTGGATCACGAGGTGCTACACTCCAAAGAGGACCTGAGGGAAGCCTTTGTTCATTACATGGAACGCGGGGCGGCCGCCGAGCGCTTCTTCAACGACAAGGAGGTCTTCCGGACGATCGCCCGAGCGGCCGCCGAGTATCCTGGTGCTAAGGTGACCCCCGGCTGCCTGTCAGAGGTCTTCAATTTGTACCTTCACTCACACCTGAAATTCAAACTCTTTGATCTACAGTTATATGTCGGAGGGAACGCAGCCCTCATCGGTCAGAAGCTCGCCACCTATCCTGAGCTCATGGTGAGCTTCAAGGAGCAAGACCAAGCCGCAAATAGCAAAAAGACTCAATCTAGATCTTCACTTATCACTGCAGGTATTGTTATGTGGGCCAGTGGGACCTAAACTGCACGAGATGCTGGATGAGCAGATCGTCGTCCCGCCGGGCTCCCTGCAAGAGACGGACGAATACCACCTCATCTTGGAGTATAAAGCAGGTCGTATCAAATTCCTTCTAAAATCTTTGTCCGTTTCTTAATGTTCCGACGGAATTTCTGTGACCAGGCGAGCAGTGGGGATCTAGCCGGGCGCCTCAAGCTAACCGCTTCATCTTCTCGCACGACGTCTCCAACGGGGAAATGAGTTCGCTGGAGACATTCGTGGCCAGCCTGGAGGAGTTCCAGCCTGACTTGGTGGTCCTATCCGGGCTGCACATGATGGAGGGCCAAGGCCGGCAGCTGTGGGAGGAGCGACTTAAAGAGGTCTCGTGCCACCTTCTGCCTCTCAATATTCTCCATCGTATCAGAAAAAAAACACATAGAAGCGAGTGGGCGGGTTTTGTCAGTCAATTTGCAATGTCCAGAAGGCGAAATGAATGAAAAGATTGACTTTCTCATCTTGGCAGGCGGTGGCAGCCATATCGGATATTCGTAAGGACATCCCCATCCACTTGGAGCTGGCGAGCATGACGGACAAAGACTACATGAACAGCATCATGCAGGAGGTACATGTTGGAAATGACAAAGAAAAAAATCCGTCATAACAGTTTACGGAAAGGAATCGTTGACATTTCCAATAACGAGCCGATGTCGACTGACTGTGTTCCGTGCCGTCCGTCTTTGTGTCTTCCTGTTAGCAGGTCATGCCCATCGTGAGCTCTATCGGGCTGAACGAGCAGGAGCTGCTGTTCCTCTCGCAGGCGGGCGGCGGACCCCACGCCCACTTGGCCGCTTGGGAGGGCATCCCCGCCGTGGGCCAGGTGAGCGACATCCTCCTGTGGATCCTGGAGACCCACGGCCGCAGCGACCCTTCGTCGGAGGCCGAGCTGACCCGCGTCCATTTCCACACGCTGGCCTACCACGTGCTGGCCACGGTGGATGGCTACTGGGCCAACCAGGAAGCGGCGGTGGCGGCGGGGGCGCGCGTGGCGAGCAGCCAGGCGTGCGGCACCCGCGTCGTCGACGTCGCCAAGACGGAGCTGAAGGCGCCGCTCCGCTTTCATACTTCAGACTCGGAGCCACGGACGGCGCTCACCCTGGACCCGACGGCTCCGGTGACGGCGTGGCGCCGGGGGAACGTCACTTTCCACATGACTCCGGTGCTGGTGTGCAAGCGGCCGCTCCGGACGGTCGGGCTCGGCGACGCCATCTCGGCAGAGGGACTCGTTTACTCCGAGTTCAAGAGCCAGCGGACCTTCTGAAGACCTCGTGAGTGCGCGGGCGCTGTTGCGTCTTCCTCCCGACACTTTTACAATCCTGCCTGTGGACACGGTCGACCGTGGTGGGATTCCCCGCACGGGGGAGGGGGCGCCACCTCATCACCTTTCCCTTGAAGGGCCTCGTAGAATTGGGCCCCGAGATATTTAAGTATGGCGTGTGCCTTGAGATAAGTCACACACATTTCAGGTCCAAATGCAAAACGTCACCAAGACTGTGTCCACTTAAAATGTGTCCTGACCAGAAATGACAGGAAAAGGGAACAAATATAACAGAAAGTGCATAAAGCAGTAACATTTGTAAAGATCATTATTATTTGGTGAGAGAAGTTACTAGATGCCCCCACCCTTTCCCAAGACAGTTGGCTTCTACTTTGAGGATGCAAAGCACAAATGATGACCGTCCGTCATACTGGTCTTGCTCTAGAAAGAAAAAAAAAACATCCTTCATATTTTTTCCTTTTAGGAAGTCATGTAATGTGGTCCCATAACATGTCTTAAGTAACACCAAAAAATAGAGAATTTAACAACTATGGAATTACACTAAAAGTAAAACTACTTCTATGCAGCACTGTCACCTAATGATGTTTTAAGACTGAATATTATGTGAAGCATTTGTGGTTCCGGTTCTTGTCCCACTTTTCAACTTTGTGTGAAAACACACACACAAAAAAAGCCAAAGAAAATCTCGATAAGGTCGTCTTCACGTTGCTTTTTACAGATACGACACTTGTTTGAATTTGGACACCTGTTTTAACTTTGGAAGTTCCACTGTCGTTTTGGTTGACCGAAAAGAAAACTTCATTTTATTTGTTTTTTTTGCTCCAGTTACCTCAGCTGGACAGTGAAGGCACTGAAGTTATGATGTCTTAATGCAAAGCCGACACGCCAATATCAGTTCATCACACGGGGACTCTTTGCACTAGTAGAAAGGAAGGCGGGCCACAAAGGTGAATGTAACTCCGCCCCCTCCCTAGCAAGTACAATCTAATCAGTTACTTGTCTTTCGTGTTCTTAACATGTTATTCAACTCTATGTACTGTATGTAATGTTTTTTGTGCTAGCCTAACTGTGATGGAAAGAATATATGCGCAAACGAGACGACTTCATAATGATATGAAGAAACAATATTCCTATGTACGTACAGGTTTTTGTTTTTTTTCTTGAATCAGGGTGGGGAACCTTTTGTCCTATCGGGCCATTTTAATTTTCTGAGGGCTATACTTCAAAAATATATAAGATGCAAAGATCAAATAAATGGTTTTTGTTATATACAAGAATTTGTTGTTTATGTTTTGAGATGGAAGAATGATTTTCAACCTTTCAATTCCAGTTTTGTTATTTACTGAACACATAGGACACAAAATTGGGTAATTAGAGTCTTGGACACGTCAAAGATTAATAATAAAGTTGATTTGACTATAGTTGCATATTATGTAGCCGACGTCTCCACTCCAGACCAACAGAGGACGCGCAAAACATTAATTCTACTCACTTCCTGTTTAGCCACGACGAGGAAGAGGATTAGCCAATCAGGTGCGACCTTACACACACTTGCCGTGGCTAGAGCGCTTCTGTCCACGTGCCACAGCAGAAGGTACTTTTAACCAAATTAAGCTTGTTTTTATTATCATAATTCTTGCCGTGTCATCTTTCGTCATTGACCAACCACAAGTAAAGAGATAACTGCGATGTTAAAACCGTTTGTTTTCTAGAAAATGTGTACTATTATGTGTGTGGAGTGGCTCCTGCTCTCCGGCTAGCTTAAAAGTAAAAGCCAGCGGGCCGGACGTTTTCTTTTGAAATATAATCATGAGTGTGTAGCGCTAATTTAATACATATATGTATGCAAGTGTGAACGACACGGTTTAAAATGACGCTTAAAATAGAAAGCAAAATTCTCGGGTAGCTTGAGTTACAGGTATGGGTTGGACAGATTACGTGACGTCACGTGTATGACGTCACGAGTCAAAGGGTTGGATGGTTACTTGATAGTTTTAGTCAAGATTATGCTATGTTGCACCATATTTAAGTTCTCTCTAAGAGCCAGGATTTGATTTAGTAAGAGTAACTTGTGTAATTAAAAGAAATCGTACTTTTTTTTTAAATTTTTAATCAGTCAAAAGTACTTTTTTTGCATGGCATGACTTTCTAATGTGTTATTTCTCATCGCACGGCAATGACAGTGATGATACTTTAGTCCGTGGAGAATGGTGGGGACGCGTCAAAAGAATAAGGCCTCTTCTCGAGGCCTTTTGAGCAACTACCGATTGCTGTGCAAACAGGCCATGATGTTTCGGGCCCTCAAGTGTGCAAGCAAGCAACGCAGGCGGCAGGCAAAGAGGAAAAGGACTGACAGCCACAGTGATGAAATAGTCAGAGACTCCAAAAGCAGTAGAGGCAATCCAGACAAAGATTCGACCCTGAGGGACACCTGGGAGGTGGACAGCGGCTTCTCAGAGGGAAGCCCACCAACCAGCGGCAGGAGCTCGCCGTGCTTGACCTCCATCATGGACTCCGCCTCTGTAGTGGCGCTGGACTGCGAGATGGTGGGCACTGGGCCACACGGGCAATGTAGCGAGCTGGCCCGCTGCAGCATCTTGGATTACCACGGCAAGGTTCTCTATGACAAATACATCCGGCCGCGTCATCCCGTCACCGACTACAGGACACCGTGGAGCGGCATCCGGCCGCATCACTTGCAAAACGCCGCGCCCTACGCTCAAGCCAGACAGGAGGTGAGATCAGCGTAAAGTAGCTCCTGGTTGTTGAAGCATGTTGAGCACCTTCATTTGGCATACTTACGATTCAATTTCTGAATTGGCATGTTTGCGGAAATTCAGAAATTGTTTTTGTGCCCAAGACAATGCCAGAGCAGTATTGCTTTGGCGCCACCTGGTGGCCTCCAGGTGTCAAGGCAGTATTGATAGCCTTCTGTGGGCAAATAAAAAAAAAAAATGTGGGCGAACATACAATAATTCATAATGTCAAACGTTCACTTAAGGGTGTCCTCACTTTTGTTGTCCATGATTCAGATTAAATTGAGACTTCTTCAACACAAAGATGTGAATGAATGCTAATCCCTTGTAGATCTCAGACACGATCCAAGGCAAGGTGGTGGTGGGACACGCGATCTTCAATGACTTCCGCGTGCTGGACATCTGCTATCCACGTCACATGGTTCGTGATACGGGCTCCACGCACCTCCTGAGACGCTTAGCCGGCTTTCCCCGCTGCCGGCGCGTCTCCCTGAAGATCCTGGCCGGCGAGCTCCTCAACAGATGCATCCAGGTAGGTTAAGCACTCGGGGACGGTGCTTCTATTTGAACCTGAAATAAAGGAAGGAGTACTTGTTGTAACCCGCC
Organism: Syngnathus leptorhynchus; assembly: GCF_054491065.1. NCBI lineage: Eukaryota > Metazoa > Chordata > Actinopteri > Syngnathiformes > Syngnathidae > Syngnathus > Syngnathus leptorhynchus. Next base: position 1,023,700 of record NC_141200.1, on the reverse strand, counting down.
AGGTGGGGAATAAAGGCCACTGCTCGGTGGAAGACGCCCTGGCAGCGCTGGACCTCTACAAACTGGTGGCCTCCCAGTGGGAGCGGGAGCTGCAGCAGCATTCGTCAGCGCATTACATGCAGGACCGCTACTGGCCCGTCGAAGACCACGACAATTCTGAGGCAATGGCTTCCTAATTTATTCTCCAGAGTTCCTCTTAAGCGTTCTCGATTCCGGGATGGCAAAAACGTTTGATTGGACAAAATCACCAGTCATGTATTTTGATCCTGACAGTAAGAACATGACAAATGTTGTGAAAAGCTCTCCCAACTGTTACCGTCATCACAAACAGGAAAGTCGGCGTTATCGACGTGTGCTGCTGTTGCTGCTCTTTGACGTTTCAATTAAAACTTGATAGTGATATTTCAAAATAAATGTTGTCTCCTACAATTTTTTTTTGGGGGGGGGGGGGTGAATGTCCCCTAAGTAACTACATGATTAGGTTCTTGCAAAATGAGGGGAATCTTTCATACATTTAAATAAATATCTTAAATGATACATATAAAATAAATACCTTTCAATGGAAATTTATGAACTAGAAAGTTACAAAATTGGGGGTGTAGACTTTTGCTGTCGCTCTGTGCGCTGCGATTGTTCAGGTATACCTCATAAAATGTGACCTCTGAGCATATATGAAGCACAGTGGCCGCTTTGTTGGGCCAATCCGCATAACTTTGTTCCTCAAATCGCTTTTTTTTTTTTCTTGAGCAGATTTAGCAGATTACGGCTCGCCATCCCTCAGGGGGGGGGCGAAACATGTGCAGTACCGTGAGCAAAAGAGTTGGACTCCTTCCGAAACAAAAACCACAAAATATTTATTCCTTTCAAAAACACATGTATAACATTCCTAAAAATATTGAATGTTTTCTTTCACAAATAGGACTTTCTTGATGACACAGTATCCGTGGCTGGTATCGGCACCCTCTGCAAGTACCGATAGCTTCGAATGGGTTTCTCATCCCAGTGGGTAAACCAAGTATTTACTTTGATGCAAATTCCGAGCCACTCTGAGTCTTCCCTTATGAAACGTTCAGCATCCCAGAACACGTTCCAGAAGCTCAGAGTCACAAAGGGCATTTGACACAAGTCTTGTCGGAATGCAATCAAATCCCAAACACCCCTCCCTCGACCACTCCAACATTACATCACGCTCCAGGCTGAATGGAAAGGGGGGAAAAAAAAAAACCCAAAACGTGTGGTGCTGTAATCTGCAGTGACGCCACTAATCCCCCACGCTACAAAAGTCGCAGCTCGTTGCCCCCGTCCTACACACGGACGCCGGACGCTTCACTTTCGCCTCCAGACAGGTAGGACTCCTCCTCATCTTGTGGGATTTGTATTTTTAAACTCATTTCTTCACTTGTTGAATATTCTAATTGTTTGCTCAGCCGTATTACTTGCCACGAATAATGCGTCGCTGTTCATCTATCTATGGCGGCGATGTGAGGTGACAAGCGGAACAATTTCATACCCGTCCACTAGATGGCAAAAGAGAGCATCCTTTTTGAATGTGATGCTTTTTTTTAAAATTCAGAATTGAGCATTTTGATTTGATGTTTTGAATTAAATGTAATACAAAAAATAAGGCAAATTAAATAGATCAAAGCTATATTTTATTCTATTTCAATGATATTTTCCGTGTTCTGTACCATTTTATTTGGTATTAAATACTTCCATGAACTGAGTCCATAAGTTTCTACTTTAAAATATCGTCAAAAAAAAAGCAAAAATGTCTTTTCTATTTTTTGCAATTGTATTATGTTTTTGTTGCTATTGCTATCGTTCCCCAGCCCGATTGTACAGAGCCCAAATCATGGTGCTTATATAAGAGTCGACTTTAAATCTGCCTGATAAATAATGCAAGAGCTAAATTTAGCTTCATACATCAAAATCGGCAGGACAACAGCAGCATTAAGCTGGATTCATTCCATTCAATTGTTCATGTTAAACAAACACGCATTTACTACATTATGAAGTCATTCATTTGAATAGAAAATGTTGAACCCGCCTCGATGACACATTGAAAAAACTTCAAACTTTTTTGTTAAATACTTCAAACATGAGGCACTTTACTTGATTGATTTTTGTTATGCGTGTTTTTTTTTTCAGACTGACGATCCAAAGTGTGACGCTCAGCAAACATGGCTGTTGTTGTGAGTATGCGCAAACCTGGCAGAGAGAAAAAAAAAAAAACAACTAAGCTCATTGTTAGGGTGCAGCCATTAATCGGCATCACGCCGCATTTGTGGGCCCTCGTGAGGCAGATTACCGCAATGCTGATTAATGCTTGCCTTCATGCGGATTAAGTTGATTTAAAAAAAAAAAAATCACATAAGCGCAGTGAAACAGTTTCTTCTATGAACTTGAAAAAAAATACTCCCCTTTCCATCTTCAGAGTGGAACTTACCGCATGGTGTCCGAGGAGGAGCAGGCTCTCCGGGCCAAGCTTGAGCGCCTCACCGTCAAGGACCACGGGCCGGTTTTTGGACCTTCACCCAGTCTGCCGGACCACACCCGGCAGAAGGTAAGGTATCGTTGAGGCCGACTTAAAAAAAAAAAGAAACGTCACGCATCCAACAACAACCACACAGGCTAAAGACGAGCTGAACGAGACGGACGACAAGCGCGTGTCTGCGGTCAAGGAGTTGCGGGGGATGATCAAGGAGAAGGCCGACGCCGGGGACGAGCTAGCCAAAGGCGTGCAGGACACTTTCGGGGAGAAACCCGACGGCCTGCTGGTCCGCTTCATCCGGGCCAGGAAATACGACGTTCCCAGATCTTTTGAGCTCATGAAGGGTAACGTCCGCATCTGCGCCGCTCCTTGAAGGCCACCGTTCTGCATCGTCATTTTCTTTTATCACTTGACCTCTCCAAGGTTACGTGCGCTTCAGGAAGGAGTACCCTGAGCTGTTTGAGAACCTGACGCCCGAGGCGGTACGCAGCACCATCGAGGCGGGCTACCCGGGAATCCTCCAAAGCCGAGACAAGTACGGCCGCGTGGTCCTGCTTTTCAACATCGAGAACTGGGACTACGAGGAGATCACCTTCGACGAGGTATGTCGTGACCCCTCCGAGCCTTCTTCTGACCATGGAGACACATTTCTTAATTTTTTTCTGCAGATCCTGCGGGCCTACTGCGTGATCCTGGAGAAGCTCCTGGAGAACGAGGAGACCCAGATCAACGGCTTCTGCATCATCGAGAACTTTAAAGGCTTCACCATGCAGCAGGCGTCGGGCATCAAGCCCACCGAGCTCAAGAAGATGGTGGACATGTTGCAGGTGGAATACATTTTTTACAGGAGCTATTTCTTCCAAATCCAAAAGAACTGGACACTTTTGATAATGTCCACACTTGTCCTTCCAGGACTCCTTTCCAGCTCGTTTCAAAGCCGTGCATTTCATCCATCAACCGTGGTACTTCACCACCACCTACAACGTGGTCAAACCCCTCATGAAGAGCAAGCTACTGGAGAGGGTAAGGTCCCAAACACCGCCCGCGCCCGGTGCGGTGCCGACCGTTTGCTTGCCTTCTCCTCTCTCAGGTGTTTGTGCACGGAGATGAGCTGGAAAACTACTACAAGGAGTTTGACGCCGACATCCTCCCCGCCGAGTTTGACGGGAAAGCGGCCAAATATGACGGCAAAGCCACGGCGGCCAAATTGTTTGACTAAAAGCCAGAGCCTCGTTTACATGCCAATGAATGCTGAGATGCTCGTGTCGCCTTTTGCCCACAAATCACCCACAAAACCAAAATGGCCGACTTTTCAATTTGAACCATTGAGTCCTTGAGTATTTTTTGTGCATTCAATCAACTCAATTTTTGTGTCGATTGGGACAAAATGGTGTCAGGTCAAATTTCTTAAATGCTGCAGAGGGCGCTATTGAGTCAATGTACCATTCATGATTTATATCTTGGAAGTCTGCGTTATACTACTCAACTGCAGGTAGGGAATTCTTGTAACCTGTTGGGACCCCGGTGAGCCGCCGAACAAATTATTTTAAAAACACACTCTGTCCTCCATCAGTCCTCGTCCTTTTGTGCCTAATGTTGTCCACTGTTTCTGACTCTGAAATGTTACCCATTGTGCTACCTGTTGTACCAACACTGTCAATTGATTGTACAGTAAAGTGTATATACACGTGAATTTGGAGGCTTTTTTTTTTTTATTTGCTTGGATTAAAAACAATGGACTAGTCAACCAGCTGTCAATGTTAGGGCATATACAGTATGGACAGATAATCAGCTGGGGAAAATAAACGTTTTAACATCACGTAGAGCTAAAAAAATAAATAAAATAGGGCCAATTGTCACCAAAATATATGTATAAGTCTCTATTCATGTCCACTTTAATCAAAAAGATCATCCCAATATTTGAGTTTTCCACTCCATAGCAAAAGCTTTACGTCACCTGATATCAGTATCAGAAATTCTGTTCTAATTATGTTTTATGAAATAGCCTAAGCGACGTTCAACTTTTTTTTATTTTAGACTGTTTCTTTTTTGAAAAATAGAATGTGCAAGGCAGCCGAAGCCAGGAACAACATACAAATTAAAAACTTGTCGATGTTATTGAGGTACTGCAGTGCCCCCTTGTGGCGTATCTGCGTTTTGTCACGTTCGTTCCGCGCGCGTTTTTTCGTCTTCCATTTGTGCCATTACAACGTTCCGGGTTACGTTTCTTCAGGCCTGTCCTCGTCTCGCCAGACTCAAGGTAAATTGTCTTCAAGTCCAAGCACATTCGTTTGAGTTCTATTAAAATGAAAGGTTGTGGATTATCTATTTATTTATCGTCCGTAGCTCTGAAATGTGATGTATACCAAGCTAGCTGTATAGCTAGCATGCTAGCTGATAGTTGGAGTTTTTGAACTTGAGCCCCACAAAGCTGAATTATTCACAAAAATGAGGTAAGTGTCATTATTATGGGTGACAAGACATTCAAGAAAGAGCTCATGACTTTTATGATTAAAATTAAGTGATTATGCATGTAAAGAAAGTGAGAGAATCAAGAAAAGCTCTCCCATTAGGTCAAATCGTTTCTTTAATAAATTCATGAACAATTGAAAAATGCAAAACAGTTGCGCCGAGAGTCTAAAGTGCATAGTCAAAATGTTGTCCTGCAATAAATACCGTTATCCCCGATCCAGTTTTAAGTTTGAATTCAAAAGCAGTGCAAAACCACTTGACGGGATTGTTGTAAAGTTTGAGAAAACGCCCGTTAAATCTCTGTCAACATCGTAGTCACACACTTCAACGTAAGGACATAATCGAAATACTCTCACGTCCTCTCATACAATTAGACATAGCAACAGTTCAGTGGAATCAACCTGAGGTTTTAGAATCCAAAGAAATATTTCAGACCTGGGTCCAACTATAATCCTACGGACTGAAATAATGTCGAACCTCTCTCTGTGTGCTCCGGACTTAAATGGTGCTGGGTGGCGGCGCTTTGGGGCAGCCCGCCTCTCTCCCAGTGGCAGATTGCGTCGGCAAACTCCACAATGACCTTGTCCATCCACGTGAGGGGTTGAGGGAACAGCACGGCCCCTTCGAAGAAGCCCAGGTGGCCGCCGTGTTGCGTCAGAGCGAAGATAACGTTGGGCATCTTCTCTGTCGGGATAGAAAAACAAATCAAAAAAAAATCTTAACTGCTCATTTCGCGTTACAATAAATGATTGAGATAACAACAAAATCATTTGGATCAGAATCTGTTGTTAAGCAGAACAAGTCAAAATAAAAAAGAGAAAGTCGGCTGCATATGTAATTGGGTCAGCCGCGTGCGTGCGTGCTTGCGTGCGAGCAGACTGACGTCACTCAAGTTTCTACGCGTTTTAGGTTTCACGACACACGAGAAGACATAGCGACTCCTCTGAATGGCAAAACCGCTTGAGGCCAGTTTGCCAAAAACAAGTAACGTAAATGCTTTATGATCTTCCCCCGTTTTCATTTTTTTTTTTTTCCGCATAGCGCTGTTGTTAATAAAAAAAAAAAATCAACACGATAGTGTGACAGTAACAATCTGGTAGCGCTGTGGCTGTATCCCAAATTCAACACCAACCTGAGAGTGTGCGCGGGATGGCGAGCAAGGAGCGATGCACCAGCGGGTCGTCGGACGAGTTCATCAGGAGAAGCGGCACGGTGACCTGCGCCGGGAGTCGCCGATGTGAGTCAAAGTTCTCGGCAATTGCGCCGCCGCCGCCGCCGCTTACCTTGTGCATGTAGCGCACGCAGCTTTCCTGCTTGTAGTACTCATCCAGGGAGTTGTACCCGTGGAACTTCCTACGACCGCACATCGTGAGTCACAAAAAAACAAAAAACGTGAAATTCTTAAACGGCTCGCACCTCATGATGCTGTCGTCGATCTGCGCCAGAGACGTGGCGGCGCACAGTCGGCTCAGGTCGCCGTCGTTGATGTTGCTGGAGGTCACGCCCAGCAAGCTTTCCCTGCCACACGCGCAAAAAAGACGTGAACGGGACGCGAGCGTAAAACGTAGGACGCGCTAGCTCGTCCCTCCCCCTCCACCTGTGCGACAAGATGAGCTTCTTCAGCCTTTCGGCCAGGACGAAGTTGTACAGCCGTCGGCATTGGTCCCACTGCAGCAACGTTTCCTGTGCTCTGATGACACACCCCAAAAATATTTGCAAGCTCAATCATCTCAAATTTGAGGCAATTTGACGTTACCTGAGGGCGCTGTAACCCTGACAGACGCTGACGCAGCACAGCACTCGCTCCTGATTGGCCGGGTTCTCTCCCAGGAACTTGCAGGCGATGTTGCCGCCCAGACTGAAGCCCACCACCACCAGCAGCGTGTCGGGCAGCGCTCGCTTCACGTAGCTCACCATGGCCGCAAACTCCCACGTGCAACCTGGAGGTGCATTGAGCTAGAGGACTTTGGCCCGGATCATTTCTCGGCAGTTGCCGACCCTTACCGTAGGTGAACATTCGCGGCGCCGTCAGCTCCATGTCGGGCAAGGCCCCCAAGTGGTTGAGGACGGCGCAGCGGTAGCCCCGCCGCTGGGAGTGATCCACAAAGGTGCGAATGTAGTTCTGCTCGCTGTGGTTGCCGAAGCCCGGGCAGATGACCATGGTGATGTCATCTGAGCATGATTAGGATTATTCCTTGTCATTTTCAAAAAAGACTCCTCGTCGTGTCACCAATCTGACCTCCCGTGCAGTGTCGGACCAGCGCCTCGAAGAGGTCGAAACTGGCCGTGGCCCCGTCGTGCATGGGGAGGAGGTTGCGGACCCCGAGGGGCGTCGGGGTGCTCACGCGGCCCACCTTGCCGTAGAGCGCCGTCTGGATGTGGCCGCTCTTCCCCCACAGCAGGGGCGGAATGTATCTGCGGCCGAGGAGCGGCGTCGGATTACAGAACGCCTCGGAAAGGGCCGACCTGATGCTGACTCAGCACTTTGGGGCCCTCACGTTCGCAAATAGAACAAAGTGTGACTTTACGCCGTACGACGTTGCTCAACCGTTGGAAAAGTAACAGAATCTGTCCGGGCTAGGCTATGTGGTCGGAGAGGCGCGTGCGGGCTAAGGAATTTGTGCCGCCAAACCAGTTTAGCGCCGTTTGTTTACTGCTTCGGATTAGGCGAAAACCACGAAAGTGATTTGCGTTCAATTTTGTGGACGGCTGATGCGTGAAGGAATTCCGCTGCCACTTCCGATCAAATTTGTGCCTTCCTTTTAGCAATGTCTTAGCGAGATGATTCAAAAACAACTTTGAATCGTACACACCAGCATGATTTTTTTTTTTTCTTCCCCCACCATGACATCAGAAAAAAATAAAAGGTCACTGTCCTCGGGAAGCAACCTCGCGTATAAAAACTGAAAATGTTTTCCACTCACTCTTTGGTCAACAGGGGGCAGCACTTGAGCAAGTAGCGGGTGAGCGGCGTGTCCTGGTGGCTGACCTCCGGCGGCGACGGCGGACTCTTGAGGTTGAGGCAGCGCATGAGGACGTAGAGGACAGTGGCCACCGCCGCCATCTTCACGCCGTCAAACATGGCCGGCAACTCCGAGCCCAGGGCCAGGACGCCTCCGCCGTCTCCACCGCCGTCCGCCAGTGTGACCATCGTAGTCGCTGGGGACGACACGCCAGAGGTGGGAAATTTGGGCTTCTTTACCATTTTTAGCGCCATTAAAACAGAACGAAAGCACTTTTGAGTTGTAGTAACAGTGTTGACCACTACATGGCAGACATCGCGTTAGAACCCAAGACTCCACCAGACGAAGAAGAGAGCCAGGACCCAAAATGGAGGACGCCGATTCGACAAACGTTAACCTATTTTCCCACCTTGCCGAGCACCTCGATATTCTTCCCGTTGTAGTAAAACAAAACAAATGGAATGGCCTATTTTCCGTTGCTCCAACAAATAACTTCTCTTGTGTAGCAGTGGAGCCGAGGGATTTTTTTTTTCCCCCCTTCTATTAAATCAGCCGCCCACATGACTTTTGAGTTGATCCTGTTAAAGTCTCCAGACTGTGCACAATGAGAGCCTGGTGGTAGAAATGTCAAACATTTCAATAAGGTTGTTTTGGGTTGGGCTGATCAGAAATTTAAAAAAGAGACATTTTTACAAGTCATTTAAGTCTTTAGAGCTAGGGATACATTAAAAAAAAAAAATTTGCATCTTGATTTGGCCTCACTTATTTACATTTACACACTATGCGTTGTCCAATTCAGAATACGGACAATTGAAGTAGAGAGTGACAGTTGGACTTATTGCCATCATTTCTTTTTTGCGAGAAAACAACTTAGAAGTCAAGCAAAAGAACTTTCGGGAAACTGATTGTCGTGGTCCGTTGAACAACTCATGATCAGTGACATCATAAATGGGAAGTCAAGCCCAAAAAAAACAAAAAACACGAGCTTCGGCTGAAATTGCGATGTTTGAAAAGAACAAACGAGAGTAGAACGGCATCCATCGTACGTACCTGTTGCTGGATCCCCAGCAGACTTGTTGCTTGCCTAGCGGCCGGGCCACTTGGATTACATTAGAAGTGGCTTCGGTCTGGTTTCGTCTTCTTCTTCTTTTTCTTTATCCCGTCACTCGGACCAACGTCACGCACACGTAACACAACACTTGCCTTGAGTGAAGAAAGAGCATTTCAAAGGACGTTGACGACTTCGGAGTGGCTTTCAGAAGCTCGGATTCAGTTCGGTTCAGTTCCTCCCTCACTCGCCGCTTGTGTTTACAGCCCAGCCCGAGCGAGGGACCAGCTCCGGATGCGTTCAAGCCCACGCAAAAGGCGGGGGGGAGATCCGAGCCCGGGCTTTACCCCGCCCATGGTCCCAGCAAAACGGCCAAATATCTCGAACGATGACGCGTTCACCCCACCCAGGATGAATCAAGCTTATTCTTTTTCATTCATACAATCATGTTATTATCGACGCAAAAAAAAGTTGGACTCGCTTTCACAACTTTCCAAACTTTCGCGTTGCGCTTGAATGCAACACAGAAAGTCATCAATATGTCATTGATGATCTTTTTCCATTTGTTACAAAGACTAAATAAGTTTTCCGGAAACAAATTGAGCATGTATGAAATCAAGACGTGATGGTCTTTGCGTCGTGTCTTGAAATTGTTGTAAACCATGTCACCACTTGAGGGAGCCAGACTCCTGCTCTATAGCTGTATTATGATGACGTTAATATTTTCCCATAGATTCCGATTTAAATGTTGAATTGCTATTTTTTTATTGTGATTCCACCCTAGCAAATTCTTTTATTTTTAATAACATTTTATTCTTAATTGATAAACGCTCCTATAACTCTTCATTAGGTACACACGCCAAATGTCATCTCATTCAAATAATGCCTGTCATTTTTAACTCATACAATAATTTAAGAGAATTGTTCACTATTACTAGTCACTATTTCTTTTTTGATGATTTGTGTTAACAGTGACACAATTGTTGTTGTTTTTTTTTTTCATTTTTAGCCACTTCCAGTGTCCAGTCTTGTCGAGGTGTTCTAATTCCAGACAACCTGTGAGGAAAAATGCAAGAAAGCAGAATATGAAGCAGCAGCATCGTCTTTTTCTTCTTGCGCGGTTGGACCGGCCGGGATGGATGGATAGATGGATGGATGGATGGATGGATGGATGGATGGATGGATGGATGGATGGATGGATGGATGGATGGATGGATGGATGGATGGATGCTTCAAAGTGCGCTCTTGGGCTTGTTACTAGGCTACAAAATCATGCGTGCAAATAACGTCCACACTCCCGCTGGTGTTGGAAAACATACTGTGTGTGTGTCCTCAGGTGAACCACAGAAGAGGGAGGTGCAAAACCACAAAGAATCGCAAAATCCTGCTATGCTGAAACATTTGCTGCTCTTGTGTCTACGAGAAATGATCAAGTTCTTCATGGCCATGTGCTTAAGGTCATTGTCGCCCACCAGGTCACATAGTTGCATGTAAACATGATCAGACCACTCATCGATCCTTTTTTTTTAAACAATGACACGGATGCAGCGAACCAAGAATGAAGCCTAGTTGAGAGCGTCGCGTCCCAAGTTCTAATGCATGTCATTCTGCATTTCCTTTTGGCTCACTCACAACGCAGTCAATTTAGAAAGCTCTGCCCATGGAGATGTGGTTGTCAGCGTTTGTGTTTGAATTCTTCAAACATTTTACGGCGGCTAAATGAATTACATACCATTGATTTTAGATTACAGCTTCACGAATCAATGACCATCTCTGTAAAAAAATAAAATAATCTACACGTGACACTAACAGTAGAGCGCGTCAAGTCATGTTTCCCGTCAACAGTGAAGAGCCGTTGTTGGGGGTGTGGCTAACATGTAAAGGCTGCCTCCTGATTGGCGGAGCGCCGACACGCACGTGCCCCTCTCTATATAAGGCGGTGTTTTCACAAGCGCGAGCTTTTAGGTGCCACAACAAGAAGTCGGTTGTCTTTTTTCCCCCCCTACTCCATTGTTCACGTCAAACAAACAAATTACCACCTGACCGGAGCTGAGGCTGAATTTCCAGCAGAAATGAAGGAGCGGGCGCTTTGCTTCGTCTTGCTGCAACTTTTCACCGCTCGACTCTTGCCCGGGGTGAACGGTAAGTCCACCCCCCCCCGCCCCCCTCCTCCTTTTTTTTTGGTTTTATTGCAGACAGTCGAAACCCCCAACGACTACTTAAGATACTTTTGTTTCCTGCTCGCCCTTTTGTCTTACTTAAAGGATGCTGAGACGGAGGCGGTCGCGACACTTTCATGCCACTTTTGGCCCAATTCAACTCTGAAATAGGCTCAATTGAGCGTCTAGTGGGAATGCGAGATTTGCGTTTTCCAAATCCCGTTTGTGTATGGCTTGTCAGAATGGCAATGGTCGCACATAGTTGAGTCCCATGATTATCCATTGTACTTGTCCAGCGTGAACGTCATGCCACTGGCGTTTGCCTTTTGTTTGCTTTTCAATGCATCAAACACATGTTGGCCGATAGAATAGAAACAGCTCGGTTCTTTTTCTTTTTTGTTTCCCCTCCTCTCTTTCTCTTTCTCTCTCTCACACACACAGCAACTGGAAAACGGATGCAACTTTTGCACTCATTGGAATTGCTATTTGTTGGAACATTTGGTGGACTCCGGATTTGTTGACATTAAATGCAGATTGTTTGTGTTCACTCAAATCTCGTGAGACTTGAGCTCAGTGAGCTTTTGTCCATTTTGTGTATTTTCTAACCCGATGTGATCTTAACATTTCATATCTCTTGTTGTGGTGGTTGAAATGTTGAATTGCTGAGCATGTGTCGAAGTAAAGCCCGAAATGAATGGACTGCAAGTTATTTCCTGTGGGGAAACGGAACCGAGACGCTTTGCGGCGACCTTTGAGAAGGCCAATCCAAACATGTTTGTCCCTCACGGCGCATGGCGACCAGGCACGAAGGTGCGGCCCTCCCCGTTGGCTGACCTCGCCGCTGAGTCACTTCTAGCCAACGCAGACATGTCAATGAAGCTCCCCACATTTTCTGGAGCGTGTCCAACGGCGTTATTATGGCCTCTGCCGGCTGCCAGTGTGAGTCACAAGCGCCGCGAGCTGAACTTTAACAAGTGATGAGGTGAGCGATGTTCTTGCCAGGTCCTTGGACAGGCAATTGAGGTAACCCAGACTAAATATAGTCGTTGTTGCGTGCCAGGTCCATCTTCTGATCCGAAATTGATTTTCGAGGTATCGCTGCGGATTGACTCTTTTCATCGAGATCTGCCCACCAGCACACTGAAATTCAAAATAGCTTCCTTCGTTAATCTTTCATTGGAATATGGAGAATGATCTCATTTGAGGCTCTGGTAACCCATTTTCCAATCCGCCATGTTGAATATTTTACACTCTGCTATCTCAGCGAATAGCAAGAATGATGCTTGGTTATGTTCCGTGAGCTTGATTTGTTGACGATGCTCATGTGTATTTTTAGCAACTAACCCCCCCCCTCCCCGTTTTTTTTTTTTTTTTTTTGTGTGTATAGCGCTGCAGCAGATGGCTGCGCAGCTCTGGAGCAGCATTTGGAGATTACGCAAAGCTCACCTGCATCTGCTAATAGACGGGATGGGGTTACTTGAGGCTCGCCGTGGTTTCCGCCACGGCTGTCCAATTTCAAATCTGGGGGCTGCCCTGTGTTCTTTCCATTTAGGCAGGATAGTTGGACCAACATGGCACATTTTCTTTTGCCCAATCACTTAACATAAATTGAGTAAACCTCTGCAGATTTTCCATATTTAAAAAAAATTGAATTACTTATTATTTATTTATTTAAATGTATTATTTAATTCTATTTAATGTTTTAATGTTGTTTGTTTTGTTTACAACATCTCGTCACCGTGCTAAATTAACGCCCCATGACCGACTGCTGCAATTCAAGATGAAGTTTTGCGAAATCACATTAGCGTGTCAGAGCGAGGCGTAGACGGTGACTCACTGGGATTGCGGCCCGCTGCCCTGTGGGAATGAATTCTTGTGCCAAGCTCAAGCGCTCACGACTTCCCAATCTGTCACTGTGATTCCAGTCTCGGAGAGCTCCTTCCAACCGCAATATAATGACTGTAACGCTGATGACATTTCAAGATTTGGACTTTTTTTGTCCAGCAGGGCGGCGAACAAGAAAATAAGATCAAATGATTTGAAACGGGAAGTCATTTTTGCAGATGACGTGTTCTCGTAGGTGTAGCCGCAAGCAAAGATTTATTTACAAGTCATTACAGCATAATCGGCTGAATCATTCTCTTAAAAACAACATCAAAACAGAAGATGACGCAATTCAGCATTAGTGGGCGGGGCTTAGATATTTTTTATTGTTATTGCGCCTGTAAGTGAACACTTTTGAAGCTAGCAATAAAGCTAACGCAAAACCTCCGAAGGTCAAAGAAGAGGCGGCAAACCGCGAGGCCGACACAATCCTTCGCTTTGTGTTGTGTTCAAGGACAAGATGGGAGGAGAAATACTTTTGCTATCTGCTCCATCTTGTTTACTTTGACACGCTTATCCCAGTGCTGGCTGCCGTCCGTCATAACTGGGAGGCTTCTGTGGTTTGACCTCCATCTCATGGCCGCTGATGTGTTACTAATCTCTTTTTATTAGACTATTTTGCACATCCATTTCCTGAAGAAGGAAAGGGAGGGAGGAAGGGAGGGAGGGAGGTTTGTTCTGCGCTCATGATAAATGGACAGCAAGATATGAAAAGCGCTTAAAAGTTAGAAGCACACTTTTGATTCCGCGACGTCGCCTCGTCTGGCTTGTCGGCCGCCTAAACGGATTACAATTAAATCTGCCCACTCCATTTGACGCCTAAGATTAAAATAGTGGGCGGCCTTTAGCACTTCTAATTACGGTCATTAGATTAGTTTGCGAGGAGCCGAGCCCTCAGACAAAAGTGACGAGCTTCCACAATGACACCTCTCGCAGACTTTATTTGGGCTTTCTAAAAATAAGTGCAGGTCTGAAGCGGCAAAAGTTGTGAGCAAACATTTCCAGCATGTTTTGCTGGCACTAAACCGACAATTTTACACTTGAGGTCACTAACTTGGCCTTTCTGCTCTTCCTCTATATGGAGTGCAATGCTGAAATGAAAAAGAAAATCCTTAGTTCTGCTTGTTGTCGTCATTGTTGAGTTTCCACCGCTCGCGTGTTGCTCGTTGTGGAGAGCTGCCCGATTTCTCAGCTGTCCCGGCCGGCCATTGCAGCCGAATATTATTTTATGATTTTATTATACATGATACAGCACTCAAGCAAATCTTCTTCCTCTCTTGTTTTCGTTCTCAAACTGGCCTCAACATATTGCGCCCTCTTGCGGCAGTAGGAAGGCGGCTGGAATTGATCCCCCCCCTTCCCTCTGTTTCCAGGCGAGCTCTGTAAGGTGAACGTTTGCTCTAATGGCGGCACTTGCGTGACAAAAGAAGGCGCTCCGTTCATTTGCATCTGCCCCGACGGCTTCACTGGAGAAACGTGCAACCAGATCGAGACAGGTGAGCTGCAAAAAAAAACCACACAAACACACCAAATTTGTATAAAGCATTGCTTGCCAACAATTTTTGATGCAAATATTTAGTTCATTCAAAATTCTTACAAAAGTCATCTTTTAATCATTTCAAATAATTCTGTGAAGCGTATTTAACTTTTTTTTATGTGGTTGTATTATTGTGCATATTTAAGCTTGAATTTAAAAAAGGTACCCTTCCAATTTTGGAATTTCCCAAATTCTCCTTTGGCAAGTCATTCGGAACTTTCTGGAAAATTCCCACTCCTTTGCAACCCTGATGAAAGTTATTGTCAAGTTATTTGTAGAGATGGCAGCCATTGTCAAACTCTTGCGTTGTCTCGCGCCAGGTCCTTGCAAGCCCAACCCGTGCAAGAACGAAGGCATCTGCGCGGCGACGGGCCATTCCCGCCGCGGCGACGTCTTCAGCGAGTACGTGTGCAAGTGCCAGCCGGGATTTGACGGCGTCCACTGTCAAAACAGTGAGTTAGCGCACCTCGCTAATTGCTCGCGTCGGGGCCGGCTCAATCCTGCTTTGGGGTCGCCGAGGAACACAAATGGCACTCGCACTGCGATTGATCATCTTTGCCTTCTCATTTTTTTTTTTTTTAGGTTTCATTGCGGCAGATTTAAGCTCAAGAACAGGTAACAGTAGCAAGAAACCTGATGAGGACATTTTTGTGTGGATGTGTGTTTGTTGCCTTTCCTTTCCTCACCAGTCACCAACTCACACCTGCATGTTGCATTTCCAGTAGATAGATCCATAGAATACCGATGAGATGCCATTTCACCTCAGAATTGGTGACGGTTGGAGAGGGGGAGGGGCATCTGAAAAGAAAGAGCGGGAAAAGAGCGACCACTCCACAAAAAGCCAAAGAGTGCCATTATTAACACGCCGATGAGCTCCAGCCAACGGGAAGTAGCCACGGACGCTTAAGCGCTCACCACGTCAGCGGCTCGACTGTTGCCGGGCGGAAGAAAATTGAACGTGGAGGCGGAACGGCCAATTAAGTGTGCCCTCGCCGCAATGTCACACTCGCTGATGTGGCTGCCAAACGGGCGAAAAGCCTTGATGGCAATCAGTGTTGGACCCGAGAAGCTTCAAAAGCTTCCGTTTCTCGAACGGCCTCCTCTGTGGCATCCGTCATGTTTGCGAGACTCCTGGCGTGGTTCTTCAAAAGCCGCAACTATACAGGCTTGATGAACGGTGCAGATCGTTCACATCTGGAAACCTTCAAAATGTCTTTCAATAAGCATTCTTTGGTTTTTTTCTTTTCTTTTCCTTCCCACCACCCCCTGCGGGTTGCTTTACCATAGCAACAGTGGGCATTTTGATTAGAGATGTATTCTGTTGTTTAGGAGAGGAAGAACCAGGCGTGGGTGCTTCCATATGGTCCTCATCAGCAGCCGTCACTTTGCAGTACGGAAAAACAAATAACCGGACTGAGAAATAAGGGCGTCAAATCACACTTTTGTTTCATGCTCGGAAGAATATTGACGATGTGACCGACTTGAGCGTGGAATGCACGTGACCGGACCCAGAAAAAAAAAAAAAAAGCTGAGCTGTGACTTTTGCCAGCTGAGCTATTGGGCACTGTAATGTCAATTTCAGTCGACAGCAGGAGGCGCTACTGTATGGGACAAAATGGCAGCCCGGAACATACGGAATTTGTTATGACGTCACTTTGATTGTTCGTCTACTGTCTCTGTGAATGCACAGAATGTGCCGGGTTTTTTTTCCCCCTCTTTCTTTGGACGGGGGAACGCCACGTGGTTAGCAGGATACCGACACAGCTGTTCGTTCGTGTGGGACAAATGTAAAAAAAAAAAAAACTTGGTCATCCCAACTTTGAGGTTGTCCACATGCATGTTGAAAAGCCCCTTTTTAGTCACACTGGAACTTCTGACTGCTGCGAGCTGGCACGCTCTGGTGAACGCGCACTCATTTAAGTGCATTGGCGCCACCCAGTGGCGTCAAGAGGAGGTGCAGGCGTGCGCTCTGCAGCCACGACTTGTGTGACTTTTGAATCTTCTGTCTTGTTAATCCAAAAATCACCCACTCCTTCCTTCCTTCCTTTGTAGCACAGCTGCAGTCACGTCAGCATGACCTCTACTAACCTCCAACAATTGATGGTTGACATCTTGACGCCGACGTGCTTTGCCTTCCCTCCGCAGATGTGAACGACTGCGCCGGGCAGCCGTGCCAGAACGGAGGCAGCTGCCGGGACCTGGACGGCGATTTCAAATGCCGCTGCCCGTCCCCATACGTTGGCAAACACTGCCAACTGCGTAAGTCCCACGCTCCGCAAAGTCGCCTTGAAGTAGTCATCACGTGAAATCGCTGAGGTTTGGCTCCTCCCACTTTGTGCCGCAGGTTGCATTTCTCTGCTGGGCTTGGAAGGCGGCGGCGTGGGCGAGTCGCAGATCTCCGCCTCGTCCGTCCGCTACACCTTCCTGGGCCTGCAGCGTTGGGGCCCCGAGCTGGCGCGCCTCAATAACAAAGGCCTGGTGAACGCCTGGAGCCCCGCCGCCCACGACAAGAACCCGTGGTTGGAGGTCAGACGCCCGAATCGATCTAAACCGTCTGCGAGCGAGCTCCAAAGCGGATCCTGCGTCATTTCAGGTGAACCTTCAGAGGAAGATGCGCGTCACCGGCTTGGTGACGCAGGGCGCCAGTCGCGTGGGAAGCGCCGAGTACATCAAGGCCTTCAAAGTGGCCACCAGCCTGGACGGCAAGACCTACACCCTGTACAGATCCGAGGACCAGACCAAGGACCAAGTAAGGGGGACGGAGCCAGAGCCGCGGTCGCGAGCGGGTGCTGACATTTGTCGTTTCGCGTAGATATTTTCTGCAAACGTCGACAACGACGGCACCAAGACCAACGTGTTTGACCCGCCCGTCATCGCTCAGTACATCCGCATCATCCCGGTGGTGTGTCGCAAGGCCTGCACGCTGCGCTTGGAGCTGGTGGGCTGCGAGCTCAACGGTAAACACACACACACACACACTGGAGATGACATCACTATGCCATCAGTCCCACGCCTGTCCACTTCACTCATCTAAACCCGGCGATCAGAACTTGCTGATGGCTTTCAGATTTCTCTCTGAAGACCTTCTGCTTGCTCTTTAGCATGAGAAATGTGCCTTGGCATGTGCATCCACCATTGGGCTGATTTTCACGCTGGAGGCCTCCCATCTGCTCTTTTCAATCTCGACTTCATCATCATCTGTTTTAACTGCTGTTTAACATCGCCCGCCGGCCTCCATCACGCTGTTTTTTTTTCTTTTCTTCCTCTTTCTCTCTATGGCTCCACTCCTCATCCTCAATTTCAGTGTACTCCAACGCTTCAGGTTGCTCAGAGCCCATGGGCATGAAGTCCCGACTGGTGGCGGACCAGCAGATCACGGCGTCCAGCGCTTTTCGCACGTGGGGCATCGAACCTTTCACCTGGCACCCGCACTATGCCCGACTGGACAAACAGGGCAAGACCAACGCCTGGACCGCCGCCACCAACAGCAAATCCGAGTGGCTGCAGGTAGGACCAGAAGCGAAATTGCTCTGGGACCTTTTCAAAAGCACATTTTTTTGTGTGTTCTGTTCAGGTGGACCTGCAATCTCCCAAAAAGCTGACCGGAATCATCACGCAGGGAGCCAAAGACTTCGGCACGGTCCAGTTCGTCTCGGCCTTCAAAGTGGCTCACAGCGACGACGGCCAGTTCTGGAGCATTGTGCAGGACGAGACCACCAACAGTGACAAGGTCAGTCCAAAGTCTTAAAGTTTGCTACGATACGGTTTTTTTTTCCTACTTCCCTGGTCTATAAAGAAAATGACAAAATCAAATCTTGGGTGGTAGTGTAATGTTCTTCCACTAGGTGGCAGCATACATTTGATCTCATTGCCATTCAACAGATAAGCAAGCCATGGCGTTTTGATGAAGTACATCTGTGGCATTACGAGGAATGCTGCACAAATTTCATTTGTTAATATTGAACTTTTTGGCTTTGTTTGGTGGTGTAAGATGAGAAGGAAAATTGCTTTTACCATTCTGGACACTGATCTCGATTCCAATCGATTTGTTCAGATCTTTGCCGGCAACAGCGACAACAACGTGCACAAAAAGAACCTGTTTCAGCCGCCCATCTTTGCCCGCTTTGTCCGCATCTTGCCGTGGGAGTGGCACGAGAGCATCACCCTGCGCATGGAGCTCCTGGGCTGCGACGAGTAGCCCTGACCCCCCTGACCCTCGGCTCGGCCCCGCCCTCTTTTCTCTACCTCCACCGACAACCAGGTTTTCTCGGTTCTCCCTCTCGTTCCCCTTTCCCGTGCCTGCGCTGGCTCGATCTTACCTCTAGAGGGCAGCAAACTGCCATCGGTTTGAGAGAGAGGGAAAGACTGGCGTTCTCATCGCTCTGAATTTGAACCACTTCAGCCTCTGCCGGGGGTCCCGCCGCAGAAGCTCTCAAGACCCCTTGCAAGCTGGCCATGTGTATATATAAAGCCTCCACTCTTCTTCTTACCGGCGACTCTTTTGTTGAAGCACATGACATTTTTTCTTTGGACTTTTCCGATTATTGCTGCGGTTTATCAAGCTGCAGACATAATAAATCTCAAAGGCAGCCAAGTCCGTGACCAAACGGAGCCGAATAAACAAAAGAAGTGCTCTGCGGCCCAGTGCTGGAGCCAAAAAGCTCCATTTGGTGGCTCATCTACGTTATCACCTCCACATGCTGCCATTGAAATGAACCATGTTGCTGTTCTCGCATTTTATTTTTTTTGATAAACACCCACCCAACTATTGGCGTCTGTGCTAGCAGTGGGTTGTTTTTTTTTTTTTTCTTTAGCAAACCTGCATCAATTGCTACTGACACATTTCATCTACTAATTGGTTGTCGTTTTCACCGCGTTGGCTTTGATGGCACTTTTGATATTTGTGTGTGCATAAAGAAAGAAATGCAGAATACTGCAGATATAAACAAAGAAAGAGGACCCCCCCACACACACACACACACACACCACCATGTGACACATGTCATCTTTTCCGCCCTATAAATTATGAATTCTGGGCTCGTGCAATATTATAGTATTGTGCCGCGCCGGTTCCGATAACGATGCGTATTCATGCGGCGGCGTGAAAAATGCATGAGGGGGAAGGTCGCCCGACACTGAATAATGATGCTTCAATTTGACCACACGCTTGTGTAAATATCGTCTTTTCCCTGTTTTTGCTTTTCTACACTTGATTGAAATGTCGTTGTTGTTGTTTTGTTTTTTTATGTGCATTGGAGTCCATTTTGTGAGACGCAAGGCCCCTTGTTGTACGGTTAAAAGCAGAATAAATGTCCAATTGTACTCCACCCAGTTGGCTGCCAAAGCACTTTTGATTCCAACGTTTGAACTGATTGCAGCTGTTCTCCATTGAAAAAGGTGCGAGATCAAAAGGCCGCCCCCCCAGGTGTCAGGCCTCCGGGGAGCCACGCCGAGCTCGCCGGATCCCGCTGCGCCGCCTCATTAGGCTGGCGTGAAGGTCATGCAAGTAAGTGTCGAACGCTCACATATGTAAATACGCCGCATTGTCTTTGCATGTGTTTGTTTCTAATGAGCTCATCATCGCTGTTGGGTGGAATCAGGGAAAGAAAGAAAAAAAAAACCCACGCCATCTTGCTCGAGTTACCAAATACGGCATCGTTTGTTTTACGTTGTATCGTGACTTTAACGTGTTGCCGACCCCCTACCCAGACCCCCCCCCCCAAAAAATCCACTTTTATTTACAACAACGTATTTTTTAAAGGCCTTGAAGGCACGTGTGTTACAATAAATGTGCTGACTAGGCAGTTTTAATAGAAGCAATGAAATCCGACCAGTTCCTTCTGCACAGAAGCGTCTGAGTGAATTTCTCACTCAAATAAATCTCGGCCAGCTATTTTCACTCATTATTATCTTTAAAAATATATATTTTATCATATATTATATAATTTATTATTATCTATAAAACATATTCATACATTCTTATTATATAATTCATTATTATTATTATCTTTAAAAAAAAAAAAACATCCAGACGTTCCAGACCATTCTAATTCTTCTATGGGTGTGGACGCTTCCATTGATCTCAAATTGAAACGTGAACTCGGGAGGGGGATGCTATGGATTGCTCCTTGTATCAGCTTTTATTGACTTCTCACCCAGGCAGGGGCCCTCAGGGCAGATTCACCTCCGGAGTAAAACTTGAGATGCATGGACAACATCCAGTGTAGCGTCCACACAAGCTGGAGCTGAGATTCCAACCCAGAACATTTGGACTGTGAGACAGCCACGCAAACACTGCCTCCACAGCGTTTCATCTGATTCCAAATGTGTCATGGCGTGAGTCGTTTGAAGACATTGGTTTTTGCGTCTGCTTGCTTCAGAACGGAAATGGCTCCTTACTTCAAAGAGCGCAAACATCTAAATTGAACTTGACAACACGTCACGTGCGTGAGCCCGTTTCATCCTGGAAACAATTCCCGCACGGGCAGGCTCGTTAATCAGGTGACGGCCACATCCATCCATCCATCTATCTCTGCTCCTTCCAACTTCCTGCTGCAGGAACTTTTTGATGAGGAAATGGACTATTTCTGTTCGCAAGTGATGAAAAGAATTTTTTAGATTTGCCGTCCACGCGTTTGGACTACCAACGAAGAAAAACAAGGACGTTATTAGTTGTTATTCCAGTTGAGGCTGGACTTCCTCTCCAAATGCACACTTACTTACAGAGGTTGTGTAATGACAGCGCGATGTGGTAACACAATAGACGTCTGGGCTCGGCACAAACGCAAACAAACGAGCAGTGGCTGGCCTTGAAGGTTTGCGGGCCCGCACCCAAATTATAGCCCTCCACTCTTTCTGACAATGGGGGTGGCTTTAAAAGGGGGGAGGGAGAGGGGGTGCTGGTATTTGTGGCCTCAGGCGGCGAGCTTTCATGTGCGGACGGCCCTGGGAAGACTGAGCCAGATAACAACTTAGGGAGCAACACTGGCTTCGGCGAGGTACGCTTGAAAAGTTGGATTGTTGAGGAAGTGATAACAAACGTTAACCTGGCAAGACTCACTTGACAGCAGTCCATCATCTTGTCATCACTCTCCGCAAGTGGAATGTGACCCCCCCTAGTGCTTTTTTTAGGAGAACAAGCACAATTTTAAGTGGGGTTCCTCAGGGAAGTAGTTTAGGTCCATTCCATTTGTGATGTCGAAGAAAAAAAGGTGTACTATTCCTTCCTGCAGTGTGTTTATTGATTGATTGATTGATTTTAAGAGAAACTGGTGGGACCGGACAATCCCTGAGGAACTCCACACAAAATAGTGATATGTTTTCATCTTGCTATGCACAATCCTGTGTGTGATATAAAACAGAATTTACCAGCCGATCATCTGCCCGCTTTGACTCTTTGAAGAGTAACGCGGTGTGAACACGCACGGTTCTCGACAGTTCTCGGAATTGTTTCGAAGGGAAGCAGGACGTTTTTATGGTGTTGTCGGTGGCCAGAGTTTGGATGAGGTTGGGCCTTGGTGTCAGGAGGGCGGCCAACATCTGCGCTTCACTCAAGCGTGACAGTGTTTGCTCAACAGTATATTGTCTGCGGAAGCTACTTGACCAGGGCGACGCATGTTCTATCTACTCAAGGCTTTGGCAAAACAAAAATGACCTTTGGCCAATATGGCCGCCAGCCTTCTGAACAAATGCTTGGCTTGTGTTGTCTTTGCAGCTGACTTTCATTCAGCGGGACATATTGCGGAAAATTAACTCTTTGGACGGTGAACCCCCGTGACTTGTGACTGTAATTACCTATACATGCCACAAGATGGCGGCAACGCACTTTCTTCTATTGGATAAAGTTATGGCCCAACTTAATGGCGTCCGACACCAAGATGTCATCAAAAACACTACAGTGGCACCTCGACAGTTTTTTTTTTTTAGATGCATGACCTCATTTACTAATTTGTTTTTGCGTCCGTATGC
Source organism: Syngnathus leptorhynchus (assembly GCF_054491065.1). NCBI lineage: Eukaryota > Metazoa > Chordata > Actinopteri > Syngnathiformes > Syngnathidae > Syngnathus > Syngnathus leptorhynchus. The sequence goes on along the minus strand of NC_141200.1, from coordinate 1,001,178 downwards.
ACATTTTGATACGAGCGCTAAATGGTAGCAAAAACTATCTTACCTTAATGCTAGCATGCCATATCTGAAACACAAGTAAGCAATGTTATCGGCAATGTTTCTATAATATACTTGATAGCCTTAAATTCACACCTAGATTACATTTCAAATCGTTATTAAGAAGTATAAATATTTGACGCGTTAAAATGACCATTTTTCTGAATTGTCATCCACTACTACTTTTAAGTGAGGTCGCAGTGTGGAGCCCGCCGTGGTGACGTCACCCCACGTTGAGGAGGAGGAGGAGGAGACGGTGAAGTCCACACACATCCATAGAGGAACCGATCCACAAAGACGCGTGCAGTGAGCAACCGAGTGAGTGAGTGAGTGGCTGCCTGGCTGGCTGGCTCTTCTTCTCGTCTCTTCCCACTTGGTGAGTTTGATATCATTCATGTTTGGTGTTGTGTTCAAATGTTGAAGACGAGGAAGGAGAAAGCTGTTGGTAGAAACTTTGCTGTTTATTAGTGATGGGAACAGAAGAGCAGCAAGACGACTTGAAACGAAAATATTTGACATGAAATCATTTTATGGATAAAATGGATGTGACTAAAACACCCTGTTGGTATTTCGGGGACTTTCTTTTTTGTGTGTGTGTGCGTGTGTGTGAAAATTGTCTTTAGGCGTAATGCTCGGTGGTCTCTTGCGCCCCCTGTTGGCCTTATGCGGACTTGTGCTGCTGCCCGCGGCCGCCGCCGCCGCCGCCGCCGTTCACTTCAACTTCAAGAACGGCTTCTACTATCATGACGGCAGCAACGGCAATGGCAACGGAGAAAGTAGTCCATCATATTTGTTGCAAAAATATATATTTTAAAAGTGCTGTTCATATTTTTTGTCTTTATTGGATTATTTAATTATCTTTTAAATTTATGCCCCATTTTAATCTCCATAATATAGCTGTATTTTCCAATACATCATTTATTTTTCACAATATGGCAAATCCATCCATTTTGCAAACCGCTTATTCTCACTTTAATATACATGACCTATATTGTATTTTTTTCCCCCAAGTGACCAAGTTGTGTCTTCTCACAGTCTATTTCAACGGGGTCCGTCTGTACGTGGAGTCCCCGAACCCATCCGTGTCAGCCACCAGGGGCAGCAGCGTCACCCTTCCCTGCCACTTCCATTACGAACCCGAGCTCAACGAACCGCGCCGGACGCGGGTCAAGTGGTCGTGGTTGCCCGCCAACGCCGTCGGCGAGCCCGTTCACCCCGCCGCCATGGAAACGCAGGTGATGGTCGCCATGGACAACCGCCACCGCAGCTACGGCGGATTCCGAGGCCGGGTCCGCCTGCGACGTTCGGCGCCGGGCGACATGTCGCTGGTCATCAGTGAGCTGCGTCTCAACGATACGGGACGGTACCGTTGCGAGGTGATAGACGGCTTGGAGGATGAGAGCGTCACCGTGGAATTGGAGCTGCGAGGTGAGTGGACCGGGTACGAAAAAGAACCCCCCAGAATCTTTTTCCATGTATTTCTCTACTCGGCTGCAGGTGTGGTGTTTCCGTACCACTCCGCCGAAGGACGCTACCACTTCAACTTCCAGGGGGCCCAGCAGGCGTGCCAGGATCAGGACGCCACCCTGGCCACCTTCGAGCAGCTCTTCACGGCGTGGGACGAGGGCCTGGACTGGTGCAACGCCGGCTGGTTGGCCGACGGCACCGTGCAGTACCCCATCACGACGCCGCGTGACGGATGCGGGGGGGCGGACCTGGCGCCGGGCCTGCGCACCTACGGCCAACGCCATCGTCTCCTCCACCGCTTTGACGCCTTCTGCTTCTCCGCTTCCGTCAAAGGTCAGGATCAGCAAAGGTGGATTATCGTGTTTCGACTCAAGAACGTAAACAAATGTTTGGACTTGACTTCCCCTTCGGCAGGGACCGTGTACTTCCTCGCGAGCCCGACCAAGCTCAACTTCACCGAAGCGCTGCAGGCGTGCGCGGGCAACTCCGCTCACGTGGCTAAAGTGGGCCAGCTGTACGCCGCATGGAGACTGGCGGGATTGGACCGCTGCGACGCCGGCTGGCTGACGGACGGCAGCGTCCGCTATCCCATCGTCAAGCCTCGCGCTAACTGCGGGCCGCCGCAAGCGGGCGTGCGTAGCTTCGGCTTCCCCCCGCGCCACCTGAAATTTGGCGTCTACTGTTATCGCTAACCTCTGGGCTATCTGAGAGGTTAGCTTTAGCATTAGCCTACAAAAGAAATGGGTATTATTGAGACCATTTGAATTGATATTGTTCTCCTCTCACTAGTGACTGTGATGCCAACTTCTTGACGCCTCTTTCCCAGTGCACAGTACTCGCTTGGTTCTACTCGCCTCGGTTTGGGAAGGTTGGTTTTCCCCCTCATTCTAAAACTTCTTCAGTGGTCGGGCGGGGTACTGAGGGCAAGAAGAGGAGCCAAATCGGGGTAAGCTAACGTTAGCGTGTGTGTTTGTACTGTTTTTTTTTTTGTTTTTTTCCCGATGGCCCATTCCCCGTTAACATCAACGACAATGGGGTTTAATTCTGTTCCCTCCACCCCTCCCTGTTGAAAAACGTTATTGCGAACGAGTTGGGTCGAAATCTTTTGAAGCGCTTTGAGACGAAGCGTCAATAGCAAATGGAGCCATGCTGAGACGAGTCGGTACCGTGCATTGGAAAAGAGGCGTTGGAACACTTTGTAGAAAATCCTGTTTGGTAGAATGACTTAATCTAAGGTTGTTTTTGAATGTTTTTTTTATCTTCCCTCATTTTCTGTTTTGTTGCGGGTCCCAAAGATTGCTCGACCTGCGGTATTGTTGCTCAAGCGACAAAGAATACGATGATTGCATAAATATGCTGTAATCACCATTCTGGATGATTTTTTTACTTTTACTACTATTTTGTGCCACCTGGAAGTTCAGATGTTGTTTTTTTCCCTCCTCACTGTGACGTCACACGCGCTGTACATTTAGCTGAAGGGCTCCTCCTACTGGTTTACTTAAGCATCTGTGACTTAAACATTAGTGTTGCTTTTTCATTAAAACAGCATTTCAATGTATCTGCTCGATTTATACTTTTTTTTTTTAGGCGCGGAATAATCCGATAACAACCCGCTTCTTTTTCGATCTACTCAAACACATCAATGCAATTTTGTATCGTTTTATATGAAGCAATAAATCACCACTGGGCACATCTTTGATTTGATATTTGTGTCACGCTCACGATGTTGTCGTCAGGGAAAAAAGAAAAAAAATCATGTCACTCACACGCATGGAGTGGATTCCATCTTTTTATTTGGCGCAGCACACTACAGCAAAGTGTATGCTCACGTCAGGGATGGTGACAACCACACAGTGACTTCTTGACTTTATATTCCGGTGCCTGTTTTATTCTTCAAAAATGGAATTGACTGTCCGCTCGATGTACTTGCCGTATCACAGTCTGTATCTGCCTTCTAAAACACTTTTCTCCCCTGCAGAAGTGCCACATCATTTTTTTTATACTGTGAGAATTTAAACCGAGTAAGAATGGACTGTCTGTGCGCCAGTGTGTTCTGCAAATGGGGCTCACATTTTAAAACTACACAACTAATCACATTCATCCGGTTCCACAGACTAAGTAACCCATGACATCTGCATTTGCTAACAAGGAATGATACAGGATGAATAATGACAAAGAAATTGTATGTTAATGACAGATCCTGCTGTTCACACAGTTGCGGCGTCCAATATTTACAGCGAGTCCCAAGCGTCAAGCCAGCGATGGGTCTCCACTAACAGTCACCATTCAAATTGGAGTTTTCAATCACAGACATGTTGAATTCCAATTTGTGTTTGCCTATGGAATGTTTCAAAAAGCTATTTTTTTTTTTTTAAAATAAGAATGGCAAATTATCCTCAACTATGTAAGAGTGGGAATATTTAGCGGTATTTGTTATTTTAAAAACCTACGCAAGAGTGGGAAGATGTAATTGTCAATAAACTATGATTTGTTTTTGCACAATATAAAGACAATTGATTTATTCACGATTTTATGTTTCCGTTAACAACTCGACAATTTCGAATCTTTGCATTTTGCTCAACACAAAGCAACGTAACCTAAAGGCAAAAGTCGTCAATGAAAACGGATGTTTTCGTAAATGTTAAAATGTTATCAAAAGTGCCCTTTATTTCCTAAAAAAAAATAATTTCATCTAACGTGAGAGTGGGACAATGTACGCTTCAATTAATCTCGATTAATGTTTTGTTTTTGTTTTTTTTCCAAAATCCAAAAATGACTACATCTTCTTGATATCATTTTCTTTGTGTTTAAAACCATTGTTTGTACCGACAAACGGAATGTTGTGAAAATCATCGCATGAATGAATTGAATGAGAACAAATGTGTACTACACAAAAATAAAATGGTTGAAAATAGTACAAACACAGACCCTGACATAAAATGGGCTCAAAATATAGTATAGCAACACGCTATCATTTGCAATCAATAACACTTTTGCCTTGACTCCTCCAGTAGTACTTGTGCATGGAGAACTTGTTACAGCTATAAATTAGACTCTATAAATAACAATGTAAGTGCCTTCACTAAAGACACGGATGGGAAATGTGAGTCAGTTACATCGTCACCGTTTAAATGTGTTTTAGTGCTTTTGTATTTACATTGGCGGCTTTTGGTCGGGCGATATGCTTGGTGTCCACGAGAGGGAGGGGTCCTTATGTGAATCTCACTTGGGCTTCATTCAGTCCCGCTCAAAGCGTCTTCCTGTGCTCCCGTCGACTTCTGCTCTTCACCGATCGTTTGTGTAGCCTGTTGCCGCCGGATGCTAGAGGACCAAACAAAAGATTGAGCAAAAGTCTTTGTTCTCGAGTGCGACGCCAAAGAATGTTCGAAAAACTCACTTTCTGTGCATTCCACTTGTGGCCTCTCCCACTGTCCGTTCTCCATGCAACGTATGACAGGCAGGTGGCGCTGCGTGTAGCCCGCTTGACACTGGTAGCGCACTTTAGAGTTGACGGCGTAGCGATCTCTGGTGACGCCCATCGGTGAACCGTGAGCCACCTCTGGGGGCGCTCCGCACCCCGCTGGCGGGAAAGACAATGATGAAATGAAATGGTCGATCTTGTCATTCGGATCAGCACTCAATCGGACGGTTTCGATACATAGGAAGTCGATCTGGATCAGTTCCTACCGGGTTGAGTCTTGCACGAGAAGGGAAGGTAGTAGTTGCAAGGAACGTCGTTCCACTGGCCTCCCTCGTGGCCGATCATGACCACGCAGTCCTCCCCGGAGTTGAAGTAGTTGTCAGGTTGGTTTGGTCTCCAGTTCTCGTACGTCTGGGATGTCACAATTGTCGCAAACAAATGTGAACCCTCGTTCCGAGATACTCCTCCATCTTGAAACTCACCAGGGCGCTGCCGTCTGTCCATCGGAATTCATTCTGGACTTCTTTGTCGTTGAGACCGATCCACTCGTAGTCTTGACCTTTAGCTATGAAGCAGAGACATCGATATTTCCGAGACTGGTTCGGTTTTTGCATCTGAAATGCGCTGGAGTATCACTTACAGTTGAGAAACTGCTGCTCCTCTTCAGATGTGACACTGACCAGGTGGGCATCGAGTTCCTGGCAACGTTGCTCGGCATCTGACCAGGTGTGTCTGTCGGCAAAGTGGAGGTAACAGCTTCCCCCGAACTCCAACCAACCCTCGGGACAACCGTGTACAGCTGCACACAATATGACAAAAGACTTTAACGATATCGATTTTTATTTTGCGTGCACTACCGCGAGCGACATACCCTCTTCGACTTGTGGCTGCTCCACAACGGGAGGTGTTGCCAGTGAAATCGACGGTGCTGTGGTTGGGCTGACGTACGCAGGGTCTGGAGTCAGAACGACGACTGTAGCCCCCTCTTCCTCGTGTCCAGATGGTCCATTGTAGTCTGGATAAGTCATTATAGATCCAGGAGTAAAAGCTATAGAAAGCCCGGCAGTTGAGGGCCCGCCACTGCTAGAGATCTGAAGATGGGTCCCCGAGCCACTTTCCTGGCCACTAATTTCGACAACCCCGCGTCCCTCTTCTGGATGATGTGCCTGAGGGGAAACTTCCTTCATCCTGTCAGCTGTTAGAAAGATGACATCACCGTCCGTTTGGGAAGGTCGGCCAGAGGCAGAACCGCTGCCCGAAAGACCAGATGCGAAACCGCTCGGAAAGCCCCCGGGGTAGCCCGATGCGTAGGGATGAGATCCAGACAACTCCTGATCTCCTGATGGCTGGATTGTTAAGTCAATGGCACTGTTGTCCGTGAAGGAGATGCCAGAAAATCCACTGATGCCTGACCCTGACAAAGAGGCAGAGCCAGATCCAGATAAAGATCCTGAACCGGACATTTCAGAAGACCCGGACAACTCCTGCTCTCCTGATTGAAGAATTGTCAGGTCAACGCCACTGCTGTCTGTAAAGGTGATGCCAGAAAATCCACTGATGCCTGAGCCAGACAAGGAGCCTGATCCGGAAATCGATCCTGAGCCGGACATTTCGGCAGATCCGTACAACTCCTGCTCTCTTGATTGCTGAACTGTTGCGTCAATGGCACTGTTGTCTGCAAAAATGATATCAGAAAACCCACTGCCTGACCCGGACATACCTCCTGATCCAGACGTGCTTCCTGACCCGGACATACCTGACGCCCACAAGACTCCACTACCTAACTCTTGCTCAGTTAGGGTCGGGATCACCAGTTCTTTCTCTTTTCCATCCAGTATATTGATCAGAATGTCACCACTGCTGCCACTAATGTCTCCACTGCCCCTGGCAGAGCCTGACCCTGACACAACAAAACCGGAGCCAGATCCTGATGCGCTAAAGGAGTCTCCTGAGGTGAAGATTGCGCTGCCACCCTCTGCTCCTTGCGGGTCACCAGAGGCAGAATGGTCTCCTGACAGGATGTCTGTGTGTCCACTGAAGGTGACGTCCAATCCTGAGCCAGACGCTCCGCTCCCGCTGGTGGTGCTGGACTCGCCTGAGATTTGAAGATCCCCACTGGCTGAATGATCGCCTGAGATCTGAAGATCCCCACTGGCTGAATGATCGCCTGAGATCTGAAGATCCCCACTGGCTGAATGATCGCCTGAGATTTGAAGATCCCCACTGGCTGAAGCATCGCCCGATCCAGATGCAGAACCATCAACTGGAACTAGAAGTCAAATTGGAGACGTCATTTTTCAATGTGCAGGTACTGTGCAATCCTTCAAAACCTATATGTTATGTTCATGCAGTTGATCACAGTTGTCTTACCAGTAGGTGCAATTAGCTGGGTTGTGATGTTTGTCCTTTGGATCACCTCTTCGATTTCTGTGGCGTTCAGAATCGTTTGGGTGTCATTGTAACCCACCGATGGCTCGACTAAAATCAAACGTCGAAATTTCACGTGAGACCAGAAAAGTGGAGCGACCAAAATAGAAAGCAACTTCAAAAGTGATTTTACAGAATCAGTCTTACGAGTAGGAGTGACACGATCGACTGCGACCGTTGTCTTTCTGATAACATCCACTGTCAGTAACTTGTCGAAAATGGTTTCGCTGATGGTGTCAACGGTGCTTTTCCTGTCAGTCTCAACGGCGAGTGTTTTAGCTGTAAAACACAAAATTCAGTTGGGAATCGACCGTAATATCAAAAGGTGAATCGCAGTTTCTTACCTTTGAAACAGTAGGCGTCATAGCGCGAGTGCTCATCGGGAAATCCCGTCTGGTTGGGGAAAGCGTAGATAATGTGCACGCCTACTTGGCCGCCCCCGCAGTTGGATCTGGAGCTTGTGATGGGATATCGGACACTGCGGTCCATCAGCCAACCTGGGCGGCATTTGTCAAGGCCTTGGTTCCATGCGGCGTACATCTGGCCGGTTGTGGCCAGCGTGGTGTTGAGTTCCTCGCAGTGCTGCACGGCCTCCTCAAAGGAGAAGCTGTCATAGTCGCTGCTGAAGAAGACCTCACCTTGGAAAGAAAGAGTAAAATTGCATGATGCCAAGACCTAAATTCAGCGATTTCAGGTGTGACTAGATCCTGACCATGCAGACGTTCGACATAGCAAAATACATCATAACGCTCAGAGTCTGGCCTTAGGCCATAGGATCGGACCCCGGGAAGGTGAAGAAGATTGCCCGCACAGTTATCTCGGGGTGAAACGATGGGATACCTGAACACAAGAGATATTTTGTTGAGATGTTTATGAAGATTCTACTAGCGTGCATTAATTCTGCCTTTAGCACACCTGACACTCTGGTCAGCGAGCCAACCAGCGTCACATTGGTGCAGGCCTTTCTCGAAGGCTGCCTGGAGCTGCAAGGGGCTGGCGATGACTGCTCCAATACTCTTGCAGGCCTGTTGGGCCTCCAGAAAGCTCAGCGTGTAGCGACCAGTAATGGGTCGGTAGTGGAACACCACACCTATTGGCCGGAAAATGACATTGAGGACATTCTGATTTCAATCTTATGGTCGTCGTATCTCGAGCATTTGTGATGCGCTGACCACGATGCCGTTAGAGAAGAAGTTTACCGGTGGGAGCCATGACAGCGTCTGTAAAAGGAGGTGAGATAGGTTTGGTGAGAATGTCCACACCTCCTTGCTTGATCTCTTGACCTCCAGCGGGGGTTGTGAGTCCTGGATAAACTCCAGGGGCGGGGGTAATGCTCATGATGTCTGGGAAAGGAGTGATCCTGCCGGGAACTGCGCCTTCGTCATCGCGACCTGTTAAAGTGACAAAGTTATACTAGAACCACTCAGGTCAATGATCCTCTTTCAATACTGAGTCAACACGTACCTTGGAAGCAGATAGCATCGTAACGAGAGCTCGGGAGGGGGTATCCCGTCTGGTTGGGAAACAGGTAGACAGTTCGGACTCCCAGGAGCCCGCCTCCACACTGAGGCCTGCGGATGTTGATGGGGTAGCGCACGCTCCTGTCGCCCAACCAGCCGGCATTACACACATCCATGCCGCCCTTCCAGGCCAGGTAAAGCTCTCCGGTGTTGGCCAGTCTGGCACCCAGTTTAGTGCATTGATCATCAGCTTCTTGGAAGGTGAACTTCTCCACTGACATGGAGTAGAAGACTCTGCCTGGGGGGGGAGAGACACATTCAGTCAATTTTCCCAAAATATATTGAGACAGTATTTCAGCCAGCGCAGGGATTTAACTCCACAGTGTCATTGGGATCTTGTTGCGTAACGCACCTGCCATCTTCTCCGCAAAACAGTACACGTCATAAGTCTCATTGACGTCTCTCACTCCATAGGTTCTCATGCCAGGGAAGTTTTCCTTGTCTCCGTAGCATTCCTTCCGAGGCTCATGGATGGGGTACCTGAAAAGGGAACGGAAATCTGGATTAGGTGTCTTATCATCCCCCGTGATGTTGTCGTGGATGTGAATGATATTCACGACACATATCCATTCATCCAATACTACCTGACAGTCTGATCAGACAGCCATCCGGCATCACACTGGTGGTAGCCGTCATCGTAGGCGGCCTGCAGTTGGGCGGGGGTTGCAATGGTGGCGCTGTTTTGGATGCAGGCGGCCTTTGCCTTCTCAAAGGTCAGGGTGTACCGGGTGGTGATGGCTCGATAGTGGAACACGATACCTGTCGGTCAGACGGAATATGTTTAGAAGTTGTGTTCCCAGTTGAGTTTGGGACCCTGATCCTGAATTTGTCTGGGATGTGTGTGCCTGTTCACCAACCAGACCAGCCACCCCTTACCAATCTCACAGGACAATGTCATAGAAAAATGAAGTCATGTAAGTCATCTGTCTGCGGCCACCGATTCCAGCTCCAGCGGGTGTACGCCAAGGCATTCCCAGAGTCTGAATCATAGGTGTGATCCAGGTCTGCCCAGAGGTCAAGTCACCATTTCCCTTTTACCAAACTCAACCAGTGTAGCGCGAGATGGAAACAAGCCAAGCCCAAATCCAATTGAAATAGAAATCAGATGATGTCTGCATGTCTTACCCTGAACCTGGATGTCCACGCTGTCATAGTTGTCCTCGATGCCGTGCGTGACTTCGCAGCGGTAGGTGCCCGAGTCTTTGGACCTCAGCTCCGTTATCTCCAGGGAGGCGTCGCTGGACACTATGGGGTAGTTGACCATTGTTACTCTGTCCAGGTAATCCCTCTCAACGTGGACTTTGCCCTCTGTTGCCACCAGGACGGTGGTAATGTTCTCCTTGGTGATAAAGGTCCATTTGATGCGGTGGGAGAACGGAGCGATGGTCGGGGCGCCCGGGTCGCTGACGGTGTTGTCCTGGAAGTAGCAGGGCACTACCACCTTGCCACCCAGCAGGGGGCGCAGAGGTGCCGCCGATGGGATGCTAACACGCAGCGTGCCGTCCAAATCTGCGTGAAAGACAGATTACGAGTTTGGATTTGAGTGGGCCTGGAAAAAGCTTTTGCTAGCTCAGGCGTGCACCGAGACGTACCGTCATGGTGTCCAAATGATGGAGTTGCTGAGATGAAGGGCAAAGACACACACAGCAGAAGTAGGGAAGTCATTTTCGCCTAAAGACAACAGAAAAAACATTTACTTCTTTTTCAGTATTTTTTTTTCCTTTCTGTGGAGTATATTTCTTCTTTTCTGGCACGTATTTATTTCAATGAATTATTTGAGAATGTCTCAGTTAGTGTGGACAAAGTGCGGTGTGTTGAATGACTGGGCGGCTTTAGAAGCGCCTCACGTTTCCCGTGGTGGTTCTTCAGAATATGCGCTTACGTTTGGAGTGACATCATTTGGAAAGACTAAACACCCAACGGCTCTGTGTCGCCGCCAGGGCACAGGAAATATCCCAAGTGCCTGAAATGAGTTGAGACCAAATATGATTCATTGGGCTTCAATGAATTTGCAGCACAAGTCAGGTTGGATGGGGAAATTGGGCTCAGCTTTCAAGGGGAAAAAGGAACCTCATTGAATCTCTAACCGTCTGACGTTTACATTCAACAAATTGGCATCATTAGAGATGCCAGTCCATTTAGGTACTTATTTCTTTTTTTTTTACCCTCTCTCATTCTTAATGTTGTCATCTCATAAGAATAAATTAATAATAATCATTTAAACCCCCCGCCCCCATAATACTCCGACTTTAAGTTTCGAGGACAAGTGGCCAGTGTAATTTTAACACTTACAGAGGTTGACCACAAGAGGGCGCTCTGCTGTAAAGAGAACTTTTGGAATGACGCAGCTAACTGAAAACTGACCATTAACACTGGTACACTGTAGACTGAAACAAAAAGGCACAGTCACAGCAATGTTTGTCGTGCTGTCTCAGCATGCAAAATATCACACAGTGTGTACTGACCCAAAACGGATGGCCATGATGTGACTCTTCCATTCTAGACCTCTCTATTTTTGCTAGGTTGCAGTCTTTAAATATTGTTTGAATGTTGTTGTGTTTTTCTCGTAAACCTTCCATACGGTTCATTTTCAGTCCTCAGTGTCATTGGCATCAAATGTCAGTGTGACAGAATGATGGCTATTTTGTTTTTTTATGATAACATTTATTTGCTATTTATCATCCCCTTATACTATTTATACTGGTTTTTATTTTTGTCAAATGTCAAAAGGGGTCACATTTGACCCAAATCATGATTACGTGGTCAACAAGGACATTTTGAACGTTTCCAACAAGGCGCAGTGTGTTTGCGTTCTCCACTGAGCGAAGTCTTTACTTCTCTCCAATAACAAACACAAAGTCAACACCTAGCCTAAAAGGCTCATTAGGTGAGGGAGGGGGAGGGACAACTTTCCCGTTTTAGTCAGGGCACTAACGTATTTCCTGCAAATGGTTGTATACTCAACAGCAGGTGGGTGGGACAACTGCATTTGCCAAATCATTTTCAAGTTTGCAGGCTTTAATGAATACGTGATTGCTATTTTGGTGAACGACGCAAGGGGAAAATGCAGCCGCTTGGGAACTAGAGTGAGCTAACTCCATTTTTCAAGTGCAGAAAAGATTAGATAAAAAGGCGCAGCTTTCAGATTATTACTGGTTGAAATCGAGGAGTAGTTCCAACTTTGACATATAAGAGGCAGCCTTTGTAATACTATGCCAAGTCTTATTTCCAAGATGGCCGCACCTATGAGGCCAGGTGAGCTAAGAAGACCAGGAAAGTAATTTGTGCTGTGGTGCACCCGACTTTTTTGAACCCTTTGATTGGTCAAAAGTGACCCGGCTGAGTTTTAATTTGATATATCTTTGCAATGAATTCATAGCGGCATTCAGTATTCCTCAATGAACTTTTGTTTGTCATCACCATAGAAAGTCATTTTGATTCACTGCACCTTTAATGCACAAACTGGGCCGTATCCATTTTCTGATTAATGGTCCAAATTTGGCGGACATGTTAACATCTGAAACATTGATTTATTTATTTCCACTTTGAAGTGATTTTAAATGACAAATTAGCCCTCCCTAGTTGTCGATGGCTCAATTAAAAAAAACAAAAAAAACGACTTTCCTCATTGAAACTCATCAAGAGTCATTGCCTCTAAATGGAGCGAGGCGCCACAGTGTGTTCATTCATTTGATGGGGGCGGGGTGGGCCGGGGTGCGGCCGCTCCCCTCTTCGGTCACTGCGGTATGTTCCGCTTGCAGCCGAGGTGACGGCGGGCAAAGAGGCCTTGGTTTGTTCCCGCTATGGACAGGGGCAGGGGCAGGGCTTTTTGGGAGGGGTGCAACCTTGCCAAGGTAAACACAAGGGGCGGGCACCCAACCCCCAAAAAACCTTCCAAAGTCCCTCATTGGCAGAACAGAGTGGACATTGATATCAACACACACAGTGCAACACACTCACAGGCGACGTGTGGCAACGTGCGTCTGATGCTAGGAAATATATCTGTGTGTGTGTGTGTGTACTGTAAGGCTCATGTTAGAGAACACACACACTCTTGTACAGCGAGGGAAAAAAAAAATCACAGGTGGTTAAAGATGCATTAGTAGCACATATTCCGCATTCTCAGGTCACAACCACATCTGCACATTTTTCATCTTCATTCATTTGAGTGATATGTGGGGAAAATGTCTTTTTGTTTTCTCATTCAAGCAACATCTGCCAATTGAAATTCACAATGGGAGCCCGGGGAGACCGACGTCGCCATAGAAACGGGACGTGGCCTCCAAGGAGAAAGGCGATGGAAAATTGGCTGCTGGACTGCTAAAGGTGCCTCTGATCCAGAAATTTGGAGGAAAAAAAACAAAAAGGCTTTCAGTCCCAGCGAGAGGCTCACAAACAGGAAATGTCGTCTGTTTCTTTTTAAGTCAGAACCACGATTCTAATTTTTTAGAAAATTACAATAATTGCATAACCACGATCCTTTTTTTTTTTTCAGGAAATAACCAATTACTGCATGAAACAGAAAAACACACAAAAATTTCCCCACTCAACAAACGACCCGTTAAAGCAAGAATAAAAAAAATGCCTAAATGAGATAAATAACTGCAGTATATAATAAACAATTACACTTTAGAGTAGTGCCTTGAAATATGAGTTAGATTTTTTTCCCCCTTGATCATACTTATATCGTAATCATTTTTCACCACTAAAACTGAAATGCTATTTATCCTCTCTCCAAAAAGTAACAACATTCTAATATTTTCCTTGACAAAGACAAAAAGTAATCATTTGTCACTTTCTGTTGCATGGCATATTGTTTTACAGTGCGTTAAGGCCACCTGGGGGCTGTATAAGACAGAAATTCATCAAAAATGAGCTCCTCTCTTGGCTTCTCAGTACAGCACTAATACTGGTTCTCCTTGGCAGATGCTAAAGAAGAAATCATATGCCCGCCAAGAGTTTTAGATTGTCTGTAACCCGCCCAATCGTTTCTGTTCGGATAGGTGCTTAAAAGCTAACAACGATAGATGCTAATTGTTAGCCCGGGTTCCTTTGGCGTTTCCCATTGTATGCTAGCGCAGGCTATCTGGTCATTTTAAATACTCTCTGGAATGTTTCGTTTGTCAGGTGAAAGCGGAAAGAATCGGTTTGAACAAGTTTCAACAATATTTACTCATTGTCTGATGGCAAATAGGTCTCGTTGTGACTTTAAAAAAAAAATAAAATACAGTAAGTAATACAAATGTTACAATAGAGTGTCAGGGTCCTTACTTTGGGCAACATTGGAGCCCTTCATTGGTCAATACAAAAAGTAAAACCTCAGCAGAATCCCAAGAAAATCCCCCCAAATGTGTGTCATGGTAATGTTTTTATCATCGCGTCACTCATCAAGGATTGTACTGAAAAGGGGGAAAAGGATCATTCCATCACTTTCAATTGATTTTACCGATCAATTTCAATACTCTACCAGATAAATGCATGGAAAGGAAATTTGAGAGCAAATACTTTCAGATTCCCCCCCAAAACATTCTACAAGACTTCCAGAGAGTCCATCCACCAACTTCTACTTTCACAACATCTCATTTCCAACTTTTTGAAGTGAATCATGTTGCCGGCCGGGTACGTACCGTTGATGCTCTGAAGCTCCCTCCCGGTGGCCGCTGACTGGCGGGGGATGTGACTCCTGCTTGTGGAGGAGAGCAGAAAGAAGCTTTATTCAAACGCCAGTGCACATTTAGATGTTGGAAAAGGAGGAGGAGGAAAGGGAAGGGAAGGCAAGGAAAGGAGAAAGGAGGGTGAGGAAGGTTCAGAGATGGGCTCCTTTCCTGCTTAGGGGCAAGCAAGATCAACTGGGGTGGGCTTGTATCATATTATATTAATTATATCATATTATATTTTAGGCCATTTACAATATTTAGCATGAAAAGTTTACAATAAACAATTCATTGGTTGATTAATAAAAAATATATGTCATTAAGAAAAACATAAAGATATAACTTACAAGCAAACAAATTTTGGATAATTTGATGATTATAAAATGAGCTGACAAATCAGCCAGCCAGTGGATGTAAAAGTCTACACACCCCTGTGGGGCAAAATCACATGATGAGGTGCCTCTGTATGTACATACATATGTTTGTTTACCAGTACACAGTCTCATTTGAATAGGGGTGTGTAGACTTTGTATAAGCACTCTAAATGTATTTCGACGATTCCTCCGGGAGTGTTCGAGGTATTGCGCAATATTCTTAGAATGTCTGACACAAATGTTAAAACAAAAAAAGAAAAACTGTTGTAGGTGTTTACGTGTACTCACCTCCTGCACGTGTGCCATTCTGTGTACTCGAACATTTAAGAAAAAGAAAAAAAAAAAAAAAAGGGCATGGCCCCCATCAACCTGCGTTGAAGAGCATCAATGCGGGCCCTGTACTGGCTGCCCTCATGACGCCCGCGCACGCACGTACGTTAGCTACAACGTTCAAAGCAAAACATGTCAAGAGGCCTTTTTTTAAAGCCCGGCTTGCAGACGTGTTTGAGCGACACACTTGGCGTTTGTATGCCTTCCGACTCCTTTTTACCTGGAAAAGCTTGATTGATTTCCCTGTCTCCAAATATAAATACTGTTTCATTTTGTGTGCTCAACCCATCGTTAGCGTTTCGAAATGAGAAAATAAATGAAATAAAAAGAAATATAATGTGAAGAAAATGTACAAGTTACATGAAATATCTG
Organism: Syngnathus leptorhynchus; assembly: GCF_054491065.1. Classification (NCBI taxonomy): domain Eukaryota; kingdom Metazoa; phylum Chordata; class Actinopteri; order Syngnathiformes; family Syngnathidae; genus Syngnathus; species Syngnathus leptorhynchus. The sequence continues at coordinate 985,577 of NC_141200.1, read as the reverse complement.
CCAGTTCCGTTGATGATGTGAATCACAAAATGAAGCCGTTTTATCCATGACACTTTTTTTTTAAAAATGACTCAATGCCACCAGACGTTGCTGTATGACTCATGTCGTACGTTACTTTTACAATGTACAAACATGACCGGCGGCTGGCATCCTGCCTCAGAACAGAGTTCTTCTCACAGTGGCCTGGGTCTCACACACACACACATATCTCCATTTGGATCAGTCGAGTACCCTGGCCCATTTGGGTTGACGCACTTCAGCCACTTTTCTATTTGGATTTTTTTGTGGATGTGCTTTTGGGTTTTGCCACATTTCAACATGCTGTATATAAAAATGTGTTTCGGTGACCTTGGAGGTTTTCACCTAGAAAGTAACTTTGTGCTCACATGCCTCTGTCACCTCATCGGCGTCTACCGCAGCATCCATCCGTCCGTCCATCCGTCCATCATTCCATCCGTCATTTATAAAATAGGATTTCCCTCGTTTCTATCTCCACTGTGTAAATATGACATGTCTGACATGACACATTTGTGAGTCCAGGAATAGGAAGACACGCCGCCACGTATGTTTACCCACACAGATATAGACGTGAATATACAAAGTGTGCCGCCCGTTGCATGCACCAGACCCGTGCAGCCCACCTATGTATACATTTTTGGACAGCAAATATTCTGCTTTAAAAAAAATACAAAGTTTGCTTTGTAAATACTCCATATCAAATCAATAGGAAGTTTTGTTTAAAAAAAAAAAAAAAAAGAAATGTAAGTGTGTATGTAAAATGTATTTGAATTCAAAATATAATCTGCCATTTTTAAATGTTTACTATAAATTTAGCTGTAATTAATTAACCTATTATTTAAAAAAACAAAACAATTTAATTAATTTTATCAACATACAATGAATAAATTAATACATTATTACATGACATACTGTGGATATGAAAAGTCTACACACCCCTGTTTAAATGTCGGGGTTTGATACCAAGAAAAAAGTGTGTGTTCGTGTATTGGCACAGCCCCTCGCAGTCCGTCAAGTGGGAGAGCCGCATCCTTCTCTTGGGTGGACATGAATGGACGCTTTATGGCTGTGGGCTGATACTGCTCAGCTGCCTAAATTTAAATGTACACGCGTGGATGTCAGACACGCTGACAGCTATGGTAAGCATGTCTGCTGAGGAATTCAAATGAAGAAGGGCCTCGCCTTACCCTCCCCCAAAAAATGTCTGGATTGACCAAATATATGCAGCGCCATGATAGGACTCAGTTTAATTGACTCTTTATGCACCAATAAATGAAGAATTTTGGGCAGCGTGGTGGTCTCTCTGATCTTGTGGGCATTTTCCCTTGGCTTTCTTTGACTCCAAATTGTCATGACCTCTGAACCGGGCTTGATATGCCAACCGCTCGGCCAAAGTCTGGATCCTTTGCCGTCTAACGAACAGAAAAAAAGACAACTTTTGTTCACATTTTGCTCTTGGTGGAGGACTGCACTTTTATTGCGATATTGTACTTCAAAGTGACAAAACTTGAATGAGGAATTTTTTTGAACGGACCTGTCGACCTCGGTTTCTTCTCTTCTGGAACATGACAAAGACTTGATTATCTGAAGGTGCAGATTCCGAAAACACTGCGGCCTTCATTCCGAATACAGTATTGCAATTTTTTTAAAATATCGGTTACATAATATTAGTAACATACACACACACATTTGGATGCAGCTAGGCGGTGATAGAGTATGAAAAGGAAGGAGGGATAATTTACGTTACCAGCTTGTCGAGAACACTTACTTCCTTATGAAGCGGCACAGACCGGCTTCTCATGCCTCGTTGCATGATGGGACCGACGGCCACTCCGCACTTTCTTGACGGTGCGCCAGGCTCGCATTAGCCATACCAGCTATTCTGGCTGGCAAGTGGCTATGTGTCAGTCAAAGAGAAGCGAAAAAAAGAGAAATGATGGATATCAATGTGAGGGCTTGTGATGTACAGCAGAAATGGATAGAGAAAAACAATAATGATAAAAATAGGATCAATATAATATTAATGATGATAGAAATGTATATAATAACAACTATGACAATTATAATAATAATGATCAATCATTATAAGTTGTTCATCCATCTGTATCCAAACTAGGGTTGATGCTAATAATTATAATAATATTTTCATATTATAACTATGAAGGATTCATTTTCTTATTTCAAAATACATGGTGGGCCGAGTTAGGCCCGCGGGCCGCCGCTTAGTGAGTAACATACGTTATGTTGCAGTTCACCATGATGAGACACTAGGTGGCAGCACCGTCGCGGGGACAACGACGCTCTCCCCCACGGCGGGAGACAGCAAGGACGGGGGAAGAGTGGTGGGGAGCCGGAGAGCGAGTTAACGCGCCGGTGTTCAGCGCGGGGGTGCTCAGAGGCTGTCGAGCCGTTGACCGGACGTGAACTTGTCGCCAGGTTCCCCTCGGGTCCACTTCACTCAGGGAGGGGTCGGAGGGGGGGCAGAAACAAGGAAGTGGACGCGGCGGGGACTCTTTTGACGAGCTTTTTTTTTTTTTTTTTTGGAAAAAGCCGGTAAGTGGTGCTCATTTGAACTCAAAGTCCTTTCAGCCCAACGAATTGCTTTTACGTGGCCGCCGTATACGTTGGCCAACGAAAGAAAGGCTCACAAAGAACACGCTGAAGACACCCACGGACGCAAGTTGGAGTCAGGAAGTTACGCTTTCGGTTCCCACGCTCATTCATTTGGAGCACGGCACAACCTGTTGCGATCAAGTGGGCTTCCCTTTCGTTAGATTTGCCCCCGATCGATTGATCGAGCGAGCGATCGGTTGATCGATCATAAAGCGTCGCCGTCCAACCGCCATAAGTAAGGATGTGATTCGGGATCAAGTGCACCTCAAACGTTACAGTAGTCACCAAATCAACCAGCAAAGCGTTTAAAACGGACAAGTTTGACTCCGAAGCAAATAGTTCTCGTTTTCACACGAAAACTGATGAATCATTTGCCTTTTTCGTAGGCTATCTCGAGTTGATGTTGATTAGAAACGTTCATTGCTGTCATCTAATCAAGAGTCTCATAAATTGAACTCGGCCTTCCTTCTCAAAGACTGTCTGTCTCAAAGGTTAAAGACACTTTTATTGATCCTGCTTGTCATAAAAACCTGCCTTTTTTTTTCTGCCATTTTCAACACATGACCCTCATTTCTTGTCCTCTGTCCTGTCGAAAGGATTTCAAAGTTGACGCCGGACGGACATCTCAAAGAGTGATTGGGGGACAGACTGACACATTGCTGGCTTCTGCGTTCAAGGTAAAGGCCGGTGGTGACGATGGAGCTTTTATCGTGTCATTTAAATTCTCCGATGTGTGTCCGTGGCGAGTTTCTCTCGACAGAATCTGCTCTCGAAGGCGGAATTTTTGACTAACGCCGAGCCCAAAAAAACCTCGGTGGTGACACCAGGGAACATTTGCTGTCATCTTGCTAATTTAGGCCTTGATTTACAGAGAAGCACCACGCTATTTGCGGCTCAAGGCGAAAGGAAAATCCAATCACGCTCAAAACTATTTGTATAGAATTGGATTGTCCCTAAGGTAAAGGTCACAAATGCGACCTCATCAAAGTTCCTACAGGTATTTGTCTCTTTTTTTTTTTTCATCTCTGCTCAGCCCCCGCCAGAAAAGCCTCCTCGTAGTTTTAGTAGCACCGGTCGTCACCTCAAAGCTAAGTCGGAATGACTTATCTTTTGGTTAGCGTAGCTGCTCTATATACATTTCCCCCACCGATCTTGGCTAGGCCCCCTTCTCACCGTTATTTATAGGCGCCAAGGTCAGCGGGAGATTATTTGAGATATGTCACTGGAGCAACACAGGCAGACCTCCACCAAGGTTGAACGGTTAACAAGAGGTGTGTTTATGGGTTGGAGGGGGGGCATTTTGCACAATCAGCAAGTTCTGTATTGTGCGTATTTGTGTTTGGTGTATGCACCGCACGCAAGACGTCAGGTGACTAAGGGCCACTCGACTTTGCTGAACAAATGTATCGTTGTAAATAATATGGAAGACAAATGAAATGAATTTGAATTTTTCCCGTGGGACCCGGATGGTCTCTCATGGCAGGCTCGTTCATGTTGTGCGCGTTAACTCGATTTTCATCCAGCAGACTGGCTGCCGGGCAGATCAAAGCCAGATTAAATAGCAGCAGTCACATGGTGCAAAATCGAGTTTCAGGTATTTTTTTTCCTTGTACGCCTTGTCAAGTTCACTTATCCATTTGTTTTATTTTTTAAATTTTTTATTTGAATTTTTTATTTCTTTCTTTATTTTTTTGTTTTATATTTTGTATTTTTTTATTTGATTTTTTTTTTCAGTGACCCATATCTATTATCACTCTTAACTTTACATCCACTCGGCCCATAAACACGTGAAAACACAGATAAGTCAAGCTGGAACAAAACAGCTGTAGAAGTTTGGTAGCTGCACTTTTCTTTGTGATTTTCAGCAAATATTTGTGCAAAGCAGGAATTCTTTCACAATGTTGGTCAGTGGCACTTTTCTTCTCTTGCTAAAGTGAAGTTTCTCACGCACAGACGGATGTGGCAACGTGAATAAAATTGCTCAACTCTCTTTGCTTTTGTGCCGCCATAGGGAACCTGGAAGGAGCTGCGCCGTTTCGTCCTTCTTTCCTGTCCTCCACACAGACGATGTCTTAGTCATTCCCACAGCGAGTTCCTCGGAAAGCGTGACACATCTGGAAATCAAAACGTGAGCGCGACCTGGACATGTCAAACACGTGATGTCCCAATCCCGTGACGGACGGCGGCCCGACGGCGGGGACGGCCCCAAACGGGGCGGCGCCGACGACGCCGACAAACAGCCAATGGAGGCGGACGTAAAGATCGACATGTTCCGAGAGGAAGATGCGGAAGACGAAGAGTCGGTGAGTTGAAATGGAAGATTTGGCGGGATCGGCCAGCAACAATCCATTCTCCTCTCTCATTTGCTGCCTCCCGCCTCTTAAAGCCACACACACTCAAAGTCGCAGCTGGATTGGACAAAAAATATACCCGACCCTTGAAAGAAAAAAAAAGTCTCGTTACACCCGCCGTTATCATTGTCGATTGCCAAATTGACGAGTCCTTTATGAGCCATCCCGTTCTTTCCCTTCAGCCGTCCGGGCGACAGATTGTGGTGGGCATCTGCTGCATGATGAAGAAATCCAAGTCCAAGCCCATGACGCAGATCCTGGAGCGCCTCTGCATGTTCGATTACATCGAGGTGGTCGTCTTTCCCGAAGACGTCATCCTGGACCAGCCCGTGGACAAATGGCCGCTGTGCGACTGCCTCATCTCCTTTCACTCCAAAGGTGGCCTTTGACTATTTGGCAAATGTTTTGTTTGATTTATTCAATTTATTGATGTACTTATGTATTTATTTATTTTAATTTATTGATGGTGCAGGTTTCCCACTGGACAAAGCTGTGGAATACGCTCAACTCAGGAATCCTCTCCTCATCAATGACCTCAACATGCAGTATTTCATCCAAGACCGGAGGGAAGTGTACCGCATCCTCCAAGAAGAGGGCATCGAACTACCTCGCTACGGCGTGCTCGACCGAAAGCCTGAAAATCCCGAAGGTAAACAAACGATGGGGGGGGGGAAAAGAAAATCACATTGTCCCGATTTGTTGAAAGCTAAGCGCTTTTCAGAGTGCAACCTGGTGGAGGCCGAGGACCACGTAGAGGTCAACGGCGAGGTCTTCCCCAAACCCTTTGTGGAGAAGCCCGTGTGCGCCGAGGACCACAACGTCTACATTTACTACCCGACGTCAGCGGGCGGCGGCAGCCAGAGACTTTTTCGAAAGGTAAGCTAAAAATGTTTCACGATGGATGACAGGAAGTCGTTATTTTGTTTTCTTTCTCCACGTCGGCCGCTCGAAGATCGGGAGTCGTAGCAGCGTCTATTCCCCGGAGAGCTGCGTTCGCAAGACGGGCTCGTACATCTACGAGGAGTTCATGCCCACGGACGGCACGGACGTCAAGGTAGCGTACTTTGTGATTTTTCAAAAATGTTTGCATCACCTCTCTGCAATTTTGTCAGGTGTACACCGTGGGGCCTGACTACGCCCACGCGGAAGCCCGCAAGTCTCCGGCGCTGGACGGCAAGGTGGAGCGAGACAGCGAGGGCAAGGAGATCCGATATCCCGTCATGCTGACCGCCATGGAAAAGCTGGTCGCCCGAAAAGTCTGCCTGGCCTTCAAGGTGAGCGGCCGCGTCGTCGGCATTCTCGACTCGCTCGTGAGTTAATCCCGGTTTGTGACGCCAGCAAACGGTGTGCGGCTTCGACCTGCTCCGAGCCAACGGCCACTCGTTTGTGTGCGACGTCAACGGCTTCAGCTTTGTCAAAAACTCCATGAAGTATTACGACGACTGCGCCAAGGTGCTCGGGTAAGTCGTGACCTCGCTTCATCCGCACTTTTGAATGGTGGAACTCGTTTGAAATCTGTTGCTAACCTAAACAGCAGTCAGTGATTCATATCAAGTCATAGAATCTTACTCAGCACTGCTTCTATTGGAGTATTTTTCCACTCATCAATACAAAAATATGATGTAAAAAAATTCATTTAACAACATTTTTTAAGTTGTTGCCATGAAATATTGCATGCACATATTTTTTTAGAAGAATGCATTTTTTCCCTGCTAATGTGTCAAAGCATGCCACTGATGATAAATATTGATAATTTGTTTGGTATCATAATTACTTTCCTAAGTAATTTAAAAACACTTGCCTTGACATGCAGGACCTGTTATTATTATTTTTTTTGCGAGCCTCACAGCAAGTGTGTCGTAATTCATTCGCGCATGCCACTGACAGCTTTGCGGCTTAGCTGCCTTTTGATTTATCACGCCGTCCCCTGGAGCGCTCTCGTCAACGTGACAACGACAATATCCGCCGCCATGGTGTAAAACGGAAGTCGCCACGTGTTGAGGAAATTCCTTTGATGCTTTACAAATGATTTCAAAACAAACAAAGCAAGTTGCGTGCAAATGAAGTGCCCCCCTCCCCTCCCCTTTTTGCCTTCACAGAAACATGGTGATGAGAGAGTTGGCCCCCCAGTTCCACATTCCCTGGTCCATCCCGATGGAAGCCGAAGACATCCCCATTGTGCCCACAACCTCAGGAACCATGTACGGACAGTCAAGCTCAAAATAGATTGGCCTTACTACAATGATCGTTTTACCTGAAATACGATCAAATTATTATATGAAATTATTTTATATTATTTATATTTACTTATATTTTATAGTATAATATAATATAAATTATTTTATTATATTTCCCTCCAACTTATTATACATGTCTCCCCAGAATTGCTATTCCAATTTTGGTGAAAATATTTTTGAACTAGAATCATTTCTCCTGTAGCGGAGCAACAAAAATAATGATGAAAATGAGAGAGTGGTACTTTTCGAGTTTGAACCATCATCCAATTCCGACACTGGGCTGCTGTGTGTTTATGCGTCTTTTCCAGTAATGTGCTCATTTCAGCTCATTTCCTCTTGCGACAGGATGGAGCTGCGCTGTGTGATTGCCATCATTCGCCATGGAGATCGCACACCAAAGCAAAAGATGAAAATGGAGGTTCGACATCCTCTGTAAGTATCGGCCGCACGGGACAAGCTCACTTTTGTTTTGTTTTTTTGCTTCATATTTGCATTCTTCTGTATGCCTCCACCCCCCTCAGATTCTTTGAGTTGTTTGATAAGTGTGGAGGTTACAAGTCAGGAAAGCTCAAGTTGAAAAAACCAAAACAGCTACAGGTGAGCTGGCACACTTTAAAAAAAAAAAAAGAAAATCATTTTTACATCACCAAACTCACACTTGCCCCCCCCTTTTTTTTTTCACAGCCTGATTAAAAATAATAATAATAATTCTCTTATAGGCAGTAAATAGTGGCAACAGAGTCCTTTCGTCATGCTGTTTGATTTGAACATAAACAATGCAGCAACACACGTAGACAGACAATATGCCATTTGCAGATTGATCCTCTTGAATAATATTGCTTGAAATAAAAGCGGGCCTTTTCTAGGAAGTGCTGGATATCGCTCGTCTGCTGCTGCTGGAACTTGGCCAACATAACGACTGTGAGATTGAGGAGAAGAAGTCCAAACTGGAGCAACTCAAGACCGTTCTGGAGATGTGAGAACACACACACATGCAAATCTCTGCCGCCGTCCCGGCTCACGCCATCATCCAGTCATCTCCAAATTGTCCATTCATCATTGTCCACCTTTCATCGTGCAGTGTTTAATGTTCTCCTCTTGTCTTCCCTTTTCTGCTCTGCCCATCCCTCCCCTTATTTCTCCTTTCCAAAAGGGAATCCAGCTTGATTGACACTCAGTACGCATCCTCTCCCTTTTCATTTTTTTTTTTTTTCCCCAAAAAGTTTGCAGATTTACTACTCCCTTCCTTCAGCCCACCTGACGTGCGAAATATTAGGAACCCGCATGCGTCCTCTCGTTCCTAATGGTTTGCTCACCTCCCATTAATTATAACAGGACACACATGCAGGCAGGCACCGGCGAGGAACGTGCACATGTCAAACGTCGACCATGTGTGCGGTGTCGCCTTTTGCGTGCGCATGCCGTCCCCGTCACGTGGACTCTAAATCAGCTAATCGTTCATCTAGTTGGAGCCAGCTATCTGCGATTAGCCACGAGCAAAGGTCCCAAACTTTTTATGGCACTTAGCTTTGGAATAGCAGCCGTTTGAATTTGCGCTTCGGTCGGACACGCGCCATGAGTCGGCGCCACCTGCCTTAGGCTTTTGTTTAAAGCCCGCCGCAGTCCGTCCGTCCGTCTGTCATCATGTGACCCTCATCCAGATCAAAAAGAAGCACGCACGCACGCACTCATTAGTCTGCAGCCTCTTTTGATTGTTAACGCAACACAACACCATTGAGGGTCACGGGAATGCTTCAACTAATTTCATTTACGGGTGTGTGTGTGTGCCATAAATGCATATGACAGTGTTTTGCCGCTCTCTCTTTCCCCCCACTTGTGTGTGTTTATTCCCCACCAGGTACGGTCACTTCTCAGGTATCAACAGGAAAGTCCAGTTGACGTACTTGCGTCACGGACAACCTAAAGCCTCCAGCGAAGAGGAAGGTAACGTTGACAATTGGATTATATTACAACAACGTTTTTTTCGACAGCAGCCTCGGTGGGACGTCAGATGAAAGAATCTGTAGCACGCAAAGGCAGGCCGTGTTTATTTTTGTTCACAAGCGAAACGTCATGCAAATACGGCATCAAGAGAAGCGTGGCGCTTGTCACAGCAAATCCGGATGGACGTTTAACACACAAATTCTTTCATGAGGTTTTGCCGTTATTTTGCAGCTCTTGGCAAACGGCAAACACATCACGCACTGTATGACGGCAAAAATGTGCCCCTCCCAAATCCTGAATGCCGTTTGTTGTTCAGATTCCAAGAAGGAGGGCCCGTCTCTGCTGCTGGTCCTCAAGTGGGGCGGCGAGCTGACGCCCGCCGGCCGGGTCCAGGCCGAGGAGCTGGGCCGAGCCTTTCGCTGCATGTACCCCGGAGGCCAAGGTACGGGCCAAACCTTCCGGGAGGGGGAATCGGGTCGGGCTGGCGCTTTTTGCTACCGTCGCATCTGTTGCCTTTCAAATCTTGCTGACAGTTTCTTCTCGTCCCCATCTGATATGACAAGCTAACATTCTCACCTTTCACTTCCAGAATTGGAAAAAGCTTTTTCTCACAAGCGCATTTTTCACCACAGGCTCCACCAGCAACACACTTATTTATTTATTTTTTCTTTCTCAATTCCCCGTTTCCGCCATCACACAGCGCAGCCAGCTATTAACTCTGTTCTTCTCTCTTTGCTCGGTGTAAACGCCTAGCCGGTCGCCACCGGGCCCTCGGCTGCGAGTCCCCTATTGATTTTGGTAAGAGCGAGCTGAGGTTAACGCCGCTCCTCCTCGCCACGCTCTTCATCTTTCCACTAATTGACTTGCTGTCCTGATTTTGATTACGCCTCACTAACGCCTCGCGGATTGCCGTGGATTGTCGCCGGGGCCGAGCGCGTTAAGCGGCAAAAAAATTGGAAGTTTAGCCGCCGGCTGTAAATTTGCTAAACGTTAGCGTGTTTACTGGTGCATCTTTCCTCGCGGCCTTCTATCGGTGGTGTAGATTTTCATCAGACTTTTGTTTCCTGATCGAATCATTCGCTTAATAACTAATTGAATTAACAAATTAAAAAATAAAAATAAATAAAAAAACCAACAACTAATTGATGAATCTGATTTAACTCCATCCAGCAAACATCCCTGTCATCTACATAATCTGGCTGGCCTCTTTCATTGAGTCACTTTGATTTCATTCGACGGATTTGATGCTTTCAAAGACATCATTTAGCCGCTATGGGCCGAATGATCAATGCCAAATGTGAAATTCCAGCTACGGACTGAAAGTGACGTTGTTACTTTTGATTTGTTTTTTAGTTATGTATTTTTTTTTTTATATTTATTCATTTATTCATTCAATGTGAACTTTGGCAATCCCACAGGCGACTACGCCGGCTACCCCGGGTGCGGCCTCCTCCGCCTGCACAGCACTTACCGCCACGACCTTAAGATCTACGCCTCCGACGAAGGCCGGGTGCAGATGACGGCCGCCGCCTTTGCCAAGGTCAGCCCGTCATCGCCTCACTCGCGCGGGAACGACACGTTGACGATCCCATTTGCGCGCAGGGGCTCCTCGCTCTGGAAGGTGAGCTGACGCCCATCCTGGTGCAGATGGTCAAGAGCGCCAATATGAACGGGCTGCTGGACAGCGACAGCGACTCCTTGACCGACTGCCAGCAGAAAGTCAAAGCCGGGCTACACGAGATCATGCAGAAGGACCAGGACTTCTCACAAGAAGACTATCAGAAGGTGACCGAGGATTCAGATTGTGGTTTTTGTACGTGAAGGTAATTTTCTTTTGATACCGGATCGCAGCTGGCGCCGACAGGGAGCCCGTCGCTGGTGAATTCCATGAAAATCATACAGAACCCGGTCAAAACCTGCGACAAAGTCTACACGCTCATCCAGAGTCTCACCTCGCAAATTCGAAAGCGGCTGGAAGATCCCAAGTCTTCAGGTACCTCCTACCTGCCTGCCTTCAACAAATAAAAGATGGTGTGTGGGCTAATGCCACCAGGGGGCAGTATAATACACGGACGGTGTGCAGTATCGCTGCTGTGATATCAAAGCTAGCTACTTTTAGCCTGTCTAGCATATTTACCATTATGTGTTAGCATCGAGCCAGCAGACTGTCGCCAAGGACTGGTTAAATGCATTTTATTTACTTCATTTCGTTTTACAACAAACTTGAGTGAACTTCAAATGAACCAGAGTCCCCCCCCCCCCCCAGATCTGCAACTGTACCACAGCGAGACGCTTGAGCTGATGCTGCAGCGCTGGTCCAAACTAGAGCGAGATTTCCGCATGAAGAGCGGCCGCTACGACATCAGTAAGATCCCGGACATCTACGACTGCATCAAGTACGACACGCAGCACAACTCCTCGCTGGACCTGGACGACACCCTGGAGCTCTTCCGCCTCTCCCGAGCGCTGGCCGACATCGTCATACCGCAGGTCAAAAGACGCTTTTTGTTCACAATCCAATTTTCTTTTTCATGCTTCTTCATTTGACGAGAGTCCATCCTTCCGCCAAACGAGCAGGAATACGGCATCACCAAAGCCGAGAAGCTGGACATCGCTCAGGCCTACTGCGTCCCTCTGATGAAGAAGATCCAGCTGGACCTGCAGAGGACGCACGAGGACGAGGCCGTCAACAAGCTGCACCCTCTGTGAGACCGCCCCTTGCCCAACACGCTGGTTCAACGTCGCCCCCCCCCTGGTCACATGACCGTGTCACTCAGGTACTCGCGCGGGGTGATGTCGCCGGGCCGCCACGTCCGGACGCGCCTCTACTTCACCAGCGAGAGCCACGTCCACTCCCTGCTCAGCGTCTTCCGCTACGGAGGACTCTTTGACGTGCGTGGCCGTCTCTTCCGCGCCATCGTGCTCGTTTGGGACGCAATTTGACGTCGTGTGACTTTGAAGGATGAAAAAGACCAGCAGTGGAAGCAGGCCATGGACTACCTGAGCGCTGTGACTGAGCTCAACTACATGACGCAGATTGTCATCATGCTGTACGAGGACAACAACAAGGTGCTTCGCTCGTTACCGTGACCACACCAAACGGCCGCTTTGACTCCTTTCCGTCCGTCTTCAGGACCCCTCGTCGGAGGAGCGCTTCCACGTGGAGCTGCACTTCAGTCCGGGGGTCAAAGGTTGCGATGACGAGGAAAACGTTCCGCTCGGCTTCGGCTTCCGGCCGGCCTCCTCCGAGGTGCTCGCCTCGCACGGGAGGATTGTCTACAAAAAAAAAAGAAAATTGACGACGGTTGTTCTCTGACCAATCAGAATAAGGACAAAAAGCCCAACCAGGGCAGCCTGGAGGATCTCTCTCAGGACCAAACGGACCAGGCGCTCCAAGTTTACGAGCCAATCAACATCCAGAAACGCTCGCCCATCATTCGCAACCGCAAGACGGGCTCAATGGAGGTAACGTTGTTGTTTTGTTTTTTTTTGGCACATGCAGTAGGTTTGGAGTCACGTGTGTGTGTGTGTTAACGCCGCTCAGGTCCTCTCCGAGACCTTGCCCAGCCAGTCGTCCAAAGGCTGCACGTCGCATCGACTCCACCCTTCGAGCTCGCGCCAGTCGCCCGAAGTCAAAGCAGCCAGCGGCCTAGGTGGGCACCTCCTTTCTCTCGTTCGTGTGTGTGTGTGTGTGTTTTTCTGGGCAGTCGGCAAGAACTTCCTCCTGCGCTGTCCCGCTTTGACACCTTTCCTCTTGCTCACAACGTCCCAATTTTCTGTTTTGTCTCAGTCATGCAATCGTCTAAATGATATTGAATTTTTCTGGGGGTCACATCAATTCGAGCTTGTGTCTTTTTGTCTCGTGAGTTGACCTTGTTTGTTTGTCAGCAGCCCCACTCGGAGGTCAACTGAGCAGCAGGTGTCACGGATGACCCTCCTCAGCTATTTATGTACTCCATTTTGGGGTCACCCGGCCCAACCGAGGACAAATCAACTTTTCTACAATACACACCTTTAGATGCTTCTCTTGCTTTTCTTCTGCACCTTGCCCGCATGCACTCAGTGGGTTGCGCTCACACCTGCCCCCTGCAGGTTGCAGGACCAAACAGCAACTTATTTGTTGACACTCGCTGGCTTGTCTTAATGTGGTTGGTTATTCACAGCTGAGGTTTATTGTGAATAACAGCAGCACGGGTGTTTGTGTGTGTGTGGGATGAACTAATGCTCACCCTTCACCTCCCCCCCCCCCTCCCCAAAACGCTCACCCCCAACCCTCCCTTCCCCTCCCGCCCCTTTCCCCACCTGGCTTGTGTCACACAGGCTCTCACAGCTCAGGCCTCTTCAGCGCCTCCATGCTGGGGGTGTCCAGTAGCGCCCCCAACCTGCGGGACTACGTACGCACGCACCATCACCACCGAAAACCCCCCCTGTCCCCCGGCAGCCTGCCCAGCCAGATTGGCATGTTTGGTAGGTTGGCGCCGCTGACCTCCGCTTTCTCGAACTTCGCTCTTTTTTTTTTTTTTTGTCCAATTCAACTCCACCAAACTGTTCATCATCGTTGTTCAATCAAAGCCCTTTTTCCCCCAAATGCAAACGTGACCCATAATGATCTGTTGGGTAAATAGCGTGGCGGTCGTCATGGTGATGATGGTGCTGACCCGACGCCAGATCCGATTTGCACGCGCCTGCTTGGGTTCTCGACTTTGGTTGTGCGACGAATGTAAAGTAATCCTCACCTGCATCTGTGCGGAAGCCTCAATTGTCCCCTTCAGTCCGGGGACAACAAACAGAATCATTGTTACGTAAGGACGATGGGCCCGTGAAATCAAATCCCTCTTCTCCACGCTCTTCAGATTTTCACTTTTTGCAGGCCAGTCGCGTGCTTTGTGTTGTCGGCGTTGACAGCTTTGATTTCCTTCCGTGGCAAAAAATGCATGCGCTGCATCCCCCACAAGGTGTCATGTTCACTCGTGTCCACTAGAGGACACTGTTGCCACACCGCCTTGTCCAGGTCCCCATTTCTTTTCTTTTTTTTGCACCAGAAGCTTGCATCAAGTTTGATGTAACTATTTCCACTCATTTTTCTTATTTGCATGTTTGTTGTTGCAAGTAACAAGCATGTTGAAATAATCATATGCGCATGCTCACCAGTCATCGAAATTAAAAAGTATCATCAATTATCCAGAAGCCTGTCTCTCAGAATCCACCTTTAGGCTCCTCCTTCTTTTGGCTCTTTTGACGTACGCTCTTGCACAATTTTTGACTTTGAGGATGACTTTGGGTTTTTGGTTGAAGCAGGGGCTGGCTTGCTTTCTTGCCGTCCTTACCATGCGGCGGCTCAGCATCTTCTTCTTCCCTCTGTGTGGTGTGTCCAAAAGGGGCGGAGCCTGCAGTAACTGGCCGTTGCCTTTCTTATCTCCTCAGAGCTGTTGTCTATGCCGCCAGTAAAGAGATTTTCTGTGTCGTTTGCCAGGCATCCGACTAACGGTATGTCTGCTTTTATTTCTTGTGCTCTTTTTCCACCATTTTTGAAGGAGGGTTGTCATGCATGATTTTTTTTTTTTTTTTTTGGGTGTTGTGTGGATGTGGGACAAAGATTGGTGCACTTTTCCTCGCTAACTTCACATTGTAAAATAAACCAGGATTTTCCCAGTTTGGTGATTTGCCATTTCTGCTTCACACGAGCCACAAAATTGCGCAAGTCCTCCACAAAATTAGGCCGATTTCCTTCAATTAGCACAGTTGGGGCTTGTGGATTCTTGTTTTGGCTTTTCTTTTCTCACTCAAGCAGAACAAGATGAAGATGATGCGGTGAGTGTCGGCTGGCTGATGGCTCTTTTTTTTTTTTGGCGTCATGTAATTATGGAAGCCAGGGAGCGAGCTGTTGGTGACGGCGGCCACCATGTTTGTAGTCTTTTGACTGACTGCGCCAACTTTGTCAACTTGTTCTCTTTCCACAGTTGAAGTTTGGAGCAGAAAGTTTGACGGATGCACAAATGGGACGACTTTTCACGTTCCGTTTGATTCACTCGACCTTTTTATGCCGCATCCGTGTGTCTCCTCCTCCGTTTTCTCCATTTCTGCCTTGTTGTCAAATCGCTGATCTTTTCTAAATGCCTTGAAAATGTCAAAAACGCAAAAGAATGTCCTTTGCATGTATGCATGCACTTTGTCCATATTTGACTTTTTTATTTTATTTTTTTTAAATTCTGGTTGCATGGTCCCACGCGGTCCTCCGTTCGCACTGCTGAAAAATTGCAGCCTCCGCCAGCATCGATGCGGACACCTGCCAAAGATGAATTTGTCTTAAAATGGAATAAGTTTACTTTTACTGTCGTTCTCCTTTTTTATGCTACGTATAAAATGCTGGGAGAAGTCGGAGCTCACGTCGGTCCTCGACGGGATTTTTTTTTGTTTTGCTTCAGGTTTCGAAGGCTGCTCGATGGTGCCCTCTATCTACCCGCTGGAGACGCTGCACAACTTGCTCTCCCTGAAGCAAGTGGACGAGTTCCTCAACGCCGTGTGCGAGAGCGGCAGCGAGGCCCACGCCAAGACCATGAAGGGTACACGCACGCACGCACGTCATTGATTGGCCGCCACGCTACAAAGTAACCGGTGTGCCACAGCGCTGTCGGGACTCTTCGACTCGCAGAGCCGGACGTCGCTGGACAGCCCCCAAGCGCCGGGCCCCGAGCCGTCGCCGCGACCGCCCGACCGGCCTCTTTGGCGTGAGTGCCGACTCGCCGGCGTTACCATCACGTGTTCACGATGTCTTTTTTTTTTTTTTGCAGAGAAAGAGGCGAGCGTCCCCTCCAGCGCCGTGTCCAGCGCCGGCCCTTCCTCCCCCATCGTGGGCTTCAACTTCAGCGAGTGACGCACATCCGCTTCCTTGTTTGATGCACTTTAGGATGACTCCCACTTTGTCCACTTTGTCCACTGCAGCAATTAGACGGCACCCAAATCTGAACACCGCTTGCGCCTTGTTATTTTGTTTTCATCGAAGGCTGCTAAAGAATCAGAGCAGCGACGTTTCAACCATCTTTTGTTTTGGAAATGTTCAAGTAGTCGTGTCCACTTTGGGGAAGTTTTTGCTTTACGTCCAAAGAGCACATTGATGTAAAAATCCAAACGTCTTGCCGGCGACCACTCAAGTTTTTGTTGAGAGGAATGTTTAGTTTGCCAGCAATCAATTTAGATGTGATTATTTCGATTTTGCTGTTGTCAGGATGATTGTTTTTGCTGACTAGTTTGGCGCCATTCAAAACGTGGACTGAAGCACTTTTTGCGTTCGTTCGCGTGAACACAACTGGAACAAAATGTTTGTCGGGTTGATTCAACGGCGACATGTTTGTTGTTATTGTTTCATGATGTTTTTATTTCAAAAGAAAAGTCAGCCAAAGTGTTAGCGTACCAAAACGCGGAAATAAAAGCTGTTCATATTATTCATGTTTGACTTTTTTTTTTTGGATTTTCTGTCTGGTTTGAGAAGAGATGATCTTCCTGGATTTCTCTGCTTTTCACCTTGCTGCCTTCCTTCACCACCGCCACACCATCGCCTTTCACACAGGCTTTTAAGAAAAGTGATGAGTCATGCCTGACCTTATTGCTGCTGTATGTTGCCATGGTGACGCCCACGGAAGTCATTGACTCCAGAGACAACCAGAGTTTTTTTTTTGTGGAGGAAGCAGGGGGCTACTGCCATTTTCTGGTGTACCTAATAACAGGCCACCTCATTAGGGAAAAAGCTTAACAGAAAGCAAAAATTGCCACATCCACCCTCAACCCCACTTTCTGATTGGCTGGTTTGTGACGTCATTCGGACACTCCATTAGGTACACCGCCATTTTTAGGTGTACCTAGTAATAGGCCACTTCATTAGGGGAAAAATCATGGTCAAAACAAAACTGAAAATGAAAAGTGCCACAAACTTTCTGATTGGCTGGTTGATCTGTGACGTCACTTGGACACGCCATTAGGTACACCGCCATTTTTAGGTGTACCTAGTAACAGGCCACTTCATTAGGGAAAAATCATGGTCAAAGCTTAAATGAAAGTGAAAAGTGCCACACCCGCCCTCACCCCCACTTTCTGATTGGCTGGTTGATCTGTGACGTCATTCGGACACTCTATTAGGGACACCGCCATTTTCAGGTGTACCTAATCACAGGCCACTTCATTAGGGAAAAATCATGGTCGAATCTTAAGTGAACGTGAAAAGTGCCACACTCGCCCTCATCCCCACTTTCTGATTGGCTGGTTGATCTGTGACGTCACATGGACACTCCATTAGGTACACCACCATTTTCAGGTGTACCTAATAACAGCCACTTTATTAGGGAAAGATCATGGTCAAAGCTTAAGTGAAAGTGAAAAGTGCCACACTCGCCCTCACCCCCACTTTCTGATTGGCTGTTTGATCTGTGACGTCACTCGGACACTCTATTAGGTACACCGTCATTTTCAGGTGTACCTAATAACAGGCCACTTCATTAGGGAAAAAATCATGGTCAAAGCTTAAGTGAAAGTGAAAAGTGCCACACCCGCCCTCACCCCCACTTTCTGATTGGCTGGTTGATCTGTGACGTCACACGGACACAGGTGTACCTAATCACCTCATTAGGGAAAAAGTTTAAGTGAAAGTGAAACGTGCCGCACCCGCCCTCACCCCCACTTTCTGATTGGCTGGTTGATCTGTGACGTCACTCGGACACTCCATTAGGTACACCGCCATTTTTAGGTGTACCTAGTAACAGGCCACTTCATTAGGGAAAGATCATGGTCAAAGCTTAAGTGAAAGTGAAAAGTGCCACACCCGCCCTCACCCCCACTTTCTGATTGGCCGGTTGATCTGTGACGTCACTCGGACACAGGTGTACCTAATCACCTCATTAGGGAAAAAGTTTAAGTGAAAGTGAAACGTGCCACACCCGCCCTCACCCCCACTTTCTGATTGGCTGGTTGATCTGTGACGTCACTCGGACACAGGTGTACCTAATCACCTCATTAGGGAAAAAGTTTAAGTGAAAGTGAAACGTGCCGCACCCGCCCTCACCCCCACTTTCTGATTGGCTGGTTGATCTGTGACGTCACTCGGACACTCCATTAGGTACACCGCCATTTTTAGGTGTACCTAGTAACAGGCCACTTCATTAGGGAAAGATCATGGTCAAAGCTTAAGTGAAAGTGAAAAGTGCCACACCCGCCCTCACCCCCACTTTCTGATTGGCCGGTTGATCTGTGACGTCACTCGGACACAGGTGTACCTAATCACCTCATTAGGGAAAAAGTTTAAGTGAAAGTGAAACGTGCCACACCCGCCCTCACCCCCACTTTCTGATTGGCTGGTTGATCTGTGACGTCACTCGGACACAGGTGTACCTAATCACCTCATTAGGGAAAAAGTTTAAGTGAAAGTGAAACGTGCCGCACCCGCCCTCACCCCCACTTTCTGATTGGCTGGTTGATCTGTGACGTCACTCGGACACTCCATTAGGTACACCGCCATTTTTAGGTGTACCTAGTAACAGGCCACTTCATTAGGGAAAGATCATGGTCAAAGCTTAAGTGAAAGTGAAAAGTGCCACACCCGCCCTCACCCCCACTTTCTGATTGGCCGGTTGATCTGTGACGTCACTCGGACACAGGTGTACCTAATCACCTCATTAGGGAAAAAGTTTAAGTGAAAGTGAAACGTGCCACACCCGCCCTCACCCCCACTTTCTGATTGGCTGGTTGATCTGTGACGTCACTCGGACACAGGTGTACCTAATCACCTCATTAGGGAAAAAGTTTAAGTGAAAGTGAAACGTGCCGCACCCGCCCTCACCCCCACTTTCTGATTGGCTGGTTGATCTGTGACGTCACTCGGACACTCCATTAGGTACACCGCCATTTTTAGGTGTACCTAGTAACAGGCCACTTCATTAGGGAAAGATCATGGTCAAAGCTTAAGTGAAAGTGAAAAGTGCCACACCCGCCCTCACCCCCACTTTCTGATTGGCCGGTTGATCTGTGACGTCACTCGGACACAGGTGTACCTAATCACCTCATTAGGGAAAAAGTTTAAGTGAAAGTGAAACGTGCCACACCCGCCCTCACCCCCACTTTCTGATTGGCTGGTTGATCTGTGACGTCACTCAGACACAGGTGTACCTAATCACCTCATTAGGGAAAAAGTTTAAGTGAAAGTGAAACGTGCCGCACCCGCCCTCACCCCCACTTTCTGATTGGCTGGTTGATCTGTGACGTCACTCGGACACTCCATTAGGTACACCGCCATTTTTAGGTGTACCTAGTAACAGGCCACTTCATTAGGGAAAGATCATGGTCAAAGCTTAAGTGAAAGTGAAAAGTGCCACACCCGCCCTCACCCCCACTTTCTGATTGGCCGGTTGATCTGTGACGTCACTCGGACACAGGTGTACCTAATCACATCATTAGGGAAAAAGTTTAAGTGAAAGTGAAACGTGCCACACCCGCCCTCACCCCCACTTTCTGATTGGCTGGTTGATCTGTGACGTCACTCAGACACAGGTGTACCTAATCACCTCATTAGGGAAAAAGTTTAAGTGAAAGTGAAACGTGCCGCACCCGCCCTCACCCCCACTTTCTGATTGGCTGGTTGATCTTTGACGTCACTCGGACACTCCATTAGGTACACCGCCATTTTTAGGTGTACCTAGTAACAGGCCACTTCATTAGGGAAAGATCATGGTCAAAGCTTAAGTGAAAGTGAAAAGTGCCACACCCGCCCTCACCCCCACTTTCTGATTGGCCGGTTGATCTGTGACGTCACTCGGACACAGGTGTACCTAATCACATCATTAGGGAAAAAGTTTAAGTGAAAGTGAAACGTGCCACACCCGCCCTCACCCCCACTTTCTGATTGGCTGGTTGATCTGTGACGTCACTCAGACACAGGTGTACCTAATCACCTCATTAGGGAAAAAGTTTAAGTGAAAGTGAAACGTGCCGCACCCGCCCTCACCCCCACTTTCTGATTGGCTGGTTGATCTGTGACGTCACTCGGACACTCCATTAGGTACACCGCCATTTTTAGGTGTACCTAGTAACAGGCCACTTCATTAGGGAAAAATCATGGTCAAAGCTTAAGTGAAAGTGAAAAGTGCCACACCCGCCCTCACCCCCACTTTCTGATTGGCTGGTTGAACTATGACGTCACTTGGACACTACATTAGGTACACCTCAATTTTTAGGTGTACCTAATAACGGGCCACTTCATTAGGGAAAGATCATAGTCAAAGTTTAAGTGAAAGTGAAAAATGCCACACCCGCCCTCACCCCCACTTTCTGATTGGCTGTTTGATCTGTGACGTCACTCGGACACTCCATTAGGTACACCACCACTTTCAGGTGTACCTAATAACAGGCCACTTCATTAGGGAAAAATCATGGCCAAAGGTTAAATGCCACAATTCTTTTGACAATGTACTGTACATGTGAGCGTTTCCATGTACACATTCGAATGTAGGTTGTACTTAGTAGACAACACAATACAAATAAAAATAATAAGACACACACATTGTCGAGTTGAATGTACTTTAATCGATGATTACCGGGCTGTTTCCCTTTTACGATGAATGCGTGCGCGGCACTTCTACTTGACCAGAGAGAGACAGCGATAGTTGAAAGAGGAAGAAAGTTGCTATGTTTCCAGAGAGAGAGAGAGAGAGAGACAGAGAGAGTTAGCGTTGTACAGCATCTTGATAACGACAGAACTAAACAGAAGCACACAATCTGAAATTGGCATTCAGACTTAGCGTTAGCGCTGCTTCCATGTTCAACAATTACATTCAGGATTAGAACCAAATGAGTCACATGCAAGAGGATAACATGATGTTCACTTGGCGGGGTGGAATTACTGTCCAAGCCAAAAGGTTACGTTCCGAGATATGTACAAAGCGTGTGGGTGTATGTTGCTGTGTGTGCGTGCGTGCGTGCGTGCGGTACATTCGTGTTGTGGTTGACCATTTGGACCTTATTTTTATTTTTTTTTTCAAGTCGTAGTCAGGAGAAGGTTGCGGCCGACACTGCTTGTGTTTTGGCGTCGTCGGAAAACTTGCTATGACCGGGTGGGATCCACTTTTGAGTCGTTAGTATGTGCATCTACATTCATAAAAATACTTTTCCCATTCTATAGTAAAGATTATACCTTAGCCGAGAAAATCACATCTGGACGCGATTGAAAAGGTTTTGTTCAGAACTTTGAGGCATTGTCGAGAAAATCGTTGTCTTATGCTATGTCGTCGTTAAATCAAAGTTTTTCCAAGGTTTTTACAGTTGGCTTTCAATTTAAGGTTTCAAAACAGGTTTAGATTTTTTTTTTTTTTTTTTACATTTCTTTTTGGGTTATTTAGTGCAAAACAATTTGCTAACTGCTCGTTTTCATGTTAGTGGAAAATCTGATTAGCGTTAATTGAGCCTAAACCTTTTTGGTCAGAAGACACCGAGCAGAACTATTTGTTATATTAGCGCGATAAAAAAATAACTGGGACGACATTCTCAGCTACCAGCCCCGAGCATGCAGCATTTGCAAAATCAAATCAAATATTCCAACAAATACCTCCCCCAACATTCATTCATGCTCATTTATAAATAGTTGCTGTTATGATCAATATTTACACGTTGCAACGAGGTCATCTCTGTGCTTCAATACAAACAATTAAACCCCTCCCACTTCCTTCTGGTTAAAAAAGTGCATTCTGGCTTGGTGCAAAGACATTCCTAGTACGTATTTGTTTTTCAAATCCAACGGGACTTGACGGCCTTTTTGGAATTTTGTGTTTAGTCTGGTCCTATTGCTTGGTTGAAAAACAAGCTTCCGTTTGCTACGTTAGTGTTATCGTCTCCAAGAAGATGTCATGATGAGAAACGTTTGACAATGTTTCTCAGGTCGGGGAGAGGTAATCATGATTTCAAACATATATATTTTTAAATGTATTATACTATTAAAATAGAAATTAAACCGAAATACATGATTTGAAGTTATTCCAAAGCAGCCATAAACGATCCAAAAATCTCAAATAAAATCTAAAAATGTAATGAATAATTACAAAGCAGCAGCAAGATGATCTGGGCCGAGGACACTTCATTAGCACGATTATTGCAGCTTACGCATACAAGAAAAATAAAATCTACTGAAATGAGAAAGAATTATATTTCTTGAGGGTCAAATGATTAGGGACGGCTCTCCGTTCAAATCAATCGAGTCAAAAGAAAAAAATAGATGACAATATTATGACTGACTGTGCAAATGTGCCTCAAAGTGACCAGTACGGCAATTTCATCAAATTTAGCAACAAATGGGGGGAAAAAAAAACATAATCAGCTCTATTGAACCGATTCTATTTGCTCCCAAATCATTTGTGGTCAAGTCAGAACTCAATCTTGCAGGCGGGGAAAGATTCGTTCTGCATGACCACGGTGCTGCTGGAGGCCAGGACCATGATGTTGAGGTCCTGCTGTCTCTCGTGCGTTTGCTGGTACCACTCGCGGGTCACCTCTGTGTCGTGTGTTGGGATCAGGGTCACCTTCAGCGTCAGGAAGAGCAAATATCAGTCAGACCACGAGTATGGATACTAAATGGAAATATGCAAAAGCAAGCGTGAGCACCTGCAGGTTGGAGCCCCACTGAGCTTTGCCCTCCAGCAGGGCGTCCAGGACCCCGCGGCTCGGCTCCCCGCCGCTAGGGTCGTTACCGCTCACCACGTAGTACGCCGCTCGAACTCGCTTGAAGAATTCCTGGTCGACGTTCTTGGCACTGCAGTGGTTGGGCACGTAGGCCAGGTCCACGTAGACCGGTGGTCCAGGCGGGACTGCCGAAGGAGCTTTCTGAGAGTTGTTTCCTGAACACACACTCAACATTGTTTTATTGTCCCAGTGTCTTGGGATCTTCATTCAAAGATGAAACTCACCTGAAGTGCTCTTCACTCCATTGACCAGGCCCTTGAGGATGTCACTTTGTGAACCTTGGTTCTCTGACATCTTCACCAGCTTGGAGCTCCTCTCCAGGTCCTTCCTCCTGAGGGATGCTGATCGGGGTGAAGCCGAGTCCTTGAGGGCCTGCTTCACCGGCGTGGTGGACCTCTTCTTCGTGTCTCCCTTTCGGGCAGGAGAAGCCGATTTGGGTTTGGCTTTCCTGAGAACTTTGGTAGCCTTCGGGTCCTTCTTGAGAGGTTTTCCTGTACTGCTGACGTCCTGAAGGACAGCCTCTGGATCCACCATGCACGCATGCGGATGGGGAGGTTGTGGAGGCGGGTCCTTCACCGAGGTCGGGAGGGGATCCTGCGTCTTCTGAGCTACCCTTGGCGACGAGGGCCGTTGGCCACCGGCAGCACCAGAGGCAGATAATTTGTCCGCAGGCAAATGTTCAGCGTCTTCATCAGAGTCCAGGTTGCCTTCGGCCGTAATGGATGGACATTCCTCGGTTCCTGGCGGCACGTCAGAATCGGACGGCGAAGGCAACGACTCACTCACCGACGTGGGAGGTGTTTCTTCTCCGGCTAAAGTGGCAGCGGATAACTGATGACCGGCGTCTCCATGGTGACGCCTTTGCTTGTGCGATTTCCTTTTTACAGATTTTTGCTCGTGGACCGCTTCACCTCCCTCCTGGGAACGGTCGCTTCGGTCGTCCTCTTCACCCTCGTCACCGGAGAACTGTTGTGGACTCGGGTTAATGAAGGAAGGAGACAGTTCTCCTTTGCGTTGTTTGTAGTCGTAGGAGGAATCAGTCAGTGAGGAAGCAGAGAAGGCTCCTGTGTTTAAGTCCGACGGACGATCGGTTTTTGCTTTGCTCAAGGTTGCTCCTGAGGAGGCACCGTGGATGCTCGCCATCCATTCGAAGGCTTCCTTCTCTTGGTCACCGTAACCTGGCGGAGGGGCACTTGGGAAATCATCAGGCTTCTGCAGCAGCTCCCAATCTGATATGCTACTCCTTCGCCTTGCCTCCAATCTCTCTGGAGGCTTTTCCGAAACCTCTGGGAGGCCGGCTTCTTTTTCCCACTTGACATCTGCAGCTTTCATCTTCTCGGTGCTGTCTTTGCACATCTCCTCCTCTGAGGACTTTGATTCCATTTGAACGACCGCAGTGTCAGTTTTTCTTGTTTCTTGGTCTCCTTCATCTTGGATCATCATCTTCTCCTTTTCATCAGGTGTGGTCTTCACGCTCGGCTGCTTTCCCTCCTCTGCTCGTGGAGGGTCTGCGACGGCACATGAGGTGTTCATAGCACCACTTGGACTCGCTGAGGTGACAGCGTGAGGAGCAGCTTGCGTCAGCACTTCTGGTAACGACGCAACAGTCGTGGCAGTCTTCGGCTCTGTTGTATTCAAATTACTTTCCGTAATTTGTGATGACAACGTGTTTTTCTCTCCAGACACGTTTTGCCCTTCAAAGTCGAGATCTACTGGCCTTTGAGGAACCATGTCAGTGAATTCAGCCCTTTGTGAAGAGACATCAAAAGGAGCTTCTGACGAGGAGAGCTTAATACTCGCTCCGACAGATGACGACAATTTGGTCTCCTCAGACTGAGGATACTCTTTTGCAGGTTTGGTCATCACCTCCATGTACTCGTCTCTCTGAAGGCCACCAGAAGCTGAGGTTACAGAGCTGCTAGTGAGCAATGGCACTTGCTGGGCTAAATTGCTCGCAGCGTCTTCTAAATGCTGAGTGAAACTGGAGAAGGCTGATGCGTTACTGGCTGAAGAGGTGGTGAAGGCGCATGGTAACCAGGAAAGCTGGTTCTCGGTTTTAGCGGTCAGATCTGAACTTTCCACTCGGTTGTCTTCTTGGTCATCTTCACTTAAGGTTACCGGTTCAGATACATCCGGACGGCTTTCGTGTTGCTGATCTTTTGGACCCACTTGAGTGACAGCAGAGTGTCCTTCAGATCCACTCGGTCCGATATGGGCATAGGTGTCGGTGTGGAGAGTAAAGAGACCAGAGACAGGCACAGATACGGACGTGGGTCGGTCAGATGCTGCTGCTGAGGTTAAGCTGCTGAGGTTGCTCGTGGGTGATGACTGGGAACTGTTTTCTGATGGTGGTGACAAAGGTTCTTTGTCTCCATCCTTGTTCTGTGACTGCTGGACCTCAGAGGAAGCAACACCCTCGGAGATTCTGGGCGATGCTGGCTCAGGGGATAAACGTGTTTTGTCTTCCTTTGTTTCAAGAGGTTTTGGTTCTTTGATAGCACTTGTCGTTTCGGCTTCGCTCTCGGTCTCAGGAGGTTTGGTCATACCAGCAGCTGTTGCGCCGGAGACCATTTCCTTCTCCAGAAGGTTTTTGTTACCAGATTGGAATATTTGACTTGTGTCCTGCTTGGATGTTACAAAGGCTTGATCAGGTGTAGCTTTGGAGGCCATCTCCTCTTTCTGGGAGCTCAACTCAGGAGAGGTTTTGTTTGAGTCCTCAGAAGGTGTCGTATTATCATCAGGACTATGGCCGCACCTTTCTTTTTCAGACTGCTCCCTGGCACCTTTTTCCATGTCGACATCACTGGAGTCTTCCTCTTCCTCCTCATCGTCATCATCGTCGTCATCAACGTTGAAATCTTCACCTGCTACAAATAAGCGTACATCTACCATATGTTCTTTACCTTTGGGGAAGTCCATCACGGCTTGACTGTTGTCCGAGGCAAGAATGTTGTCATCTAAAGATGAGGAACCCAAGCCTGCTCTCAGTTTACCTTCTTGCTCTTCCCTTGCAGAGGATGAAGCACCTTGGGGTAGAATATCTTTTTCTGCTGCCGTGGTGTCTTTGGACGATCTTTCAGTCTCCTTTGTTGCGGTGTCTTTTTGTGTGAACGAAGCGTTGACATCTGATTGGTTCCAGGTTTCTTGCTGCCCAGCGGAGTGTAGCACACCACCACTAGAGGCCTGATCCCTTTCTCCTGTCTCGAACGTTCCTGAAGTTCCTTCCTGGGTATCTTCCTTCTCTTTCTCTGTTTTTTCTGGTTTGTCCTCTTTGGGACTATAAGACTCCTGTGAAATTTTATTGTCTTGAATATTGAAAGCTGAAAAACTCTTGTCAGCGGGAGGCACGTCGGCTCTTTGCTCTCGTTCCCGCTCTTCTTCTTGCCCTTTCTCTCGGGTTTCTTCTTCTGGTGATGCACTTTGGTGGCTGTCACTCTGCGGGCTGTCGTCATCAGCTCTGCTGAAGGACGTTGGTTCTTTGACTTGGTCCTCGGCTGACGTCGGTTGGCTGGTTCTCCTGTTATCATCCATGCTAATCTCAAGAGTCAGACCTTCAAACACACCTGTCCCTTCTCGAGTGGCAAGATCTTTTGGAACGGGCTTCTCATATGGGTCATATTTGGATGCATCCAAAGTTTGGTTTAGTTGTCCGTTCTCAGTGCTCTCCTCTGATTTCAAAGAATCACTCGGCTTGCCGTCATCAGAGTCTTTGTCCAATAGAAAGTAAGAACAAGGCTGTGAAAATCCTGGAGAAGCCGCCTCCCGTTCTCCTTCCCTTTCCCGCTCAGCCTCCTTGTCAGGTTTCCCAGCACCAGGACTGATTGGAGATTGGATTTTGGATTGGCTCTCGGTGCTAGAGCCGGACTCTGGTTCTGTTTGAGCATATGATAAGTCAGAGGACAGTTCTTGTTTTTGAATAGAAGTTCCCGAGTCAGGAGTTGAAGACGGCTCCGGGTGGGTGGTCGTTGAAGGAGCGGTTGCGGGTTTTGCGACGTCATTAGAAAGACCGCATTCTTCTGCTGACAAGTCTTTGATGTCTTCATCCACTGAAGGTTCCTGCATGGTTAGAGTCGGTATTACTATTACGCTCGGTCTGGGTGCGGCCTCTTCAGGTCGATCGCTCAATGTAGATGTTTGGACGGCAGAAATTGAGTCAGGTGGGGATTTTCTCAGCTCAACTGATAAAGGTCTAGAGCCCATACATATATATTCTTCCTCATCTTCCTCCTCCTCCTGGTCTTCATCAGAGGACTGCACCAGGAAGGCAGGCCTTTGGTCAAAGCCCGCATCTCCCAACGTTGCCTGTGCAGATTCCATCCTGGTTTCATCCAGGTCCTTCTCTTGCAACTCCTCTCGCTCCCACTTCTCCTTGGCGTGTTCTACCTCAGCTCTCTCTTTGTCGCTGATCTCCTCCGCCTTCATATCAGACGTGGTTTTGATCTCTTCTGATTTGGTTTCACGCAGATCTTTGGTCTCACAGGTTGCCTCTTTCTCCTGTTCCTGCTCCATCTTTTTTTCCTTGCTCAATTCAGCAACATGAGCATCATCCTTTTCTTTCTCCATCTTCTCTTTGGAGCTAACGACGACTGTTGCGACCTGATCACGTACTTGTTCCTCCTCTTTTGGAGCTGCGGTCACTGTGTCGAAAGTTTCTTCTCCAGGTATGTTCTCCTTAGCTCCCCCGGCAGCCTCTTTGACGTCACTCCTTGTAACTGTCTTTTGGATCTTTTCTCTGTCAAAGGATTCCGTGTCTGTCTCTTGTTTGTCTGGATTTGAATCTATGGTGGGCTCTCCTTTGTTGTCTTTCGTGGCTTCATTGTCACTAATGTCCTGCTTAACTGCACCCATCACCGATTTCTCACAGATCTCTTCAGATTTGACTTCTTTCAGTTTTGGATCCTCCGAGCAGTCCTTGGGAACACCTTTACCATCTTTGGTCGTTTCTTGAACATCCTCCACCACTGTTGGTTCTTTCAGCTTAACGGGGCTGTGTTTGTCTTTCATTGTTTGGGTCACTACAACATCAACATCTTGTAGTTCCTCTTTCTTCGGTACACCATCAGAGCTTTTATGCTTTTCGTCAGCTTCTTCCTTTTGTATTTCTTTGCTGTCCATCTTTTGGACTTCTTCTTCTGTATCCGTCTTCTTATCTACTTCCGCCATTTGTTTTATTTCAATGGAATCTTTGGGTTCCACTTTAGCGGGTTTGGCAGTCACTTCATCATCTTCCTTAGATTTGATTCCGAGACTTTGATCCACGACCGTGACTTCTTCCTTGTTGAGCAGTTTGTCGTCCATGTTGTCATCAGCAGAAATGTCCTCTCGCAGAGCGGTCTGCTCATCAATATTCTCCCTCGCCATCTCCACGGCAACGGGTATGCCGCTAGCGAAAGCGTCTAGCGCTATTTTTGTGTCTTTGTCTGGTTTGTCTGCGAGCGGTGGTTCTCGTATGGAAGATCTGATCTCCTCTTCCTTTTCTCGGGCCGCAATGTGTGCAGCCGCCATACAAACGGTTTCACTCGGCATTGTATCTGCCTGGTCTTTTTTCGTCTGCTCGCCTGCGACGGGCCTGCTTTCGACTTTATCGTCTTTGATGATCTTATCGTCCGTGGTTTCATCCTTGCCGATCCTTTCCTGCTCGTCCTCCTCGCAAGGCTTTTCAATTGAACGATCATCCTTTGCCTCCGCGCTGTGAACAAAGTGAATTTCTGTTTCTTCTGCTTTTGTGGCACAAATGTCAGAAGATCTGTCCTCGTCTCTCTCCTGTTTCATCACGTCACTCTCAGCCACAACATCATCTGTTTTCTTGATTTCTTCCATGGTTTGGAGCTCGTGGTCATCAACAGTTGCTCCCTCAGGCGACTTAGCTAAAGGAGCGGTCTCTGTTTCCAACTCATCTTTCATGATGGGATCAAACGTTTCTTTTGTTGCAGGTTTCTCACTGTCAAGTTTGGCATCTTTCACTACCTTCTCATCTTTTATAGGTGAAACATCACAAACATCTTCCAGGGGAGCAGATTTGGATTCATGCTCATCCTCCATATGTTGTAATCCAGAAGCTTTGATGGTGACCGTTGTTTTCACGACAGGTTTGGCGTCATCATCTAAGGTGCCTTTGTTGTTATTTTCATGGTCGTCAAGGAAACATTTTTCTGCAGATTTATCGTGTTCTACATCGGTGGGAGATTTTGGTCCTGACGAAGGTTCTTGAACTTGTGTTGAAGGTTCATCTTTAGTGGTTGTCTGTTTTTCCAGGTCTTGTTCTGCCTCCTCGACAGGTTCCGCTTCTTTGTCAGATGGTTTGTCCTCTCTTTTGGTGTCCTTTTCTTCTTCTTCTTTCTTCATTCCGATTTGGTCTCCAGTTGAGGTGGCAAGCTTGGGGAGGTCCATATCAGGAGAATGTCGAAGAGGAGAATGAGATGCGCTGGGTGGTCCCGATTGGGTCGGGGAGGCCATTTTGACAGTGATGTCATCTGGACTGAAACAACGCTCCTCACTCTCGGAGGTGACGGAGTCCGACCCAAAAGGTCTGGTCGGTACGACTGAGGAGACACCTTTGGAGGCCACCGCATCGATATTTTCCTCTTCTACCGGAAAGCGGACCGGTTTGTCTTCTTCTATGGACATGGCCACAAAAGATCCAGGACCGGACGGCTTGTCAGCATCCTTCTCTTTGGACTTTGGTTCTTGGGATAAGGCGTAGCCCTCTTGGAGTTTCTCCAGTGAGATATCAACATTGGGGGTCTGATCTTCCTCTTCTTCTTCATCGTCATCATCGTGGGAATCGGGAAGCTTCTTTGCGTCTTCGAGAGGAAGCTGCAAGTCGGCCGAAGGAGACTTGTCTTCGAGAGACGATGGTGAAAGCGTTCCAGACGAGAGAAGTTGCTCACTCGCCACTCGGCTTTTTGCCGGTTCTTCAAGAGCCACGGTGGATGCGACCGACTGGTCTTCAGCCAGCGAGGTGGGCAGCGAGGACATCTTGTCATACTCGGTGATGGACGTCGCAGAAGATACATGCTCTTCCTCCGCCAGAGGAGCAGTGAAGATGTTGGTAAAGAGCGACAGCTGCTCCTGAACGCCGGGTATGAAAGCTTTCCCGGCAGAAGCCTGCATCTCTCTCATGCCGTGAATGTTTACAAACGAGCCGGTCTGATCCGGAACAGAGACGTCGTGGGAACCGACGTCATATTGAAGGTGCGGGATCCGTTCCTCGGCCTCCTCGTGGATCTCCTCGTCGGAGATGGTCTGTTCCGTCTCGGAGTAGCCCGGAATGGTCTCGTCTTGGATGTAGGAGATGGGTTCTACCGCCCCCGTTCCGGTTCCTGGAGCACTTATGGGCGCCGTTGTCCCAGCAACATGTGAAAGGTAGCCCTCTTCTTCCTCTTCGTCCTCCTCCAACTCAGCTCGGGTCAAGGTGTCGGCTTTGCTCTCGCTGACCATCAGCTCTTTAGCCGCACCTTCACCCGTGAGCTCTTCGTCGGCTATTACGTCTAGATCTTCGACTTCTTCCAGTTCCGCCTTCTTCACCGGCTGGTCTTCATCCTCTTTTGCTAAAGTTTCTGATTTGTCTTTGGTTTCATGTCTGTTGTCGATCCCGTCATGCTCCTTCAACTGGAATTCATCTTCCTCTTCACCAATTCCCATATCCTCCTCCTCTTCTTCTTTTTCCTCCTCTTCCTCCTCTTCTTCTTCTGTCTTCGCCTCAGCAGTATCGGGAGCATCTTCATCTTCATCCTGAGATGCAGCTCCTTCATCCTCATACATCTGAGTCTCGTCCATCTCCTTCTGGTTGTCGTCAGCTTCCGGTAGTCGCGGTTCCTCCCTTGAAGGAGGCTCAGTCATAGGCGGAAGACTTTCTGGTTCTTCTGTCTTCTCTTGGGGAAGGCTTTGGGCTGCAATCTGCAAGTCGTCCTCACCAGCAGATGCTTGCAGAACATCTCCAGCTACTTCTTTGACCACTTCCGTGTCCTCGGTGAGGCCTTTAGACAGAGGAATCTCATTCTGCGTTGGCTCTGCTTGAATTCTTTCTTCACTTTGGACTTCTTCTTGGCGAGTTTTTGGTTCTTCTGGCTTCGGTTCGGCCTTTGCCGGTTTTGTTTTTCCCATCTTTGTTTTGCTGGACACTTTCGCCTTGTGTAAAGTCTTTCGGACTTCTGGCGTGAGAGGTTTGAGGTCAGGCTTTGCTATTTTTCTCAGCTCCGGTTTGGACGGGTCCTTCTTCTTGTCCTCTTTGGCCTTGCCGTCTCTCTTCTCGTCTTTTCTGGCGGACTCATCTTTCTTGATCTTCTTGATCTCTTTCTTCTCTTTGTCCTTTTTCTCATCCATCTTTGACACTCTTTCCTTGGAGTGCTTTCTCAAAGATTTTTCCTTGAGAAGTTTTTTCTTTTCTGGGATGTCAGGTTTAGCTTTGATGGTTTTGCTCGTCTTTTTGGCTTCCTTTTTCGCCGACGGGATTTCCTTGGCGAGCTCGCTCTTCGTCTCTGCGCCGACCTCATCCTGTCCTTCTGTTTTTTCCTTGGTGACCTTTGCGGTTGTCTTGGGGGAAGATTTAAGGCTCTCTTTGCTCTCGGTTCTTTGTTTTAGCTTTGTCTGCTTGAGCCCAGAGGGAGTCGCTCCCGACGCAATATCTTTTTGCGTAGCCACGGGATAACGCAAATAGTCAAGGTGCTTTAATTTTTCCAGGCCTTCCAGGATCTTGTTTTGAGGTGCGTTTCCCGGGAAGAGGACTCTGACGATCCTTTCCGCGGGGTTTGCGGGAAGCCAGACGATTAAGGCGGTGACTGATGTCAGGTAGGGCACGGATATTTCTCCTTCTTTGCCATTTGGCAAAACAATGCCAGTTTTGGCTTTGCTGTTGCCAGCCCACTTTTGCATGAGGAACTGCATCTCCTTGCTTTCCTTGACGGGGTTGAGAACGTACATATCTAAGCGGCCCACTCCCATCTTGTGGAACAGCGTAATGGGCTCGATGGTGTTGCTGACCACTCGATAGAGAGGCTCGGGCTTGATTCCCAGTTTGTTAAGGTACTGCAAAGTCAGCGAGGCTTCTTCGATGCTGCGTTTGACTTTAAGATTCGATTCTGGCATGCGCAACTTTTCCGGCACGTTGAAAAAGACCACACCGAGTTCCGGAGAGATCAGGTTCTTGAGCCAATCGGTACCGTTGGTGGAGCCTTGAGATCCTTCCTCCTCCTGCTCGGCAATCTTCCTCTGGAGGATTCCATTGATTCCGGGGAGATTGTCGGCACCGACGTGCGTGAGCAGAATGGAGTCGATACGGTCCAGGTGCCGGACCAGTTTCCAGAAGCAGGATTTGCGTTCAGAGCCGCCGTCTACTAAGATGTTGAAGCCGTTGACGGCGAAAAGAGCCGAGTCGCCGCGTCCGCCGGGAAAGATGTAGCAACACGGCTTGGACAGTTTCAGGAATCCTCCGGACGTGGGTGGCTCCAGGAGGTCAAAGGGCGAGGGCACGTCAACCGTGGCACAGATGTACTCTGTGAACTCGGTGACCCCTTCCATGTTGAGGATCACGGGATCAGGGTTTAGTTTGTAGTGCAGGAACTCCCGAAGGGTCTGCTGCTGTCCCACGGAGTTCCAGCCCACCTCCCCGCGGCAGGACACGGTAAGTGTAGCCTGCTGCTTGGGGATGGATGGGCCAAGAAGTTCAATGACCTGCACGAGGAGCAAAGGCAGAACTCCATCAAGATATCGATTTTTGGGGGGACTTTGTCACATCAAAATGGCTTGGAGCAAAACAATGGTAACCTTCATCTGGTCTGAGAGGTTTCAGCTCTTTCCACTAATGTTCATGACAACATTGACTCGTGCTATTTAGATCCATCTGATGTCTTTTCTTAGCCACTTTTATTATTCAGTTGGCGTTACTCTTGGTTACATGAATTCCCTGAAAATGTTGTGCAACAAAATACTGTATGAATTGAAGAGTACCATCACTTTAGTGGCGGCCATTTTGTTTCTTCTTAGTTTTCCTTGTCGGACCAGCAGTTATTCCCACTCAATTTGGATGAAGTTATACTTTAGTCTGTTATTTCAGTGCCAATTATGGATTTTCTTTCCTGTACCCAACATGTACGTAGACTAGGAGAGGAGGAGGGGGGGGGGGGTACTTACCCCAGGATCAGAAAATATACTCGCAAAGGTGTCGTGGGTGAAAACCCCTCTTTGAAGAAGGAGGCCACCGTGTTCGGAGTTTGGACCGCTCAAGATCACAAGCTTGTGGCCCGCCGAGTCTGTGATGAGACACTGGATCTGGGAAACGCAAAGACACACCTCCATTAAGATGCAGCGGAAGGGTTGAAAAAGATTGAGAGAGTAATTGACGGAAGAATGCATTTATGTTATGATGACCACGTGGGAGCTTACCTCCGCTACGACAGTTTCTACGGAAGGGTTAACAAGCACCACCGTCTCGAGGACATCACTTCTGTGGTGCAGAGTCCTTTGTCCTGCACACAAACGAAGGTCAACACATAAAGACCGTTGGAGGGATGCTTTTGAAATCCATCTTTCCAAAAGCCTAATTAGGGTCACGTGACCAGGAGAGTATCCAAGCCGACGCCGGACCAAAGAATGATTTTGCGCTCACATTGTGGTCTTTTTGAAATCTTGCTACAAATGCCAATTAGCAACAGCTAAACCTGCTAGCTTCATTTTCTGAGCATTGGTTGCATCATTTCGTACGTATTCAGGCCAATCACTAACGAGAGACAAGCAACCCACTTGTGCGTCAACGCGAGAAAAACACAAGTTGGAAATAGGCCACCGGCGTCTGCTGGGTATTGAAATCGGAATTTGTCTTTCGCAATCTACTCCACACGCTCAGTAGCGCTCAAGCATTTTGCGTATCAACAAACATTCCAAAGCAAGAGGAACATTCAGCACAATTGCGCCGCTCGTTCGGCCCAGCGGTGATGCAACGCTTCCGATCCGAATCCATTTTGTGTCAGCACAGATGGGATCCCATAATTAGCAAAGTCAAAAATGATGACCACAATTATCAGCTCATGGAGCTAATCATCTTTTTGTATTACCAACACTTCTCTCAATAGTCTCGACACAGTTTGTATGCATTTATTATTTTGTTTCGTTGGATTGTTCAAATGAGAGTAGTTATTGGTAAGTGTAGCATTATTTCATTTTATTTGATAGTTTTATTTTTAATTGAATTAGATTTTTACTTGATATATTTTTTATTTATTTATTGTATTTTATTCATGTTTACAATTGCGCTGCTGTTCACATTCACCTCATTTACTTGTATACCAAATCAATGTCTCCTATTGAAATGAATTTAAATGCCATTAATGCGCTCTGGCGATAAACATTTTTCATTTTTGTCAGACTGTACATTTGGTTCTGAAGTGTGCCCCCCAGTAGCACTGATGAAAATGTATGGCCCCCTCCATCAATGAAGTTGTTCCTTCCTGGTCTGGGTGCTTCTGCTCTTTTTTTCCTCTGCTGACCCGTTTGATATAAATATCCACGTGAACTCCCAAAATGAGCGCACTCCATTTATAGGAGCCTGCTCCAGATAGTGTTCCACGTGTCCAATACTGTGACGGGAAGAAGTTTGGAAAAATCAAACTTACTACTTTTGGCTGTCCGTTTTTAGCTTTTGCGGGTTGTTGCAGAGATAAAAAGCGGCGCGTGAAGTTTAAAACCCAACACTCACTTCCCCTGCCCTGTTCGCAAAATGGAGGACGCGGGTGACTTAGCAAGGCCGCTTTAGCCATTTGAATCAATCTAGCCTGCCCACATGAGCCATCCATCTAGCTTACGTGAACTTAATTGAAGTCAACCAATTACGCTAATGAAGTTCATCAACACGTCAGTTTGACAAATGCTAATCGGCCGCTAACTACAAACAATATTGGAGCTCATTTCATTGACGTGAGCTAATCGGTAGGCAGGATTCCCAGGAATGTCGCGGCGGGGGAGATCCAGTCATGGGGAGCCAGATGGAAAATAAAAAGGAACCAGCCAATGTCATGAAAGTCAATATGAATATCCTCATTTGGATTGGGACAAGTTTCCCATAGCGATGTTAGCTAACATTAGCACTGGAAAACTTGGTTTCACTATGCTTCTTATTTTGATGCTTTTATGAGATGTTGCTCTGTGGTGACAATTTTGACTGGCAGGGTGAAGCTACAAGCCATAAGCAAAAACAAATTTGGGCAAACACGGGGGGGCTAGCGAGGGGGGGGAGGGCGACCACCCAGAGAGAGAGAGAAGGCAGCTATTGTCGCTGCAGCCAGCAGCAGGATGTTAGCCAAGTGGCATCGCTGTGCGGCGTGCCAACGATGACATCACTCTCGAAGTCCTGAAGGAAGTGTAGATAACACACACATGCACAATACAGGCAACACGAGTGTGTATTTGTGTGTCGTTCCGGCCAGCGTAAACGTGGCACAAATGGCCACAATGCCTCTGTTGTGCAGGCCGTATCTGGAACGGCAGACAACTCTCCGGACGGAGTCTGACATGGCATTGTTTTGTTGCATCATCATTTGCATTTTCATTTCTGAAGTCCAGCGGAGGGACGGACGGACGGAACAACGACAAAAGCAATTTGCTTCTATTTGTAGATGAATTGAATGCTTTCATTCATGCCAGATGCTCTTTTTTTTCAGATGGCATCCTTCCTGGAGTTAAACAATTTGCTCCTCCAAATTTGTTGCATCATCCCCATTTGTGACCAGCAGTTGACATTTCTCTCCTGCTCCAGAAATAAGCTTTATACTGGACTTGGTCGTAAACAGACCCCAAATTGTGGGACTGGAAAAGAATACCTCTTCTATGGTCAT
The DNA here is from genome assembly GCF_054491065.1 of Syngnathus leptorhynchus. Lineage (NCBI taxonomy): Eukaryota > Metazoa > Chordata > Actinopteri > Syngnathiformes > Syngnathidae > Syngnathus > Syngnathus leptorhynchus. The sequence goes on along the minus strand of NC_141200.1, from coordinate 949,877 downwards.
TCTGAATTTGTGGGGTACCTCAGGGCTGCGTCTTCAGTCCCCTCTGCTACTGGCTTTTCACACGACCCCTCTCCCGTCAATTCTGTCACCGGGGGAGTCGGGCAGAAACATTTTCTTCACGCGGACGCTGGCGACCTCTCATCCATCACACGCGTTTATGTGAAAGACCTTCCTACGTGTCGGGATGGGCCGTTCAATCTGTCGAGGTTGAAAAATCACAGCACAGGAATGTCACGTTCCGCTGTGTTGGGGACATTTTCAGGACGGGCGGGCGGGCGGACTGACTGGAGAAAATTGGAAAAAAAAAAAAAAATCCATTCAGAGGTGACAGGCTGTTAAATTGGCAGCAGAACTATTAGTAGGCCACTCTCTGAGGCAAGAGGCCCCTCGAGGGAATTACTCCCTGCTTCTTTTCAAAGCGGCGGGCGGCTTGGGAAGAATTGCAAAATAAAAAAAACAGGACCATCCATTTTGGAAAGTCGCAGTCGGGTGTGTCGGGCGCACGGCCGAGTCAGCAGATTGGAGACGGAGCCGGGTCTCCTTTGGGGGCAGCTTGTCAAGGAGGGATCGATGTTGCTCTGCGCCAACAGCCGGCGTGGCGTCGGGCCCGCGGCTGCTCTCCATGTCGGCGTATCGGCCCGGCGCCATTAGCGCTGGCCCGCGGCTGCTCTCCATGTCGGCGTATCGGCCCGGCGCCATTAGCGCTCATTTCATCCCTCGCCTTTTTTTTTTTTTTGCCTCGTCATCGTGAGGTTGCCGCTCCCGGGAGATAATCCCGGTTTCCGCGTGTTGCAACTTCTGCAGTAAGAAAATCCTGCAGAAAATGAGGCAGCCTCATCTCCTTTATGATATTGCCGCTTGTGATGTCAAACAAACAGATTGTAGACATTGTTGTCATCTCCTCCAGACACTCCTGGCTTGCTATGGCTTCATTTTGGGAGAACTATGAAAGCCCCGAGGCGGAACGGAATCTATTTTGCTTTCATATTCCCATGAGGCAGTCTCAGCTGGTTTGCTCACTTAAGGCTAAAATTGCTTTGCTTGTGCTATCATCAGTATTTTTGATGTTATGATAATCATGATATTTATATGATGATTATAATTATATCTAATAAATATGATATGATTTTCATTTTATAATTTCAATTTTTGGTTGCTCCTCATATGTCAGCTGTTTGAGCCAAACCATCAAAACTCTCCATCCAGACATTTGGCCGCGATAACAGACTTTAATAAGACGACTTAATGAAGTATGTTAATGAGTTGGTCCTGGCTGGAGGAGTCTTTGAGGGCCTGAAGGCGTTTCATAACGCTCCGTGCTTAAGCTCCTTATTAGATGGATGGATTGAGTGTGTGCGTGCGTGTTTCCACCAAGATGATCTCAATCAATGGACCTCATCTAAATGAACCCTCTGCTTTGTCACGTGATGTCATTTGTACGACGAGCCGGTTGCTAATCTTCAAGCCGGCACGCAACAAACAAACAAACACACAAAATCCAACTATACATAAAACATTTTTTTTTTAATCCACGCACGCCAATGAAAGTTTTGCTGAGTCACTATCCTTCTTTAGATCCTGCTTAGATTGAATACTAACAAACAAGCATGTTTTCTAGTACACAAACGTACGCGCGCGTACACACACACACACACACACACACACACGCACACACACACACGCACACACACACACGCACACACACGCACACACACACACACACACACACACACACACACACACACACACACACACACACACACACACACACACACACACACACACACACACACACACACACACACACACACACAGTAGGTGGTTTCACTGCAGTGAGGCGCCATGAATGAATCATCAGAAAAAAGCAGCACTCCAGCCACAACCTGCATAGTCACCAACCTGACGCCATCCCATCATAAAGCCAGCCTGCCAACTTGTAACCATGACGACAAACTGGCCACCAATTGCCAGTGCCTGCCTGCCTGCCAGGGTCATTGGGTTCGTTTTGCAGAACCTGCGCCATCTCTCACTTTTTCCGATGTGCGTTGCGGAGGTGTTTGAAAGCAGGGAGGGAGGGAGGGGGCGTGGTGGCGGAGGTATTTGTCCATCTAACCTTTAGCAAGGTGGCACAAGTTAACCAGTCGGCTGCGGCATTAATCCCGTTACTTTGGATCAAGCCTCGGACTACTTGCCTCGTCTTACGTCAAGCCACATTTAAATGACTTGATCCTGTCCTCCTTCTTTCTCTCCACAGTACATGACGCACAGCAAAATAAAAATAAAAAAACGTTTGGAAAATAGGAAAAAGCATCACAGCATGCAGCACACTCGCACATTGTCAGCGGAGAATAACAAGAGCCACGTACCTTTCCGATGGACGTGACACCTGGCCGGAGAGTTGCGCGAGAGACTACAAGAAGAGACGAGCGGCCATCCTGCGTGCGCGTGCACGCGTGTGCACGCGGGAGGGTGTATAGACAGAGGAAGGAACTTGGCATGTGCAGCGTGGCGGCATCGGCGGTGCGCTACGGTGCGGTGCGGCGCGCTCTGATGCGGTGCGCGCCAGGATGCGGCAACGACCGTCTGCAGACAGCCGTGCTAGTGCACAGTGCAGCGCGATGGGAGGGAGGGGTGGGGGCGTTGCGGGGTGGGCGGGGGTGAGGTGGGGTGGGAGGAGGGGGGACCATGGCTCAGCGTTAACTCATATGGGGTGTTGCGCGTGCGCGCGCACGCACGCACTTAACGTCGCACCAGCAAGCTGCCCCGTCGTGCGGTCATTTCTGATGACGTCACACGGGGCAGCCGCCGTTTCAAGCTGAGGACGAAGGAGCAGTAAAATCGGCTTCAAGGTAGAGAGAGTCATCTACCTCATTGGATTTCCAAATTAAAACAAGTGTGGCATGGGAAATCAATTATATGAATAACATCAACTTCGATCCATGCATAATAATTGAATCGTCTTCCACTAGGTGATGCGTCTACTTTTTTTCGGCTGTGCGCCAGGCTCATAAATGTTGTGGAAAACATGAATCATTTTGCTCCTCCCTATGATGCTGTCAATTGAAATACTGGGGATTAATATCAGCGCTTTGCATCATTCAAGTGTCATCTCAATAATACATGACGCAATGAAGCACCTCGGAAGGACGCTCCCGCCCACCTGAAAGTTTACAAATAACACTCAAGTCTATTTGACTCATCAACTTATTCCGCCACGAGAGCAACGGCTGGGTACGGACGGAGAAAAGCCAATTCGTCAGCCGGATGTGTTTGCAGTGTGAATGCAATTTGTCCATTGGAATGAAGCAAGTGTGAAATGTGTTTGTACAGCAGATGTCTTAAGACACTACAACACCCCTCGAAGCCTCGGCCGTGGCTATAAAAGAGAAAATATTGACACAGAGCCTTGTTGTTGCTTCTTCCGACATGCACAAAAAGTGCTGAGACCAGTTTGACTAAGGCTCCAAGCATCCATCCATCCATCCACACACACACGCGTCATTGATTCCGTGAGGCAACAAACGATACACGAAGGCACCACAAATTCAACGCTTCAGCAAACAAGCGGTTGTTGCAAACGTAAACTCTGAACTCGACTGACTGCCTGCCTCAGCATAGTCGCTTGAGTGTGAAAAGTCACTTCCGCCTCACCGGGAGATCCGTGAAGATGTACCGGCCGGGATGTCGCTATGTGACGGGGGGAGGAAACGTGACTGCAATTTGTTCACAAGGTCAAAGTGGTCGTACGGAAAGTGAATCCTCGGCCAGATCGAATGCCTCGCTGAATCCCAGGGGAGCGCTGAAAGGCTCCCTGAGCTGTTTTTTGTTCAATCTCAGACTCCGATATTTGAAGCAAACAAGCAGACCTGCTGTGTCACGAGGCGCTGGAGGTCAGGACAGCAAGTGGTACGCAGCAAAATTCGATATTCATGCCGACACTTTTGCTTTACTGCCACATCAGCCAACAGTGACAATCACAACGATGTATTATTAGGATTATTTTTTTGAGGCAGACTTTCAATTTTGAGGAATATCAGAAAAGGCTCATTTGTCGAGCTGAGAAACACAATCCCGACTGCTTCATCTTGTACTTAAAAATCTACTGCAGTGTGTTAAAAGACAATAACAACAAAGTTGACACTATTGCAACACTAACAGTTGAAACATTTACGTTCATCTTTGCTTACCACTAGAGGGAGCCGTGTACCCCAAAATGTCCGCCTCGGTCCAAAACTGACTGACTTTCTTATGTATGCAGGGAAATGCGTTTTTTTTTTTGTAGGTCTACTGTTAGGCAAGCCCCCTTTTGGGGCTTTCGACTTGGGATTGTTTTGTCATGTTTTACTCTTCATCTTCTTTTGTTTTTGTTGTATGACTCATTTTGGAGAGCACTTTGTATGCAGCGGTGGTTGTTTTAAAGTGGGCTATAAATAAAGTTGAGTTGAGTCCAACTTTACGAAAACGCTTAAATCTCAAGAGGCAAAATCCCGAAGGCTGAGAGCGGAACGCTACTAAACCGGCATTAGCAAAAGCAAAGATATGCGACGTGAGGTAAGAGGCTAAAACGGCAGATTGTTCGGATTTCTGCGCTAAAAATACTTCTTGAAGCTCACGGTGAGAACGTCTCAATTGCATAAGAGAAAAAAAAAAAAAGAACAAACGAGATGATGGAGGCACATTTACAATCTCTTTATGTCCACATTGATTGTAATTCCGCCGCATGGATAATGGCCGACAGTCTTGTTGACTGAAGGTGACCCTGGGTCAACTTGAAAGTGTTTTTCTGGAGTGAACGCGGGAAGAACTCGAATGCGAGAAGCCTTTGAACAAGTTGAAAGAAAAACTAATGAAGCCCCTCGCAGGCCTCCTAATCCGTCTTGTCGGCACCACGTAGGCCTGAACGCAGCTCACGACTTTCCTTCCCACTGTGAAGATGTTTGTGATGTTCCTCTCATCTATTTGTGACCACACCCCCCGCCCCGCCCCGCCTCCCCTTCCATCGATTGATGTTGGACATCAACGGAGGCGGCTTCCACCATCTTTGTCCATTGTTTGTTTACGTCTTAGACAAGACTAGAAAGTTTTCGTCAGGCTTCGTATCGGTCAAAGCGAAAAGGAGCTGGCGCTCCGCACTGACCTCTGACATCGGGGGAAAAATGGGCAGAGTGGCGCGTGATGAACAGCTGCAGTTGATGCTCAAGGTCGCATCGGTTGAGGTCCACGTCCCAAGATCGGATTCCTGTGATGGGAAGAGGAAAGACGAAGCTTTCAGTCCCTGCGGCATCGGTTATATAACAAACTTGAAGTCAAAGTCTTTTCACACTTTCATCTTAGACACTTTTTGGATTTAGGAAGTAGGATTATGTTTCAAGCTGGCAAGATAAAACGCAATGGAGCTTTTTTTTTTTTTTTTTTTTTTTTTTGTGTTTTGACCTTAAATGTTCCCTCGCAGTCTGTTCCTACAAATGCTGACTCACTCTTGGCTCGAGTTCTCCGAGAGCCGATCACATGACCGGGAGGAAAATACAATACTTCATTTATTACAAACCGATTCACATATAGCAAGGGGACAACCACAAAGATAAAGAAAGAAAAAAAACGCTAAATTGATATCCTACTATTTTGGGCACTTTATATGCCGCAATTGAGTCACATACAATAGAATGCAACATTAGCATAATTATTATTATGCAGCTGTGCGCCCTCGGCGAGTTGAAATTAAAATTGAGATCGTCCAAAGAGCTTCTCCTCAAGACGGCCTATCCCAGCGGCGGCACACCCAGAACTGGTCGCCAGCCAATTGCATAGATAGACAAACACCCATTCACACTCACAATCACACCTACGGGCAATTTGGAGTTGAAAGTGCAGATCTTTGGAATTTGTCAGGAACCCGGAGCACTCGGAGGAGGCACGGGGAGAACACGCAAACAGGAAGGCCAGAGCCGGAATCGAACCCTGCACCTCAGAAATGTGAGGCGGACATCTTTCACCGTACCAACAACAAAAAAAAATATGAAAGATAACAGCGACGCTGAAAACAATTCAATAAATAATGTTGTGTGTGCTCTATGTTCAACTTGGGACATTTCAGTGCGACTGCGCCAATGGTGCAATGCTGCGCCAATATTTACAGGATGTTTGTGCTGACGTTGCTACATTTGCATAAGTTGAAGAGTTGGCCACTGCCACGCACTCACCGGCATCGATGTGCCCTCGGACGGCGTCCAGCTGCTGCTCGGTGACGACGTCGCCGATCACCACCAGAACGTAGTGGCCGGCCCGGTTGAAAGGCGGCCCGCGTCGCCGTCTCCCTCCTCCTCCTCCTCCTCCACCGGCGGCAGTGCGGTACCGGAGGAGCTCTTCGAAGGCGGGCAGCCGCACGCACGATGAGCCCCCTTCGTCCTCCTCCACCGCCGGGAGAGCACCCCGCGCCGGCATCTCCATGGCAACACGCCTCGGGGATGACTCTGTCATCGCCATGACAACCGGACGTGTGCAGGCGGCGAAGGCGAACGCGGTGGAGGAGTGCGGGAGTGAGAGGATGCTGAGTAAGCGAAGAGGAGAGAAAGGCGGGGGGTGGGAGAGAGAGAGAGAAGAAAGCGGAGATAGAGGAGGGGAAAGGGAGGGAGGGAGGGAGGGGGGGAGGGAGAAAGAGGGGAGATGGAGAGACAACAGTGAAAGTGATGAGGGCATAAGAAGAGTTAAAAGGAGGGAGAAAGAGAAAAGGAAGAAGGCAACAATTGTAAATGTTTCATTATTCCCATCTTAAATCCTCTAGAGCGGTACAAATTTACCCATTTTTAACATTTAGCCATTTCTTAAGTGTAATCCACACCACACGTCATGTGGTACCAAGACTGACCTGTGGGGGACAGCAGGATGTCATCCTCACCGACGAAGCCTGCTTCAGTGTCGGGATCGATAGGTGCTGCCATCTGCTGGAGAACCTTTTAAAATTCAGAGTTTACGTTTGAGCAGATTTTACAAGCGGTAAAGAAGTTGTTCATCCAAAAACGAGACTATTTAAAATTATAAAGAAAAAGATTCAATAAAAAAAAAAAAAAATATATATATATATATATATATATATATATAATTATAATATATATAATTTTGTGTTGTGCAAAATTTGTAAATGTTGATTGAAAATAAACTTCACTAATCACTCCATTTAAATGCAGAAGAGTGGTTAAATATAGTTCATAAATACAGAGATTGAAAGCAAAGCATTTTATTGTTAGATGTTACATTCAATATTTTCATACCAAAAGGCACAGAACCCACTGAGACAAAAAAATACATATTATAAACATCTGGATGCAGGATCAATGTTAAATTAATGAGACCAATTCATTTGCTGCAAAAACAATTCTGATTCATCACAGAAGTGATACATCCCATAATAAAAGGCACACAGCTAATCTATATTCTACAATAAACCGTTATTTTGCATGTGCGTCTCCTGAGCAACCAGTTCCGATTTCTCACGTGACCTGAAGCAGCTTTTAAATTATACTTCTAGTCGAAGTCCAACGAGATCAAAATGTATTCCGATAGCAAAAGGAACGTTCAGCTATTATCGAAATTATTTCATCTAGCACTGAAAGAAAAAGGCTACATTACATTACATACTTCTTTTGCATGCTGCCAATAAGAAAAAAAAAACGGTTATAAACTCAAACGCAATTGGTTTTAATCACAGAAAGAAAATAAAGCCAAGTGGAAGTCAAATGCGATACGATTCCAGATGCTTTGGCAGGGACTGCTGTTTTGGTTAGCAACAGAGTTCAATTTGGAAGTTGATTGGAATGGTGTCTGTCAATTTTTTCCCCCTATTGTGAAAATGGGTATGTTTATGAGCGAAAGACACTGTCATTGGCCAGCAACAATATTTTTGAAAACCGCATGTTAGTCTTGACAACAAAAGAAAAAAAGAAGTCAAAAAAGGTGGAACTAAGAGGGCTTGATTTGAGGAAATGAGATATTGGAATGATTCAGCAACTGAACATTTCTCGCTCATTGGACAATTGGGAGCACGTTTGTTAGGATTCAGCAAAAAAAAAAAAAAAAAAAAAATTCTATATTGAACTGCCAAACAACACCAGGCTCAGGATAGAAAAACTATCAAATGCTTGTAAAGAATCTCACACATGCTGGTGGGAAAAAAAAAAAAAATCCACCCACAATTTCCAAAAATGAGCGTTGCCAAAAAGTGCGAGCAAAATATACAAAGCTGAGACCAAGTGAAATGAACACAGACAATCAGTCAATGTGTCTCCCGCTCCAGCCACAATGCACCTGCTGTGCTTGTCTGGCACCGTGATGGTGGCTGTCTGTACGTACGAGGGCGCTCTCACCTTGCTCAAAAGGTCCACACGTTACAAAAATGGACACAAACCTGCCCACCCGATGATAACATGCTGACCTCCACCTGAGCTGATAGCTTAGCGCGAGCTAGTTGTTAGCCTGGAAGGCTCCCTGGGCTGCTGACGAGGCTGCGCCGGCGGCGGCGTTTTGGAAGGTTTTGTTGGTAAAGATGCCCTGCGAGAACTCCTGCTGGGCCTTGTGGAAGCTGGCCCCGGTCCGGCGGTACATGCCGTGAACCTGCCGCAAGGGGGACGGACACGCGTTAGCTCCTGGCACCGGTTTTAAACGTCAAAGTGACTGCAAACGGGGACAAGTATCACCAAACGCCGCGTCGTTAGGTCCGAGTCACAAAATAAAATAAAGTTGACAATATTTACAATTGACAATAATATCATATGTATGCTATTGCAATGAACAACCGCTAGGGGGCGGAAATGAGAAGAATAAAGGGCAGTATAGAAGTTAAAGCATTAAATCATGAGAATAAAAAAAATATGCATAGAAAAGGCGCATTGCGGTTTCTCACCATCTTGAGGAGAATGACGGACATGACGGCGCAGATGGTGAAGAGGATGGCCACGATGATCATGATGGCGCCCACTGCTTTGGACGTGTTGATGACGGAGAAGGCGGCGATCCAACCACTGTGCGCCGACAAACGTTTTAGGCGGCGGAAGAACAGTTAGCAAAAAAATGTCGGGCCAGTGAAACCTCCAAAATGGTGGTAGAGATAGAAAATAAATATTTGCATATTAAACTGCAATCACATTATTGAGGAAAAAAAAAAAAAAACATTCGATTTTCCCCCCCCCCCCCAAAATTGTTATGTTCTGACTATGCTGATGTCCACTTTTGGGGGTTCCACTGTAATGTTGAGTCTTGTCACAAGTCAGGAAAAAAAATTAAAAAAGAATGAAACTGTTAGGTGTTACGAGAAAGAGCATAAGATTTGTTGCCAACTGTGTTTATATATATATATTAAAAAAAAGTTTTTTTGTTTAATCTCACACTTACAGCAAGAAAATCAGCGGAGAGGCTGAAGGTTGCCAAGTCTCAGCAAACGAGGAGAGGAAGAGGACAAAGAGTGCAACTTAGCAGGCAAGAAAGTTGACAATAGAAGAACAGCAAAAACAAAATATACAGGCAAGAAAGTCAAGCAATTCTGGAAACAAACCTCACCCGAGTTTCTTGCTAGTAAACATTTGGCTCCGTACAACATTTAGTTATTTCGTTTATTATTATTGATATTTATTTATTTATTTATTTACCTATCTTTAATTTGAATGATTTCAATTTGGCGCAATCGCAACGACAAAACAGAAGGGTAGCAAAATGGAAACGTGCGATAACCGAAGACGTGCACGAGCGGCACGGATTTTACCGAGCAGATGTCGACGGAAACAAAGTTTGAATTAAAAAAAAAAAAAAAAAAGAAAAGCCCACCTGTTGCCCCACTTGGGGATGCCCACCGACTGAATGATGAAGATGACCACTTGGCAGAAGAAGACGAAGAAGAAAAAGAAGAAGCTGAAGGAGCTGTCGGTCCTGAGGATGCCACAAACAAAATTGATATTTAAAATGTTTCACTCTCTCATTTGGGAAGCAAAATAAATCATCGACACTAATCCCCAAAAAATAATACGAGGCGGAAATAAACCCGGAAGCCTCGTCTTTGCACTCACTTGAAGGCCTTGTAGACGGGTCGGTACCAGCAGAGGAAGGAGCAGGGAGCGAAGAGGATGAGCCAGAGGATGGAGAGGCCAAAGTCCACCCCGTAGGAACTGGACGTGGTGAAGAAGGCCAGACAGGCCAGCATGTTGAGGAAGAGCGTCACGCAGTTGACTGCCAGAGGGAGGAGCGAGCGGCCGTTATACTCCGTCCGGGCGGGTACTCGAGTACGCGCCCGCGCTCACTCGGGACCACTCACACATCCAGAGGTAGTACATCATCTTGCACACCCTCTGATACTCGCCGGGGATCTCCTCGGAGAAGTCTTGGTAGAAACATGGCTTGATGGGGAAACTCTTGGGGAGCGGGGGCCAGTTGTTTGCTTTACCTGCCGCACGTGTGACAATGTTATCTTCATTTCCACAAGTGCGAGCACGGTCGGTTGGCCGTGGGACGGACCTGAGGAGCCTTGGCTCTGGAGCTCCTTCTCTCTGCGGTCCAGCTCTGCGGCTTTCCTCTCCAGCTCCTCCTGCTGCCTCAGCAGGTTGGCCTGTGCCGCCGTGGCGGTCGCCTGTGGGGGCAATTCCGACAACAGTCTTGACTTTTTGCACGTCTTTGGTCATTCCGGAGGTAGCAGAGGTCAACATTTGCTTAGCAGACAGAAGCCATGTTTTAAAAAAAAAAAGGAAAGAAATAGCAGCGGGGCCAAATGGCTCTGCAACAGAGTCAATTTGGAATGTTGAAAAGAAATCAAAATAAAATAAGGTAAAATAAAATACAAATCAAAAACCACTCAATTCAATTAGCCTTCAAACGACGACTCGCGCGATGTGTAAATGGAGCCGCTGCGTAGGTAATGCGATGCGCCTTAACGGAAAACGAGACGACTGCAGGTCTGGCAAATGACGCTACAAAGTGGATGAAGATTTTTGTAGACGCTGCGTGACTCACCTGCGGGGTGGGCTCGGACGAAGGCTGCAGTACTGCCGGTTGGTACGGAGTGGTCTGACTAGCCAGGTCCTCCAAAAGAAAAATGTCATGTCAGGATGGCGACAAAGTGAAGATGAAATGCAATGAAGCAGTAAAAGGTCTTACTGTGGCAGGGAAAGGGTTGAACTGCTCAACAGGTTCCACGCTGGAGCTTGTCGCCTGTGTGACAGCCGGGTCCTGGAAAAAGAAATCAAAGCACGACTTGGTCAATTTCTCTTGACGAAAAAATAAATAAAAATACTCTCACGACACATTTTGAATAAGCCCTTCTCTGTGGATTAAGTGCGCAAAATAAGGAAGACTTTCCAAAAGCGCGGCCCCATTTTCTTGCTGTGTTTTCACTACGCATCTGTAGATGCTGTCCCAATACTTTCGTCCAAATGTTGACACCGGACTGCATGATCAAAGCATTACGCAAACTCGAAGCTAACTTATCGGCGCCGGACGCACCTGTAAACATTCCCAGCCGGGCTCAACTATTGTCTCCTCTTCCTGTGTTGCGGGCAAAATATGTTTGAAGGTTGCTGAACTTGCTGAAATTAAAGCCAGTAGCACCAACATTTGGAATTGAGACACGCAGCAGAAAGGATTCAACCTAAAAAAGTTCAATCCAACTCAGAAAGTCATGTTTTCATGTACCACTAGGGGGAGCCCTAGAGTGGCACATAGGCCACACCGGTCGAGAGAAGAACATTAAATTGAGGTTCTGTCAGTTTAGGGATTGGGGTTAGGTTTTTATTTGAAGAAACAGGCAACCAGGATGAGTCAGGAAATGAACAGGAGCATCCAGCCTGGGCGTAACACACAAATGTAAAACCAGACTTTGACATTTTGTTTAGTTGCAAATGTTAGGGTTTGTTTTGCATGCTTGTGCAACACTGCTAACGGACAACAAGTCACTTTATGAGAAATTGTAGAAGACTTCAAAAGTGTCACTTTAGAACATTGTCTGCACAAGTAGGAAAGATGGTCCTTGTCCATGAAAAAAGGCAATGAATTCAATTGAAAACAGCCAGATGGAGGTCAGACTGTGCCGTTTGATGACGCTGCATAAAGCTGAGCAGGAAGGCTCAAGAAAATTCAATAAATCTTAACCTCTGTGAAACAGGAAGTGAGATAAGACGCTACAGAACACATCAACGACAAAGGAGTGTCGGTGTCTTAGCGTGGGTATGAATTAAATCTTAAACCTGTTTATTGGAATGAATGCGAGACAGAGCGAGGGGCTGGCCAGACGGCCACTGTGTACCAGCTGCTGACAGCTTATTTATTTAGCTTCATCTCCCCGCCTAGCAATCAAACAGTCGCGTACTCTTGTCGGTTGTTAACGCGCGTGACACTTTGCAGTGGTTAAATTGTGAATCAATGACTCACAATTCATGTGTCATGCGAGATCATCAGGTGTGCTGCTGGAAATGTATCTTTGCACATTACTCTATGCCAGTGACGTATAATGACAGGCAGAACAATTAAAATGCTAGATGACAAATTGGCAATTAACCTGTGGACACGTTTTTTGAAAAAAAAAAAAAAAAATCCAAGGTAAATTGTGCGTGTTGACTCAACAATGGTTGGGAAACATAAATCATAATGTGGCTTTTCATCCAACATACAAACATTGTGTGCCCCTTGGAAACCTTGATTCTGTACACGCCTTCAATTGTAAAATTGTCTGGGTAAGGTCCTTTTTGTTGTGTTGCAGATTCGGAAAGTTGATATGTTTATGGCTTAATTGGCTCATATCCTCCACGAACAGCATTGTGATCAATCTTAAGTGGCTACTGCTGAGCTGGCCAGCTCAACCTGATTTCACATAAAAAAAAACAACACTACGTGGTTGGAAACAAATTCATGTGGTCAGAAAGGTTGATCAATTTGGCGTGGTAACAACTGTAACGCGGTTCAAAAGTTTAGACACACATTCCTTGTTGGTTACAAGTTAACTTCCTACAATTGAGCCAAACGACATCCCACCCTGCTTTCCATGAGAAGCGCTCTGATTGGCCGATGGCCTGTCAATTATACACATTCACCCAATAGCAATAGAGACAGCAGGCTGACACGCCCAACAACATCCACCCAACAAGTTTGTTTCCTGACGAGCTGGCTACTAGCTACCTCTCGAGATCGAATTGACAGCCACCGAACACATCCGTTTAGCGTCACTTCAGCACTTACATTAAAAGGGTTGACGCCAGCCGGCTCGGCGAAGGGGTTGTCATCAAACGCCGACATATTTCTTCAAGACTCTCGGTGATTCAAATAATAAAGAGCCAACTCCTCACCGCCACTGAAATTGCGTCCTCAAGCCACTTCCTCGACTCGAGTGTAGATCGCATGCGCACACTGGCAGCTGCGTGATGACGTCAACGTCACCCTGCCACGCACAATCCAGGAGGCGCGAACACGGGTCGCATTAAACTTGTCATGCCAGTAATTATGCAAATTAAAGATCATTAGGACGCACAAAGAACTGGGTTAATTTGAATTAGGGATAACAGATGAAAATTCATGACACGGGAAGAAAACGTAAATGACAAACACAGTCAAATAAAGAGTGCGCGTCAGATTTCAAATAGACACAGAAAAAGACGGCTAAAAATGAGCCTTAATTATCGAAATTCATTGCTAATAGAAATTTAACTGGGTTTTATATTTGTATTTTTATGCCATTTATGCTCGGCTTAGTACTTATAACAGCTCTTTTAACTACAATTGTTGACCTACTCTGTCCACCTCTGCCTCTGAGTAAAAAGATTTGTATTTGTTTTGTGCAATGTGACTTGGCACGAACAGACGCTTTTACACCGAAAAGTCGCTGGGTCCTTCGTGACGTCACAGCTTGAGTGACAGCTCGGTCGCCGTCATGGAGGAAGTAAGAGGTGAGCTTCTCGTCTCCTCTTCAACTGAGTTCAACCATTCAATCAAGCGATCGATGCCTTTTAAATCCGTCAAGCTAATTGGATTGTGGAAAACGAAAAGTGCACATTTTGACACAATGGAAACGTTCGCTCACTGGGTAGCTAGTTTGCTAGCTAGCCTCTCTGTTATGTCCCCGTGAAGTAACCAGAGACTTTTTGTTGTTGTTGTTGGTTTGAAACAACCGCGAGGTCAATGAACGCAGACACTGTAATGTGTGAGGAGAACACTGTGCATTGTGCTCAAATCTGCTTAGTCGTGGTTTTTTTTTTTTCCTCCTGTCTAATACCGCAGCCCCGCTGCGGCTTCTCGCTGCTCCACACATAGGCAGGCGCTTTTGGAGTTTGACGTCTACTTCAAATGACATCGCAGCCAAAGTGACTCTCGAGTTACCTCGGTTGACGACGCACGTAGGTCGGAACGCTCCGGCATCTACAACGGATAATTCCAATAAATAGGTGTACATCCGTCTAAGCCACACAATAGTGACAATTCTGTGGGAAAAAAAAACGTATGGCGGTAACTGAGTGCCATGTTAGTTGTATTCCTTTATTTACCTCTATTTTACATTCTTCTGGTTGTTGAAGGCCAGAAAGGTGCATTTGTAGCGTTCTGAACAACACTGTGTTTTCCCCGCTCGCTTGCGTTTTAGTGTTTCCACTGACCTGTGCTGTGCAAAACTATGCATGGGGAAAAGTGGGCCTAGACAGCCAAGTGGCCAAACTGGTGCTCGGCGGGGACCCCTTGGCCGTCGTCGAGGATGGCAAACCTTACGCCGAGGTAGGCCGGCTGAAATACAGTCCCGCTCCTGCGGGGGTTCTCGCGAAGGTCATCAGTTCAATTGACATTGCCATGGCATGACATGATGGCGCTTTGAATTATGTTTCACAGGGCCGCATTGTAACTATAAATCGATCAAATCAAGACGCTTTGAAAGTGCACGAGTCAGCGTAACCCGAGCGCGTTGGCGTCGTGGTCCTTTTTGCCTCGTTCCAGCTGTGGATGGGCGCTCACCCAAAGGGCGACGCCCAGATCAAAGACAACCGCATCGCGCAGACCACACTGGGTCAGTGGATCGCCCACTTCCCTGCGTGCCTAGGCTCCAAGGTCAAGGACACCTTCCAGGGCCAGCTGCCCTTCCTCTTCAAGGTCCTCTCCGTTAACACCGCCTTGTCCATACAGGCTCACCCCAACCGGGTGAGTACGCACACACACACCAATGAGCATCTTCTGAGGCGAGCTTAGCCATGATCCTGGCTCGGACTATTTTCCATCTTCCATTTAGGAGTTGGCCGCTCGTCTTCACGCTCAGTTTCCCGAGCACTACCCGGACAACAACCACAAACCAGAGATGGCCATCGCTCTCACACGCTTCCAGGGCCTCTGCGGCTTCAGGCCGGTGGAGGAGATCCTCGGCTTCCTCAAGTGTAAGTGCCATGAGAATTTTCACAACCGGCCAAATAAAAACACACCCGGTTGATGTCACGCATCAGCCGTCCCGGAGTTCCGCGCTCTGGTGGGCAAGGAAGCGGCCGAGGAGCTGCGGAGCGGCGCGGGAGACGCCGGCCGCACCAGGCAGGCGCTGAAGAAGTGCTTCACCAGGATGATGAACTGTGAGAAGAAAGTCTTTGTGGATCAACTCAACATGCTGGTCAAGAGAGTCACCGAAGAAAGTAAGCGACGACGGATCGATCGGACCCGAGCGTCGTGACGAGCGTCTCGTGCGTTTGCGTAGGCTCGGCGGGCAAAGACACGGCGAGCAGTAACGGCGAGCTGCTGCTCCGCCTCCACTGCCAGTACCCCGGCGACATCGGCTGCTTCTCCATCTACTTCCTCAACCACGTGCTCTTGGAACCCAACCAGGCCATGTTCCTGGGCGCTAACGAACCTCACGCTTACCTCTACGGAGGTCGGTAGGAGCTTCGGCGGCTTTCTGCTCCATTTTCCTCATTTTTTTTTTAACTATCAGATTGCATCGAGTGCATGGCGTGCTCCGACAACACGGTGAGAGCCGGCCTGACCCCGAAGTACATCGACGTCCACACGCTGTGCGAGATGCTCAACTACAGCCCGAGCCCTTCCGCCGCCAAGATTTTCCCGCCGGTTCAGGACGCCTCGGACCCTTGCGTCACCGTCTACGACCCGCCCGTGCCGGACTTTGCCGTCATGAGGATACAGGTGAAAGAAAATGATGGAGGAAACGGCAAAAGTTGAAACATCTCACCACTGTGGCTTCTGCAGGTGCCAGCCTCCGTCAAGCAGTACACGCTGGCGCCCGTGGACAGCGCCAGCATCCTGCTGGTCATCGAAGGCGACGCCAGCGCTTCCTCGCCCGCCGCCCCGTCCGACGTCAGCCTGAAGCGGGGCAGCGTTTTGTTTGTGTCGGCCAACGAGAGCGTGACGCTGCACGTGGCCTCTCCGTCGGGTTTGACCATGTTTCGGGCCTGCTGCCTCCTGTAGGAGCAGTCGTGACCCAGCAGCAAATTGTGGCGCTCAGATGAAGAACGCACCACTTGCACAATAGTTCAATCACTTGAAAGGCAACCCGCCCACCAGGGCTATCCAAAATACAGTCCGGGGGCTATTTGTGGCCCGATGGCGATTTTTTAGCGGTATGCAGCATGTGCTAAAAATAACATTTGTCTCGTCCTGCATTTCCTCACCATTCATCCGACACAATATGGTTCAAAGCACAGTACGGTATCTTCTGGACCTCCAGCTTTTTATATCACGTCAAACAGGGTTGATTCATGTCTTTTAGCTGTCTATGACATTTCTGCACCAATGTGAAAATGAAGAATTAGGAAAATAACGGAAGGCTGAAGCCAATTAGCATCTTAATCGTGATTTCAATTTGGCCAAAATGGGAAAATGTGTTTAGAAATAAAGATAATTGCTGGAAAAAAGGATTCTAGATTTGACACCAAACACTGGTACAAGAAATGCAACATTTACACTGGTAGAGAATGCGGAACATGTTCAACACGTTTCATTGTTCTGTTGAGGAATGCAGAATGGCGTTCAGAATGCGTGCATGAAGAATGAAAACAAAAAAACAAAAGCAAAAATATTGACTGTACGGTGCCGAATACGGAAACGCCAACGCTCTACTTTCCGCGTTTCCAGTTGGATCATCCAAGCTTGTGATAGATGATAACAGAACTCACCTTTTATGCAGTAAAAAAAAAAAACAGTGCCACTTCTATGGTTATCGTCACATGCTTCCTCTTTGGGGGTTCTACTGTAAGCAAAAAAGAAAACAAAACAAATTACAGGAAATATTTCCTGCCGGAGGAAAAAAAACATCCATCAAAGCATGACCGACAAAGGCAAATGTTTAAGTTGAAAATGCTGCATCAAGTTTGATAAAACTATTTTAACGTTGAATATATTTGATGGACTTGAGATGTATTTTCCGATCCTTGTGTTCTACTTCCTGTTACCTATGGCCAAGAAGTGCACTTTGTTCTAACCAGCTGCAAGTTTTTATTTCACTACTGATGTTTTGATTAACGCTGGATGTCGTTTCCCGCATGCTCCGGTCAAAATGTTTGATCAGCAGATGTCAACCCAACGTTTTCTTTCATTGAAGTTGAGCTTTTCAGTCACGTGTTTGTTAGCATTCTGATTTGCACTTTTAGGCTTCTTTTTGTTGTTGTTGTTTAAATAGTGTTGTGAGTATTCTGGAGCAAAGCCTTGCCGTCGCATGGGAACTGCAGAAAATGTTAACGTCAAAGTGCTTCAATAAAAGCTTTGCGCTGTCTCTAGACTGCCCATGTGGCAGGTTTTATTTATAGATTTATATATTTTTTTCCTGACTGCCAATGGGCCCATGAGCAAAGCGATTGTCCTCCTGCATTTTAAGAGCCAGTAAAAAAGATTTATTTGGCAGTAGAAAAATAATGCCACAGGGTTCATCTGAGTATGAGATGACTTTCGAAGCTGAATTAAAACCGTATCATTTGGTCACCGATGTCAACTCTTAAGTTCTGCCGCGCTCCCATGGATATTCTTGACTGGTTGTTCCAGGTGCTGCCAAAGGAGGCGCTGTCCTGGCAGCAGGCGCTTGCCTTTGGGAGCTCTACTCAATTCGTCGTTGGCGGCGGCGACCTTCTTCACGTCACTCAGACTGAACGTGTAGTGTGCCAGCATCTCCGGCTTGGGTTGCAGCACGTAGTAAAGCTTCTGCAAAGAGAGCACGTCCTCAAAAGCGTCGTGAGCGTTGTAGTCCAGGCCCATCAACTCCTTCACTAAGTACTCCTGCTTGAAGCTGCGCATGCCGCAATCCCTCAGCACCTCCCGGGCCAACTGCAACGTGTCCACGTAGCCGGCGACGGACGCATCGAACTGCGCTCGGAGGCCCGTCTCGTCCAGGGCCCGGGTCAGAGGTCGGCAGTCGAAGCGGCGGATGTTGTGGCCCGCCACCAGGGGGCGATGGAGCCGTTGAAGGAAGGCGAGGAAGGACAGCAGCACCTCCCGCAGGGGGCTGGTGGGCACCTGGCGGCCGTGCAGATAGAGGCGCCGTCGGCGCACCCTGAGGCCCGTCACCCTGGCGGCGCCCGGTTCCATTCGACAGCGAGGGACTGTGTAGAGGTTGAGAGAGCAGCCTCCGCTCAGCGCCGCCAGCTGGACCAGCTCGCACGTTGGACCTGATGATGACGACGACACTTGAAGAATGTTCAACGCTGACTGGCGTGCCTCAACTTTTAAAGCCACAAACTTTGTGGTGCTATTACGATACAATGGGCTCCAGCTAACAATTATTTTAATCTTGGCAAAACCTGTGGATTATTTTGTCAGTTTATCAATGAATCGATAGTTTCTCCACTTGCTTGATTGGCATTGTGGTTTAAACAATGTCCTTTTGAAGCAATTACGTGATTAATCGATGGGATCGTTCAAAGAATGCTCAGTTCTATGACTTCATATTAATCCTACGGAAATTTTGAAACATGTTTCTGATTCGCATTAAGTTGCGTGCTCATGGAGTAAATCAAACTTGGAAGTCATAGAAGCGTTGTAACTCTAAAGATTTCCAACTTGAGGGGTTTTATCCTAAAAACTAACACAGCATTTGGACATTTACCACAGTAATTTGCACCCAAGTTTTTTTCCAGCTTACCCAGTCCAGTTGTCTCTAAATCGAAGAACACAATGGGCTGCTGAGAGGAGCCATCTGCCCCTGACGTCTCCATGGTGTTTGTCAACGTTCAAAAAGCTCAGAACTTGACGAGTCATAAAGAAAAGAAAAGTATTTGGCGTGTCCAGAAGGTCCGCCAGACTAGAATTTAAAAGTCCTCTTCTTTGTCTATTTTCCGCCGTTGATTCAAAGAAAAACAATTGATTGCCCTCTAGCGGCAAACAAGTGAAATTCAGTTTTCCGATTCCCGTATGCTGCGTAACAAAATCTACTCCCCTAAACAGTCATCCTATTTTTTTTTGTCTTCCTTTTAAAAAGAGAATGTAAAGAAAACGGATTAGAAACACACGAATAGGTCAAATCAAAAGTAAAATATTGCATGAGGACATTTCAACAGGTCATTGTCAAGTGTAAAAATGTGTTAGCAAGATAAGTACTACAATGAATATAATATTTTTTTAATGCAATTTTGAAAATGATATAAAGATAAATCATAGCAATGCATCTACAAAGATAATTTTCAAAACTCGTTTTGTCACCTACAACACAGATAAAAGCTCTTTTCATGAAATGATCAAAAATCACAGTCAATTATAAATGAAAACACAAAGCATCTCATTTCAGTGGTAATGTTTGTGTCCCAACTGAAAAGTTGTGGGTTCAGTCATCATCCTAGTGTCCTTTTCAGTGTCAATACTGTCAGCTGATAAAAGCCGTAGACAAATATAAAAGGTCTGATTAAATTGCATTTCCCCCCAAATATGTTCACCACTTTTGGGAATCCTAATATTGCATAATTGCCATTTTGGGCAAGAAAAAAAGTGACAAGCTTTCGCAGGCCGTAGAACATGACATGAGGCCAAAAGGCCTTGACCTTGTCACTTGTGCTGTATTTGGTCCACAGAAGTCTGGGGCCGTGTTGAAAAGCCACTGACGTTCAACTCACGCCATACCGTGCGCTCGCTTCTGTTTTTAGAAATTATGATTTTGCCATCAAAAATGCTTTCAGACTATTTTTTTGTTCTTCCATAGATAGGTTGAGGGAAAACGAAAAATCCTAGCGGCAAACTTAATATTCCGCTTGGCATGTTTCTTAAAAAAAAAAAAAAAGAAAAGGAAATTCAAGTCTTGCAATTAGGGAACTGAAAATAGTGACAAGCAAAATGAGGGGGGAAAAAATGCTGATTATAGATGACTAAAATGCAATTTGGTTACAGATTTCTTGCCAAAGTAGCATAAAGCAGACACACGATTTGATTAGCGAGCGCACAAAAGTGACGTGGCCAACTGGATCTGACCTCCAGGGCTTCGATAGGAAGTGTGCTCTAGATCAAGCAATTCAACACGGCCATCCTGCCCGGCTTCCACTTGCGAAAGAGCTCTTGCAGCATCTTGGCATCCTCCAGCGCGTTGTGGGCGTCGTAGGATTTGTCCAGGAAGTACTCCACCATGTACGTCAAGGAGTAGCTATAGAAATTGCAGAACATCCTCTTGCTGAGCAGAAAGGTGTCCAGGTATTTGGACACGGCCCTCTGAAACGGGCCCAGGAGGGAGAACTCTTTCAGCACCCGGTTCAGGACGGGCGCGTCAAAGCGGTTGGCGTTGTGGGCGGCCAGGTACAGCGGCCCGCAGAAAGAGGACAGGAACTCCACGAAAGAGACCAGCGCCTGGCGGAGTGGGACGGTGGCCATGGCTTCCCCGTGGCGGAAGAGACGGCCGCCCACCAGCGAGAAACCCGTCACGTCGCCGGCCTCCTTGGTGAGTGCGCAGCGGGGGACGACATAGGCGTTGAAGACCCGTGCGTCGCAGACGGCCGCAATCTGGATAATATCGCACCTTTGAGTGTCTGCCGATAAGGGAGAGAACATATATTTCGTTTTACGGAGTTTACCGGAAAAAAAAGATGCATGCTCGCTTCATTGAGGTTAGCTTCAACCGAGATTTATGCTATCATTATTAAAGATGAAACTGTCTTCAATAAGAACCCGTTAGATTTACCTATCACTAAATTGTGTGCACACTATTTAAAACACAAAATACAATCAATGAGAACAGTGAGACTGCCAATGTGTGGTTCAAGTACCAGAAGTGGTATGAGAGCACCCTCTAGTGGTATATTAAAGATCCACAGAAACAAATATGAAGAAAAAAATTGAGTCAATAAAAGGAAAACATTCGAATAACATTTTTGTTTAAGACAAACAGCATTTTGTTTTTAAGTACAACACTTTTTTTTAATTAGTCGGACAACTTTGCGAGTTTGTAGGCTATTGACGGTAAAAGGTTTGGGAACTACGTACTTATCAAGATTTGATTTGATTTTGTTTTTATTTTTTCCACACAAGAGTGGAAAATAAACACGCGTTCGTTCGTCGCTTGTGCCACAGTATTGAAAAGAAATAAGAGTGTGTTGGGCAAAGTCATCCTACCCAGTCCAGTTGTCTCCAGATCGAAGAAAACCACCGTGTACGACATCTGCAGAAGAATTCAAAACAAGTCATTTCAAGAGGACCTTTCAAAAATCATCATCATCATCATCAACTCACCGTGAAGAAACGTCTCGTCTCGCCTTCGAGTGCCGCCGACCGAGCCGACTTGCTCCTTTAATAGCCCCCCGCGTCAAAGTTGACTTTCATTTACGAGGAACAGGGAGGTTTTCCTTTCTCCCCCGAGGTGACCGCCCACACAGGGCAAGCCCCCGCTCGCTCGCTCGCCTGCTCGCCCCATCGCGCTTTTGTTTTTCTCTCAACAGCCGACTTTTCTCCTCGTTTCCCTTTAGTTTCGCTTTTTTTTCTCGCGGTGCACGATGGGAAATGAAATCCCGCTGCATTCCCAAAGGAGCGTCGAAGGGACATTAGATTAGGTACACCGGCGACATAGAACTTCAAGACATGATATCTATCGAGAGAGGACACGAAAGCGGGGAAATGAAAGAGGAAATGGAGAGAATGACGGGAAATGAAAGAGAGAGAGCCAGAGAGATGTCCGTCATCGAGCAAGGAAAACAAAGATGTCTTGTCATAGTTTGCAAGCTCGTGCCTGGTCACTACACAATGCACTTCAGCAAATGAAACAACAACAACAACAACAACAACAACAACAACAACAACCCGAATGTCTTGTTATCCACTGAATGTTTTGTATCTGTATAGGCTTATGTGTCATGGAAAATGACCAGCTCTGTGTGCCGTGTATATGGAGCAACTATGTCTGGATACATTCATAAGAGTATTTACACATATGATAAAGTATATAAGTTTGTATAAACGAATAAGAGGATGTACACATTGCTGCTGCTCCCTCTTCAAGAGAGAGAGAGAGAGAGAGAGCGAAAACCAAAGCAAATTGCCTCTAGTCGGTCGGCAATGACGTCAGCCATAAAAGGACACGCTTGGTTTCATTTGCTTTGAAATGCAACCAGAGTCAAGCTCCATGCACTGGGACTCAAGACAGTTATCAGGCCAGGCCAGCTGGATTCCAGTTGATCATTTGTTTTTCTTATCTTTTATGCAAGAGGCACATAAAAGCCAATTTGGCTATTTTACAACTCCGGTAGCAATGATGCAGAACATGTCTTTCTTTATCTAGTGGTAAGCTTCCGCCGGGGTCGTCTCTGCAAACTGGTTCCAGCAAGTTGCGGAGTTGCTCTTATCTCTATCTTCACAATGGTCAGCAAGCAGATGTTGACAACTCAAGGTTACAGCCAGCCAGCCAGCCAGCAGGCAGGCGGGCAGGCGGGCAGGCAAAAGTCAACACTTGCAAATAGTCGTAAAATAAGTTGTCAATCTTATCAGCAATGTGTGATTGAAATACTGTTGCAAAGTCATTCATGATGTTCTCAGGAAATGAGTTGTCTTGGTAAACATTTGTGGGTTCGAGTTCAGTGAGCACCGCAGCTAACACAAAATCTTTGGCTTCCTGACATCTACAAAGATGGGCGTGGAATTAGAAAGAAATGATATTGGAACTATCCACCCAAGTCATTGGCACTTTTTGTTTCATTTTTTCACCAACCACGTTGTTAAGTTTCTTTATATCTGAAGCCACAAAGTAATGAGCTTCACGGCGGATCTGGGTTTTTTCTTTTCTTTCCAAGATGAGCCCGCCTGGTCCGCCCGCCCGCTGTGATGTCATTGCCTCAGGACGAGGCAAAAATGGCTGAACTCCTGACGTGGATTTTTAGGCTTCATTCAATTTAGACAAACACCGTATTGCACAGAATATCGTGTTTAGACTAAATAAGATGCATAAAACAATGCCCAGAACATTTTTGACACCACCGATTTTCTCAAATCCAATTCACAAGAAACATTTGATTGACTTGAGGAACAAGAAAATGATGTGGTGGGATGCCACTCCAGACCTTACATGATTATTAAGGTTACGATGATTGTTTTCCTCGATAAAAACAATGTCAAAAAATACAAATTGAGTTCTAGTGAAATCTTTTCCTATTTTTATTCCTGATCAATGACAAAAATGATGTGTTTTAACCTGCTCCGTGTCTTGACTTTGACACTATGGGTAGATCAAGGCATCCAGGATGGTATCCCAACTTGGGTTCCAAACGTTGTAGAGGTTCCTGTTTGAAATGATTTGAAATGCCATTCAATGACATAGTCAATCCAGTTGTCGCCAAATCAAAGAAAACTCAAGTCATCTGCAAAAGACGAGATCAAAAACAGAAATGAAATGAAAGACATGGCTTTTAAAAGCAACGTTCTAAACTCGGCAATTTACCGTACGGTGATGAAGCGTCGGGCAATCGCTGTTATCTTGCGCTTTCTTCGCCTGTCGGTGCATGCTGGGAAATGGAGTCCAGCGCTCCTCCTTCGGCGCAGCCGCATTTCATGCGAGCCAGAAGACACTTCATTAGGCACACGCGCCGTCTAAACTGGGCGGTCTACTTCCACAAATGTCACATTAAAAGACATTTCCGCTGCGACATATCACTATGGAATTCATGAGGTGCATTCTCTTTCGATTTTTTTCTACTATTCACAATATTTGGTGTGCTATGAAATGAACAAATATAGCTGAACTGTACTTGCGATGCGTTTCTTTTAAACGCCACGAGAGGGAGCCTGCGTAGCACTGGTAGTGCTTTTCGTATTATTTAAAAAACAATAAGTAGTCGTCTTTAAAATTATTGCTTTTATCTTGCATTTTAAATGATTCATCTATTTTGTGTGCTAAATTATGATCACTATCTTTTATGAATTTTTTTGGGTTAAACGTGTGGACACCTGTCGTATCCACACGAGTAAGCCCACCCACCCACAAAACGGGTGACAACAGGATCTTGACAGATTTTCTGCTGCAGTGTAAAGAAACAGTTTGACAAGAAACATGAAGTAAGGCACACTCGAGTTGCTTTACTGACATTTCAAAAAGTGACATCACGTGCCGGTTCTGACCTCTAGGCCTCGACATACTACAAGGTGATCATGGAATTCCACACGTCACTCCAGTTTGGGTTCCACACGTAAAAGAGCTCCTGCAGCACCTCGGCTTGCTCCAGCGCGTTGTAGACGTCAAAGCGCTTGTGCAGATAAGTGCGCACTAAGGCTTTCAATTTGTGACCACACTCGTGTTGGAACTTCCTGCTGAGCAGCCAGGTGTCCAGATAGCAGGGCACCAGACTCTGCAACTTGCACAGGAAGGAGAACTCTGCCAGCACCCTTCCAAGGATGGGGGTGTCAAAGCGCTTGGAGTGGTGAGCCGCCAGGAACACGGGCCTCTGGAAAGAAGCCAGGAAGCGGAGGAAGCAGGCGAGAGCTCGCCGGAGCGGGACGGTGGCCATTTCCCGCCCGTGGCGGAACAGACGGCCGTCCTCCACGGTGAAGCCCGCGCGTATGCGGGTCGCGCTGCTAATACGCCATCGGGGGAGAACGTAGACGTTGAAGGTCCTCTGGCCGCAAGTCGCCCCCATCTGGATGATGTCACATTTGTAAGTGTCTGCGGACAAAAGAGAGTCAGAAAGTTAGTTCGCTTGAGAATTTTGGAGTGCGCCTATGAAATTGTTCATGCGGGTGATGAGGATCTTTGTTGTGAAGTGTAAAAAGCATTTTGTTGGACATTTGACAAAAAAATGCATCGCTATTAACGCCAAAAGTTTCATCGTGTCATCACACTTGAGGAGGGAAGTGGAATGACCAAGTCAATCAGCAGACCTTAATCAAATCAAGCTTACAATTGACTTCCTAAAGAGGAGAAAAAGATTGAAACAGATTGTCAGCTATTGCT
This sequence comes from Syngnathus leptorhynchus, assembly GCF_054491065.1. Taxonomy (NCBI): domain Eukaryota; kingdom Metazoa; phylum Chordata; class Actinopteri; order Syngnathiformes; family Syngnathidae; genus Syngnathus; species Syngnathus leptorhynchus. Next base: position 924,544 of record NC_141200.1, on the reverse strand, counting down.
ATATTTTGGTGAGAAATCAACGTTTTTTATGGGATATCTTGCATAAAAACCAAGGACTGTAGTTGTGAGCTGTATCTGAATAGGAAGGGCGATACTCTGTCCCCGCCCCTTCGACCGTCGTTTGCTTTCGTTCTCAATCCTGATTGGTTCAACCAACTGTCAATATGTCAAATGGACCAATGGGTGTGTGCCGACCCTTGGATCAAAGAGGATGAAACGGGCGTTTGCACAGGCTTCTGTTGATCACCATCAAATACTTTTTAAGTCTAAAAATAATAAATGTTGTTTAACCTAAATGTATAATTGACATCGATTGTAAAAAAAAAAAAAAAACTTCGATAGTTGCATTCTTTAAAAATGCCATCAATTCACATACCTAATCCAGTTGTCACCAAATCAAAGAAAACCAAAGACATCTGTAAGAGAAGATATCACAAACATGTTTAAGGACAGCAACATGACCACATGAAAAATAGGAAAATTAAGTAGGTGAAGTTTAAAAAGCCACGAAAGAGTTCAGCGACTCACCGTGAAGGAGCGTCGGGCAACTTTTTTCTGAGCTTGCCGTGATGCACGATGGGAAATGATGTCCAACGCTCGTGTGGCGCAGGCGCATTTGGTGTTGCGCAAGAAGAGGGGCCGGGCCGGGCCGGGCCGGGCCGTTCGGCACACGCGGCTTCCACACTTCAAATAGAACATTTTATTCTCTTATACAGGATTATACAATCCTACTTTTGAAACAATTATTTTCCTAAATAATGACCAATGTATTTTGAAATAGGTTTTGTAATATATTATGGAGTATTGATATGAAAAGAATTGTGGTGCGCCGATGGCCCATTTCTCATTCAGATATTCTGCTTTTTTTTTTTTTTTTTTTAAATCAAGAAAAGCAAACAAGCCTGCAGTTTCAATTTTCTTAATTTATTTTGCAAAAAAATGGAATAATTGCGAGTGTTTTCCAAGGCAGTAAATGTTGCGTTCACTTCAGAGTTCGCAGGGTTGTTCAAGATGAATTTGTGTTTGACTTAAATAATAAAGAACCTCGGGTCAGGTTTCGCTATTAGTCAACAGACTTGTGAAAAAGTATCAACAAAATAAATAACCACCCATTTGCATAAATCTGTAGCTAGTCTGATGAACTTCCCCAATAGTCTTTTATTTACTCTTACAACCATAGACATGTTTGTGTCCTTCAAATAATAATAATTAAAAAACAAAAGGGAACACAAATTGCACCTCGTATATAACTATGTACAGAGTGGCGCAGCCAAAACCTTGTTTTGTTTTTCTTTGCTGGCCTTGTAGCACTTGATCGTACGCAGGATAATATATCCTTCATAAGAAATCCGTTGAAAGCGCAGTAAGCGTGGACATAAATAAAACTCACATACAGTACATACACTGTGTATAAAAGAGGAACAAAAAGGACCCAAGAAAGCAGAGCATGCCTTCCAGTGACACTTACATTCACTTTTTTTTTCTTCCCCCCGCACAAATGATGCAAAAGGACATCAACAAAGAATAGAGAACGATCATCACTTTTGTTTATCCAGCTCATTTGTGTGTGTGTGTGTGTGTATAGAGAGTAAACGGAGGCGGTGGAAAGCTGCTTAATACTGATGGTCTGGTCTCACAGTTTTATTAACGGCCACCCACGAGCCTCACTGCAGCAAATCTTTGCCTGCTACGTCTTTTGGTTTCTGCGTATTAAATGCTACGAGCGGACGGAAGCGCTGTTTGTCGAGCTGGACCGGGAAAAAGTCAGAAGCATCTGGACCAGCGCCTAATCGCGTGTGAATGAAAACCAGCCAGCTGTCAAGTGTCAAGCTTTCCCCTACATTTTCCAATAAAATAGCAAATACTTTCATGGACTGACCCGGAGAATACGTGCGTGTGTATGTGTGAGCCGATACGTCAAAAAAAAAAAACAACAACAAATCCCGTCGAGCGTCGACCGACAGAAAGGAAGGAAGCATATCGACAATAGAACAATGACAGCACAGGTTATTACAGCAAAAGAGAGAAGTTCAAGTGGTGACGTCATAACACTGATGTTCACAAGCGTGCGTGTCCTACCTTTCGCTTGCTCTCTATGTACACGCTCAGAATCATCCAATCTTCCGTGTCACCGGACCACTTGAGGGAATGGATGATTTTGGCCTTCTTCTCTACTAGGGCTGAACAATTCCTCAATGTCGTCGGACGCAATATTCATTTCGTTGACGTGATAAAGCCAAATCTGCAGCTTGTGTCTTCATCTTAGGATTTATGGTCACACCTTACAAATGTTGTTCTGGTCAACGCCTTAAAGATGGCTAATGTTTGGGAAGTTATCAACGATACAAAAGCTTTTCATGTGAATTTATCCTTCCAATTTCGTATGATGAATCTTGTTTAGGGCAATGCCGATTCATTTATTGCTTGTGTTTGTTAAAAATGCTCGCATAGTAAATGGCAATATTGAGGTGAAAAAATACAATGATGTGATTTTTCAAAATTGTTCAGCCCTATTCTCTTCCGCGTAAAGTGTCAGCTGTGGCCAGCTTTCTCGACAGGGACTCAAAGGGACGAGCATGCTGCATCTCGGCTGGTGTGTAAACGTGAAAAGCGGACTTAGCTTAGCTTAGCCTAGCTTAGCTTAGAGCGATTCAGTCGTTATGGCTACAAGCTGAAGAAGACAGACGGACGGCCCACCCCGAGTTCAGCGGCACTTCCTTCGTCTTCTTCTGCGCTCTGGCTCAGTGCTCACCTGCCCTGCCGAGGGAGGGCGACCCCCGTGACCAGTCTCGGCCGAACCTGAATATGGAGGGAGGCCTTCGTTCCGCCCCGCCCCCGCCGCCGTCACACCATGAACTCGTTACTGCCGTACAGAACCAGCTGCTGCGGCGCCGAGCCGAACTCGGGCTCCCTGCGGCGTCCGCCCGACGTCTCCCTCGGCGAGCTGCGGCTCAGGCGGAGCCTGTGGCTGGGGCGGTCTTTCCCGGCCCGCCGCCCTGACTCGGAGGCCTTTCCCGCCCCTCCCGGGCTGTAGGAGGCCAGCAGGGGTCCCGACGACGACGAGCGGAAGCGGTAGTGAGGGGACGGCGAGTCCGACGACGGCTGATCGAAGCAGGAGACGACGGAGGCCGAGTCGGCCGAGTCCACCGAGTCGGGATGGCGGCGCAAAGGTCGCCTGCACTTCATCTCCCATTTTCGGGAGCCGTAAGCGCCCCATTCTGCGGAGTCGGAACAACTAACGCTAAAAAAAATTCAAAACATGATATTTCTCCTGTGCCGATCGATAGCATCGTGACTTACAGTTTCTGCGTTTCGAATCAAATTCCATGATTTTAGTTGGGTCCTTACCGGGCTGCTCCCCCGCGGCGCCCTCCGTTTCCACGGCGATGTTCTCGGAGCTGTCGGCCGTGCCGATGGACGCTTCCGATTCTGGAGTGTCGTCGTCGGACGCTCGCGGTTCCAAGATCAACATCTCATATGTCAGCTCCTCCCTGGAAAAAAAAAACAATCCATTGTGTACTTCTTATGTGAGCCTGCTCATCAACTATTTCATGATCAATCAACAAACGGCAATGGAATCTTTCATACTTTTCTTTCTGCAGACTCTCGATTTGTTCGGTGAGGATCCGTTCCTCTTGCTGCAAGGCCAGTTGCTGCTGCTCGCTCAGCGTGCCCTCGGCCGCTTCCTCGCCGGCCGCTCCGGCGCTTTCGCCGTCCGCCACCGGGGGGCCCGCCCTGGGGCTGAGCGGCGGAGACTGCGCGTGGGCGCCGCTTTGCCGAACGCGGCTCTTGCTCTGAAAGAAAACAAAAACAAAACGTGCGCTTCTCAATATGGCTTGTTCCTATTTTGAAAAGAAACGAAAGAGAAACAATGATGGAGAAACACACTGGAGACTTTCTACTTTCGATGCTTATAACATACAGATGTGCTAATCACAAGAACACAGCTAACAACAAAGTGGACACTCAGACTCAAAGAAAGGCTTTACCTTTAGTCGGGCAGCGTTAGGCTGCATGTTAGCCAGTTAGCAAAAACAAAAATGGGTCAGTGCGGCAATAAGATGAGCGTTGTCGCTTTGAAATACTCATGGAAGACGCACAACACCACACCGACGGCGCCACTCACTGCTAGCGCTAACATTGCTATTCAAGCGACAACACGACAACCTTTTTGAAATTTGTGAATATATTTAGACAAGATGGTTATTTCGGTGCGTGCGTGCCCGCGGTGGTGCCTCGATGGCCGAGTTTGAATTTTTTGGGGCATACAAGCGGGCGGACGGGACAACTGCGAAGACCGGACTGGACGGGACAGAAGATGGTGGTGATGGGCGGGCCACATTGCTCACCCCGCCCACCTCCAATATTGGGCTCTGAAATTAAATATTGATCTTTTTTCTATCGCCACCATTTCTCTCTTTTTTTTGAGTCTCTTAAGTGTTGAAAATGTTGAAAATATGAGCCGCAAACACGGCTGGCCGCTCTTACCATGGACCTCCTGACGTGGCTCAGTCGGCTCTTGGCCTTGCTCTCGGCGAACTCCAGACTGTTGATGTCCTTCAAGCGCGCTCTGTACTTGCTCATCTGCTCATTGATGATCAGCTCCACGCACCTGACCCCAAAATGGACACAACATCAACAACAACAACCCAAAAAAAACACGAGGTTCTTCAAAAGTACAGAAGAAGATGAGTGGACGCACGCCGTGGTCTTGCTGATGTCTTGGACGCTCTGCAGGGGGTCGATGGTGTCGGGGCAGCGCAGGACGCACGGGGCGAAGACGATGGCCAGCGCGTTGGACGACATCCTGTTGGTGTCCTCCTGCAGGGCAATCCTAAAACCAAAAGTCAAGGTATGGATGCCATGGTGACCACCTCCAACATCTAGTTGCAGTCTCACCTGACCAGGTGGAAGATGAGGCGTTCCAGGGTGCTGAGGTGCGTGCGGCTCAGCTGGTCGATGACCGAGTACACGCCTCGGATCACCTCCCGCTTGTCGGCTTGACCTGAGCGCCCAAAACGGCAGGTCGTCGCAAAACGAAGACAAAGGCCGGGGCGGCGGCGTCACGCCGCGCCACGCCGCGCCACGCCGCGCCACGGGCTTACCCATGGCTCGGAGGAACTCCTCGTAGAGCTCAAATGTCATGAGCGGGCTGGGCAGGTCGCGGAGCCACTGCTTGAGCACGCTGGCGATGACGTGGATGTTGTAATCGTCCAAGATCACGCTGCTCACGTCTGGAAAGCGAGCAGCCGCACGTGAATCCCGTTGGCCGGCATCTGGCCGAGCGAGCGAGCAAAAACTGACCGGTGTCCAGCCCTTGGCGCAGTTCCTTGATTTTATTGGTGGAGCCCGACTTCCTGTAGATGCCCTCGGTGTAGAGGCCGTGCATCTCGATGTAGTTGATGAGCTTCTCCACCAGTTGGGGGACGTTGCGCTCCTCGCCGGTCAGCCTGGAGAGCTCCACGCCAAACTGACGAGGCGACAGCTCCGGATCGTACTGGAGCGCGACGGTCCCGTTATGAAGGAAAAATAAAAAGGGGCCGACTTTGGCCAGCGACCGGCGTGGGCGCCTGCCTGCCTGCCTGCCTGCCTACCTTCTTGCTGCACTTGGTGGCCATCTTGGAGCAGCACTTCCTGTGGCAGGCGTAGCGGCAGACTGCAAGACAGACGGCGCACGAGAGTCCAGGCGTCTCATTGGTTGACACGTGAAGCCAAAAAGTGCCGACCCGATCGAAGACGGCATTAGAAAAAGGATACATGTAAGGTAAGTGAGTTAGTGAGTGAGAAGACGGCGCTCACGTTTGCAGACGCAGGCTCGGTCCATCATCCAGATGAGCGACGAGCAGTACTCGCAGTACGTGGGGATGCTGTACTGCGTCGACTTGAAGATGTGGCCGTTGTGCTCCTCAACCTGCGGGCGAGGGGGCGGCAACGACCAGCTCAGGCCAGCGACAATCACCGTCCAAAATGGCCGCCTTGCGTTTTTTTAACTCACAATGTCGGTGTCCTTCTTGCGCGACTTCTTGCGCTCTCGTTTGGCAGCCTGGGAACAAAGACACACAATTCGAGTCAATTTCATCAACTGACTGTGATCAAACAGTCAAATCATATTTTGGGCTTGGAAGTGGAAGTCAACGAGTCGCTTACATTTTTTTTCCAAAAAGCGAATCATTAATAATAAAATAAAAAATCTAATACATATATTTCAGGCTAGTGTAAAATGAGTTTGAAATGATGTTACTTTTCATCCAGGCAATTTTTTTCTAAATGACGTTGCTTCATTCTTTTCTCCTTACCCTGCCGATGGTCCCCTCCATGGGCTTGTACTCGGTCATGAACTCGTCCAGGAAGACCTTGAAGGTGTTGACCCACACCTTGACCGGCGACTCGTTCCAGTCGCGCTGCTCCAGCCGCATGCTCTTCTCCAGTATGTGCTCGAAGAGGGCGTGCAGGTCCTTGTAGCGGATACTCCTCCCGTCGTCCATCTGCCCGGCGACACGCATGTTCGTTTGACATGGTCCATACGTGTGGGCGAGTCCACTGCACAAGATGGGGGGGATCGCGTACTCACAGCCAGGGCGGTGGAATACGAGTTGAAGATGTTGATGCGGAACTCCTTCAGGGCTTTCTTGAAGACCACATCCACCATGGTGTCCTTCTTGCCGTTTTCACTCTCCAGGTCGGCGATCTGACGCAAAAACACTTTTGGCATTCCCGCTGAGGTCGTGGAACTAAAGATTGGCCTAAATGCATTTTTGGGGCGGGCACCTTCTTGAGCAGGAAGTCGTTCATGGTGCGGTAGTCGTGAGCCGAGCTGAGGATGTGCAAGGCGTCGTTCTGCCACTGGGCGGGTTCCAGAGCCACGCTGCTGATCTTCAGGCTGCGCCGCCGCCGCAACTTGGGAGACGGCTCCTTGTTCTCCTTGCTGTCCCGCAAGCCCCGTGGCGGCGGCGGCGGCGATGCCGCCTCCAGGTCGGGACTGAGAGGAGGCGACGGAGCCTCTGACGGCCAGAAAATAAAAATAAAAAATCAGCTAACATAAGATGCAGCTTTTTGCTTTTTTTTTTTTTTTACCTCTCTTACCGGGCGTCTCAGAAACACTTTCGCCCCTGCTGGACACTTTTTTCCCGCCGTGTTTACTTTTACTCCAGAATCGCATCTTCCCTCTCATTCTGCTCCAAATGAAGAAAGTGAAAGAAGTGACGAGACACACGTGAAGATTTGCGTGAATCGTGTGATCTCTGTACCTTCCGTCCTGACTGGAGGTTTTCCTCAGCACCTCCACTTTGCCCAGATCTCCCGACGACATGGTCTTGTGGATCTTCTTTGGGTCTTTGTGGGAATCCTACAACGGAAGACATCAAACCAGACCAGTGAGCAAGCAGAGCGTTCCCAAAATGACCGACGGCGTCCTGGGATGCTGCGAATGACGACCAAGCGAGAAGGTTTGTCCCCAACGTTGGAACACGCCACTCACAAAAAGTTCGGTCATTTGGACTTTGGGGTGAAATTCCAGGATGGCGCTAAAATGCAGTGTCACCTTTGACCTTTCTTTTAACATTGGAGCGCATTTTTAGTTCATCCTGAAATTTCATTTCTCTTTTCATGCTGAATGAAATGTTGATTAGTCACAAGAAAGAGAAGAATGCTCCTGATCAAGCGTCATTGGAGCCAGCATGCATCAGCGCAGCTTCTTTTCTCAAGAGTCGGATTGGGTGAGTCCAGGCCGTGCAGCAGCCGGCGCCATCTTCTTGCTTTCCGAGCAGATAGAAAAACACTTTGTCGTTACGGGAAGAGAGAGCCCGTGAAATTAGAAGGCTCCGCCCCCTGAGAAGTCGGCGGAAGTGGCGGGAAAACGGAGGAGGACGAGGAGGTGGTCCCGGGAGGATTTACCATCTCGGAGTCACTGTGACAGTCGGCCTTGGGGCGAGCGCGCGGGGGGCACGGGGTGGGGGGCGGCGTGCGGGACTGGACGGGGACGTAGTACTCGTCGTCGTCGTCGTCCGAGCGCGTGGCTCCTTCCGAGTTACAGCGCGTGAGGAAGTCGGAGCGCGTCCGGGACATGCGCGCTTTCTTTTTGGGGCCCGGCCGCCCCACCTGCTGCCGGGCAACCACAGCAACGGCAAAAATGTTCACAAATCGCCAAAGCCACTTGAGGAGGGAGACCTTTGATGGCGTTTTTCCACAATCTCAAAAACCATCGTTAGCAATGAAGCCATTTAAAAGCCGGGCCCGAAGTGTACATTTACCTCTCTAGTTCTGGAATCATCTCTGAACATGGACAAAGATCTTCCCTGAGTCACCAAATCCTTATCGGACCTGCAAGGAACACACATACACACGTTTTGTAAACAAGGTCAAAGGTCATGTGCTGGTTGGGACTTACTTGGAGAAGGGAAGCTTGCGTCTGGGCGGCGCCGTGTTGGAGGGCTTCTCCGTCATGTTGACGATGACGGTCTGAGCCGAGTTTTTCTTCTGGGCTTTGGGTGGTTTGGTGTCAAGGAGCGGGCTGGAGGTTCCCTGCCCGGGCGGGACCGTTTTCTTCTCCCGCTGACCAGGGCGGACGGCGGGAGAAACACCGGCTTTGGCCTCCAGGGTGATCTTGATGTCTACTTCTGAGGAGCAAAGGCCAGGAACTTCTGGGCTTGCCTCAAAAGTGGCTGAAGACGGAACCATGGAGGAATCGCCTTCCTCAAAGGTGGACTGTGGAGTTCTTTCTGTTTCAAGGGTAGACGCTACCTCCAAACCTGATATGTGTGTCCGTTGGGAAGTGGCTTGCGGTTCTCTGCATTCAGAAGTTCTTTCTGGACTTTGGACTACCGACGACCCCTCTTCTAGAGGACTCTCTTTTTGCATACTGATCAAGACCACGACGGGCTTTCGAGAGGCGGACTCCCTTCTGTCTTTGGAAGACTTGCCGGGGCTTTCGCGCGTCAGTTCCCGAACCGGACTTTGGTCGGAAGCGATGTAAAACGTCGCCCTCGGGCTCTCGGTCCTGAGCGGCGAGGCCGTCTCGGGCTTTTGGTTGTGGTTTGAATCTCTCGCCGGCTCTGAAGTCAAACGTTCCCGAGGCGCGGTCGAACGGGACGCGAACGCTCCGGAACTTTCGGTCTCCGTGTCCTCGGCGGCGAGCGCCTCAAAGCTATCGAGAGACGAATGTCTGCGATGGTCCTCCGGGCGACAGGTGGCGCTGTCCGGTTCCAACTCTCCTCGAGGAGGCGTGTCGGCATTTCCGCTGCGAACCTTGAGAAGCTCCAAGCTGAATTGCGCCTGCTCCAGCTCTCTCATGCGTCTGCTCTCTCGCTTGGCTCGAGTCTTGTGGCTGGCCTCGTCCGCGCCCCGACTTCGATTGTCTTCCGCCGGGTTCTCCGCGCCGTCCTGTTCCGAGGCGAGGTCGTCGTCAGGTCCTCGAACGATGGGCGCCGCCGCTTCGTGCTGCTGCTGCTTCAGTTCTCGGAATCTATGGATATTTGAAAAACATTGATGACCGACGTGTGACTTAGTTTTTCCTCCCACTCACCCTTTTGCGTACCTTTGGCGGGCCAGGTAACCCCTCGCCACGGCCTGCAGCAGCGTCACAGTCCTGCAGGTCTCACAGTAGCGTCTCCTTTCAGCGAATCCCCTCCAAGCCGCCTGGATGACGACGGCCGCCGCCGTCCTTCGGCGCCGTCGCGTCCTCCAGCTCCTCTGGATGGCCACGGCCGAGCCGCGCCACCGCAGGAACGTCCGGCGCTGCCTGCAGCGCCTCCAGGCTGTCTGGAGGCACACCACCGCTCGCTCCTCCAGCCTCAGATCCATGGCGGACTCTCGAAGGAGGCAGCATCGCCACCAGCGCTTCAAAAGAAAAAAAATGAAGGCCAAGGGGTTTTATTTGATTTGCCGCTGTGAATTATTTGTCATCCAAAAAGTCCCACTTGGATGACACGTGCAGCCAGCCTCATCCTGACAAAGTTGTTCCTCTCCAGGACGGCTCGGAAGCGTCGCTGCAGCGTGACGATACGCCGCAGAACTTCCTGGTGCAGGAGCGTCTGAAGACGCTGACGCTCCGTCTCCCGCAGGAACACCTGCGAGGCCGACGGTGGGATTCATCAAAACGTGAGCGGATGACACCGGGAGGAGTTTGCGTCTCTCTTTACCGTGGTGTTGCCCACTTGGTAGCCGGCCGGCATCAGATGGATCTGCCTGAAGAACTCCCTGATGCCCGACTTGGTGGCGGTGGTGCCTCGAGGCAGCAGCACGTGAAAGTGACGCACAAAATCCTGGAAATGACATCACGCTTCCTGATGACTCGTTGTTTTAATTGACAAGCACAATAACGTAGATGACGTTTGATGGCATTTTTTGCTGATAGCATCAGAATGTAAAATGGGCCCAAAGCTTTACCTGGAAGGTGTACTTGACGCTGTAGCCCGATTGTCGGATCCGGACGGTTTCCAGCATCCCCGTGTAGCGCAGCTGCCTCAGCACTAAGTTGTCATTAAAGCGCAACGGCAGCTGACAAAGACGAGAAACAATGTTTTGATTTCAATCTCACAGAAAAAGATTTTTATTTATTAAGATCATATTTATTATATTCATATTTTTATACAATATATATAAAGAAAAATGATTGTATTTTCTTTCTATATTTATGATATGAACATTTCATTCTGTTTTGTACCTTCTCAGCATTGGAGCGGATGCACTTGACAAAGTACGGCTCCGATTGGTTGAGCGTCTCCATCAGTTTAGTGAGGGAAGCCTGCACACGCAAACATATTCTCATCTTGTCCCATCAATTTAGTTGAGTCCGACGGGCAAATTTTCTTATATATTTTTGGAAGAGTGAGCAATTAGTATTTTCCTTCAATGTCCAGCAAGGGGCAGCAGAGAGCAAAGACTCGCCTGGAACTGAGCGCTGATGCTGGGCGGTTTCTTCTTCTTGTGCAAGTGAAGCAGCGACTTGGTGATGCGATCGTGAAGCGTCACGCTGCTCAGGTGACGCAGAGATTTTACGTCCAACAAGTGCTAGCGATATAAAAAAACAACAACAACAACAACAAAAACGAGATTAACGCAAGTCCTCTTTCCTAATTTGATGTCGTATCTCACCTTGGGCAGGCTGGGCTTGATTTTGCAGTTTCTGTTTCTTCTGAAAAGTCAGAGAAACGAGTCAGCGACTTAAAGGGGAAGGAAGCCGAGGCAAAAATGTTGTTGGACAATAAAATACTCACAGTAAGATTCCCTGAGCTCGCTCCAGGAGTTTGCTGTTGGACGAGTTGACGAAGATGCCGTCCTCTCCGAGGGCCGTCGGGCTCCCCGCCGACGACAGGCGTCCCGACCTGGGCCCGCGTCCGTTGCAGCCCGCTCCGAAGCCATCCCTGCACGCCCGTAAAAAGCCAAATCATAACAAGGGACCAACGACGACCACACGTCTGACGTGGAGGACTCACCGGCCGGCTTTCTCGTTCAGGGTGTTGGCGCCTTGAAGATCTGCCAGCGGAGAGCGAGGGTTCTTCCTGGTGATGCCTGCACGCCACGGAATGAGAGGAAAACAAGATGAGCCGTGACTTTGCTACAACAACAAGAATATCAAAAAGGACAAAAAAAATGTCCAGCGCAGGCTCCCGCTTGTCCACAGGGGACGAATTCCACAGATTTTTTTCCCCCCGATCAGTCACAAAGGAAATTGCGCGGGTGAGGTTGTATTTCTTACAGAGCGCTGGCGTAATAAAAGCTTCTCGCTTCTGGTGTTATTGACCACAAGTGACGGCCTCAACCTGGAATTGATTTCTGAGCCTTTTCACTTGAACTCACCTCAGAAATGTGCCGCCGCCATTGTAAAGCTCGTTAACAAGGCGCCAGCTTCCACAAAAAAAAACGGCGCTTACAGGAATTTGTGGGGGCTCTAAAAGCGGGGCTTATTTCACACATGACCAGTCGGAGTAATTTCATTGAGTTGAACAAATGTCTTCTCTTAAATCAAATCAATTTGTGGCAAGAATCGAGATTATTATTATTTTTTTGTTCTTTCATGCGAGCAAGTTGGAGCTGTTCCCGCCCGATTGAAGCTACTTACTGTATTTCTCATCTTTGCACCTTTGAAGGATCTCAAGGCTCCTCTGGTGAACCGGGTGATGAAGGAAACTGAAACTGTCCACGGTTTTGACGGCGGCGCAGGGGACGGCGGAATCGTGACCTAGCCGTCAGATGTAAAACAAAAAAAAAGGTCCTTTTTGGATCTGGTGATTGATCGATTGATTGAATAGTTGCGCCTCTAGTCATAAAAAAAAAATCACAGCCGTCCGACCTGTCTTCTTGTGTCGGCGTCCGGCTTCCCGGAAAGCCACCAGGGCCCGGAAGTAGGCGCGCAAGACGGCCCAGCGGAAGGTGGCGACCGGGTCGATTCCCATCAGGCCGCAGATGAAGGCGTTCTTGCTGCTCTTCAGCAAGGCCACCACGTCGGGACGCATGTGGTCCGTGTTCTTCTCCCGGAAGTCCTGAACACGGCAGAAAATATTTTTGGGTGGCGGTAGATATATCCAAAAGACTGGAGTGCTTCCAGCACATGTGCTTCTTATCAGAACGCAGCTGGGAGAATTAGATCCAGCGGGGAGGGGGGGAAAGACAAAAGTAGGTCGGCGGCACGACGAGAACTTCATCAAAGGCTTGGACAAAAAGGAGAGGAAAAGACTGCCTGCTTCAACATTGATCAGAAAAAGAAGCCCAAAAAAGTGATTTCATGGCAAAGAATCAGATCTGATCAGCTCACCTTAACTCCGTACTTGACTTTGCCGGCGTAGTGCGTGATGATGAAAGCGGGCTCCATGACGGCCGGGAACTCGATGTAGCTGTTTCCCTCATGCTGACGCTTGAACTTGTCCAGCAAGGTCTGATTGGACGCCTGAGGGAAGCTGCCGTCAAAACAGACAAATGAGGATACGTCGCTTGCTGATTCACCCCCCCCCCCCCCCCTCCTCGGTGACGTACTTGCACTCTTCGTCCAGCAGGTGGAAGAGCGCCGTGGGTTTCTTGCTGATGAGGTTGATACAGCTGCTGTTGTCGATGTAGTCGATGGTGTGCCAGCTGATGCCCTCGGCTCGGTACTCCTCCTGCCAGAAGACCAAGGCAAAGCGCTGGCAAATTTGCAGCCCGCAAAAATCGATCCGACGTGGCCAGAGCTGCACCTGCTCCAATTTGAAGATGTGCTGGTTGAAGTAATGCTGCAGCCGCTCGTTGGCAAAGTTGATGCAGAATTGCTCAAAGCTGTTGTTCTCGTAGTCCTCGAATCCAAAGATGTCCAACACGCCGATGGAGAAGATCTGGAAGGGAGGCGGACATAATAAGTATAAGTATTTTTTTCCCAATTTGCGGCCATCGACGGTCAAAGCTATTAACTGGGTCGGCAGGACGAGGATTATTTATCCAACTGGAAGGCAAGAGGAACAACCTCGATAAGAAGCGCCGCCGCATCGACCCGCCTCGGCGTGATCGACATGACGTCAGTGCCGAGGGAAACCAAAATCCCAGAGGGGGTAACGTGAGCTGATGGGGAATTCAAGGCCATCTGCCCCAATTTTTTTATTTTTTTTATGGGGGGGGGGCATCCTAGACTCTAGCAAAGACGTCTCTCACCTTTGACTTGTCCTCCAGGTCCTTGTTGTTGAGCAGAGCGTGATTGGCCCGGAACACGATCCAGTCAAAGAGAGCGCTATAAAGCGATTTGGCCATGGAATCCCTCACCGTGCCCGCCTGCGCACAACGGAAACATAATTCAGCTCCTCCGTGACGTCGGGTAGAAATGGCAAATGGATGGATGGATGTTCTGAATGCGAATATTGAGGGGTGGGTGTCGGGTCGGGCGGTTGGGGTCAGGGCTGGGGTCGATGTTGACATTTGTGTAATATTTGCGCTGCCTTCAACACAACAGATTTGGCCCATTTTCCAGTGAACATGCGCTGGACATCTCAACAATAGCTCCTATTTTTCACACTGAACAAAAAAATGAAGGGAGCAAATATTTGTCCTGCTGCATCATGGCCACCCAAACACACGCCCCGGCCCATGTGACTCGCAAGAACATTTTGCATTTAGGCAAAAAAAAAAAAAAGCATTTGCATTATTGATTCTTTGTGTTATTTTTAGCCGCTCAGGCTGCGTTGCTTGGCTTATGCAAGGTGATGAATAATTCAGGCAGAGAAAATTATAACGGGAACTCGGGGGGACTGAAAGTTGTGATGCAAATGTCCAAGTGTTTTCCTTGTACGCTTCCTTGCTTAACTCCTTTAGATAAGAGGAAACATTTGTATTTGCAGACGGCGGGAAAAAAACAAGTCTACACACCCCACCGTATGAATTGCAGCTGCCTCGTCTGGCCTCGTATTTAACAACATGTGGCATCATAAAAGTCAGGACGAAATGTTTGCTGCTCTTTTTTGGCTTGCGTCAAAGCACACTTTGGAGGCTGCCTGACTGACATGATGGCGCTCAAATAAGTGACGTTGATCATCAACTTCAAAAACGTTTGATTGAATGAATAAAAATAAAGCTCCTTCGCCGACTTAAAAAAAAAAAGAAATAAATGATTCAAAAAGAAATAAATAAAAATAAATACAATAAATATAATCAATTGAAAGAAAAAAATATATAGAGCTCAGTCAAAGTATCAGATCCAACAAGGCGTATTTGCACGGGCAGCGTTTGGCCATTGTGGGATTTATTAAAAGCTCAGTTTATGCTATAAAGCTTCTACAAATCTCAAGTTACAGATCTGCTAAAGCCATTTTGCCAAAGATAAAAAGTCAGCATTGTCATCTCGGCAAAGAGAGAAATCTGTATCGGACTCGCTGCGGAAGCTCATTTGTCACTTCCTCCGGGACGGCGTCGGACCCCTAAGAGCGGGTCAGGGTTCTTTCTGGGAGATGAGCTGCGAGCGCAAAATTGATGTGTGTTTGCCGGACGGCAAACAGTCAAGGTCCGACTCCGAGCCCTGTGGCGCTCCGCTCTATATGATGGCGTGGATTGATTGTTCAAGCCTAAAATAAAGTCAGGCACCATCTCGTCACATCCTGAGGGACAATTACGGTGTCAGCTCGTTGGCTGTGGCACATATTCCAGTGGAGGCTTCGCATTCCTCAGACAAGAGCACATGACTGCGTGGATTGGGGGGGGGGGGGGGGGGGGCAACTATTGTTAGTGCACAGATCAGATGTGCATGTGGGTGGTGGTGGGCTAAGCAGACTATGTGTGTGTGTGTGTGTGTGTGTGTGTAGTATTTCCTTCCTCAGACAACAAAAGCCCCGCGGCCACAAGCAGTAGGCCAGGCGGCAAATTTAATTCTGAACAGTAATCGAGTCGTCGCGAATGAACTGCTGAACGGTCGGCGTGGGCCCAATATCACATCTAAGAGGCGGGTGGGCGGGAGGTCAGGCGGCCGGGCAGGCAGGCGGGCGGGCGGCTCCGCGACGACGGCTGCTTTGCACGACAGGAAACGGGAAGTTGCAGGAGGAAGCGGACGAGTTTGCGCGTGCGAGTCGGGCCACAAAGACAAACTTGAGGAAGCGCGCCAATACAATCCAGGCCTGACGCAAAACCGTGACTGAAGATACTTCCTGGTCAATGATTAGAAATGGAGGGATTTTTTTTTTTTTGTAATATAAAATCTGCTACTTTCTGATTGGAAATGGAGTTTTTTTTTTTTTTTAATCTGCTGGTTAGCATTTTGCTACGTGCGCGTGTGTCACCTCAGCAAGTTTGTAGGGCACGATGAGCCTCTCGCCAACGGTGATGGTTTTCCTGGTGGTCAGCGCTTCCAGCAGCATCTCCTCTTTCACCTAAAATCAAGACAATGCTTCAATTCCTGCAGACGATCCTAATTTCAAATGATTACAAACACAATGAATCTAATTTAACAGCAACAATTAGAATAAAAATAATCATGATTATTATTATTGATAAAAAAGAGAAAATCCACTTGTAATTCACACTATCATCATCAATACAGAAAATTAAATTGTATTGGAAAAAATATAAAGATCAAATCAATACAAACAGGCATTTAAATTGAATTGGAAAAAAAAAAAAAAAAAAGAACAACTCTGCAAATAAGTGAGCGGACAAAGGGTAAAATGTTGGTCTTGACATTAGCACAACTTGTTCCACTGTTGCTCATTCATCTTTGACTTGTTAGTCATCTTTAACCAAGCAAGGAAAAGTCCTTCCCGCTTTCAGCGTCTTCCTGGCGAGCGCCCACCAAATTTGGCGGCGCTCCAGCCATTGGTGACACACGAAGCAGATGTCAGAGCCTCGGGGATTAGTAAATAGTATGGCCAAAGCCAGTGTGGATGTGCCAGGGTATTAGCGGACTTCATTTCACACTGCGGGCTAATCCCTACGCAAGGAGCAAAGAGCACGCTGGAAGCTGCCGGCCAATTGGTGGGGGTGTGCTGGGAGTTCACAAACGCACAACTGATCCCAGGTCACGTCAAAACATCACCGAATGTCCTTTGTGACAAACGCGTTGGGCCGATGGAGCTTTTAAATTAGACCTTCAGAGAAGCAAACCTTGTTATCATTTTTTTGGGACCTTGACGAATGCGGCGTCATCACGCAGATGACTTTAAGCGCGTCAGTCGGTGGCCCCTAGTGGCACAAGAGGGCTAGAAATAGAATGCGGCCTGCCGGGACCTTGTGTAAGTGCAAGGCGGTTTGTGTCAAGCACCTCTTCACTCCCACCGTCACCGCAAGCTGTGCTTGGACCAACTGAGCCAGAGACGGACGCTTTTTTTCTTTTTTTTAAAAGCCACAAATTGATGTGGTTATTATGCTACTCGGGTGGGCCATACATCACGGGATAACTTGAGGGAGATGACAAAAAAAGCAGCCAAAAGCAACCCAAAAAAAAAAAAAAAAAAAAAGCACTGCAATGTAATGTCACATAACACACACCCACAGTAACACGTTAGCTTTAGCCTTAACATGACAAACATAACCATTAGCCTCAACATTAGCCAAAAGCTAGCTGGCGCTAACAGATGATGCCGACTCACAACTCAAGGAGCAACGCTCACCTCCAGCAGCTCCGAGACGATGGGAAGGGCCTCCGGGTTGCAGATGTCGATGGAGTCGTCCCTGTAGGTCTTCTTCTTGTAACGGATGTTGCCCAGGTGGAGGATGGCCGACAGCAGCGAGAAAATCCTGGCGGGGGGGAAGGAAGAAAATATTCCTCCGTCACAACCCATCATTGTCATAAATCTAGAGACGGAGACACTTTTTTTCAGTAGTTTTGCCAAACAAAGGGCTAGCCTGCTTGCTAACATCATACAGCCGTTTTGTAGGTGGCTAGTGATAAACGAAATATGAGCTTGATTCCAAGTAGAGACGGAAGGAATTGTGTGAAGACGCCATCTATTTCAACGTCAAAACAGCATTCATCCGAGCAACGGAAAAAAAGTCAACCTGCCTGCCTCTCAATGGGCGCGCTTGCTATGTCGGCACCGCACTGTACTATTTGACTATTACCAGAGACAAAAGCAGCAGAGCACAAAAGGGGAAACGTGAAGCTGACCAAGTGATTGATTCTTCTCATCCTCCTTCGTCGCCATCGCGGCAACCGCATTGTGCTGAGCTGGTAATGAACGGCCACAAAAATGTTTTGCACATTGGCTTCACTCTGGCCCGGCCCGGCCCGGCCCGGCCGGCGGCCACGCGCGATTTTGCTTCGGTTCCCGACTAAGTATTTCACGTCACGGCGGGCGCTGGCGCTTACTGTTTGCGTGTGGCGGGAAGGAAGCCGACCATCTCCATCGCCAGCTGCAGACGCTCAAAGTCGTGTTTCAAGTCCTCGCCCTCCACGCTGAAGCAGTCCTGCTGGTATCACAAACACGCACAGGAAGACATGATGTGGGTTGGGTTTTTTTTTTCTCCCCCATTCAAGAGCAAATAGCGAGCGGGCCTGCCGGATCCGCATTTGGCTGAAATAAACATCAACGCACACACAACATGAAATTGAATCCATTTTCTTGACTTGGCTACGGTGGTAAACAAACACAAATTTCTGGAGCGGATCCTCTTCTGCCCCTCGCCGTTCAAAAACGTACTCGACGGAGATACACGTCGGTGGCAGTAGACGATTCGAAAACAAGCAGGCTCGTCTTCACGTCCAAAACGTCGAGCCCACGTTGTTATCTCTGGGAGAACAATCGAACGAGCCACTTTTCAAATTGAAGACTAAGCTCGGTACCAGACGACACACATTCATGTTTGTTTGGCAGAAAAAATAAACCCGAGTCAAGTCACCAACCAACATGGGTTAAGAAATTTGTTGTCATGTCAAATCCGTGAAGGTCGGGAAACACGCCACTTGCGCTACGTGTCGCCACGCTGCCTTCACACACAAACCGCGTCGGGATTTACTGTACCCTTCCAAAATGTGGTGGAAACTTGACTTTGACTTGACTCAAATGAAAGCAGCCACGTGACAACAACAGCAACAAAAAAATATCAATCAAGCAAAAGCCCCTCCGTCCGTGCGTGCACATTCCACTTAGGCCAACACCCAAACAAGAGCACGCACGCATACCATGATGGAAACAATGTTTGCTCTTTGCAGGGAGGTCGAAAGATGGGTGGTGACATCATCTCTTTGGACAGAAAGGTCACAACCCACCAGGAATTTGACAGATAACTGTGTGTCACTCAAATACTTTTAGAAACACAACCACCGGTCAGCGGAGTTGTTAGCATACTTCAAACTTTGTTTTCGTCCGTCAGAGGATCCCCTCCCTTCCCTTCCTCTGATTGGCGCCAAGCAACTAGCAAGCCCTATTTAGCATCTGATCTAAACCTAGCATAATAGCGGTCAAGCTAGCAAAAAAAAAATAAACCTTGTCACGATCCAAAGAGCAAAAATGACGGAAGTGCCTTGCACAGCAAGCAAGGGAGAAAGTTCAGGAAAGGAAGCCAAAAAAAACAAGCATGTCGTCTTGGAAAATGGATCATAATGAGTGGCGTGTGGATCCTGAAGCCTCTCCCCATTGAGAAGGCGCTCTCCGATGATGACATCATCAACCTTTGCCTAGCAACAGAGCACTTCAAGATGGGTTTCCCTTGACGCAGACGTGACATACTGACCGGCTCGCCGTCAGAGTAATTGTCCCAGCGGAGTTTGTGCCATTTCTTTGTCATCTGCAAGTCAGGCAAAAAACGTTAGCGGGATCGCAACCACACACCGCCACACCGATCGCAGGCTGGCTAGCTGGCTCAAAACCAAAACAACCGCAACAGCAGCAGATGAATAAATGGGAGGAAAAAGAAAAATAAGTATTAAAAAGAAAAAAAATCCTCATCATAAATATATAATCAAATATAATAAATAAATAACGGGCTACTTGAATCATTTGTGTATTTAAGACATATTTGCGATGGAAAATTGAGACAGCTGGACCGAGGAGGACAACAACACGCCGGCAACTAAATCTGAAGGAAAAAGCAAAATATGGATGAGCATGTGCAGCAAGACAAACATACTCGAGTGCCTGCCAGCAGCCCTGGCGCGTGAACCGCACAGCGCGACTCATTTGGTTACCATGGAAACAGCAGCGCATAGTAACTAGATGGAGTCGGGAAGATGCCAGGGGGTCGGTCGTGTGGGGATTGGCGCAGTGGCACTCCACTGGCAAAAGTGATACTTTGTCTTGCTCGGGAGCCAAAACGCTAAACAGACGTTTGTCCCGCTCTGACAAAGTCAAGTACTGACCTGGTTGAGGTAGTGGTATTCCTCAGGTTGGAGCAGGTGGAAGGATTTCCTCTCCTCCTCGCTGGCTCCAGCCAGCAGGTAGTAAAAGACGTGGTAGTTCCTGCAGCACGACAATCAAGGAGCAGCCCATGAGATTTTTTGTCTTAGGTATTGGTGGCTGGTATCGGCTTCCTTCGCGAGTACCCGATACCCCCCCCCCCAAAAAAAAAATAGGACAGGTATTGGTATGATACCGTCTTTCTAATTGACAATAATTACTTGTGCAGTAATTTTTTTTTTTTTTTGAAAAATCTATATGAGCAAAACGGGAGGGTCTTAGTTGAGTGCCTCCAGGCGGTCATGAGATGCTGAGAAAACGGAGGCGCTTTCAGGATTGAGTTTCTTTTTCAAAGAAATGTGCATCTGACATTTCATCGCCAAGACACAAAAGCGCCAGGGTCAAATTTCCGTTTTGTGTGATTTATGACTGCGGCACGTCGGTCAGGCCCGATTGTGGTTGGTTGGTTGGTTAAATCATCGAGTCAAATCTGCTCACTCGTACACAAACTGCAACTCCTACCTTTCATTATGCTCCTGGTAGACCAGACGAGATTTCTCCAACAGGTATTTCTCCACATAGGCCCTGAAACCCATCTCTCATTATTATGATCGTGACGGACGGACTTTGCAGGTTTTCTTACCCTCTAACAGTGCCACTGGCTTGGTAGTTGACCTGGATGAACTTTCCAAAGCGGCTGGAGTTGTTGTTGTGGGCCGTCTTGGCGTTGCCAAAAGCCTGAGCGGAGAAGACGGAGAGAGAAAAAAAAAAAAAAGAGAGCGAGCGCCACCGTTAGGTCGTTGATGACGGGCAGCGTGTGTAAAATGAAACAAGCGGGTCATTTAGCCAGTGGTGGCTCCGCCCCCCTGCACCGTACTGCTGAATTCCTAACACACCACCGTCACTATTCATGGAAGCAGACGCATCCATCATTAGGGGGCCTGGAGAGGTTGCACCTAGGTTCTCATTAGGGGATGTGCCGGGGCCCTCACCGGCAGATAAAAGGAGGAGATGACAGGATGGAGAAGATGACAAGAGACAGACAGAGCCAGCTGAGAAGCCAGGGCAGGGCCAGGGCCGCAAGGCAAAGAAAGGTGAGGTGAGAAAAGAGAAACGTATGAAAAAAGCTTGAAGATGGTTGAAGGAGGGGAGGACGTTACGAAGCCAGACCGAATAGGTTTCCTTTTACTTTTCAGAATGTTTCAAAACAAGAGTTAACGTTGCCCAAGTACGGCAAATGGAGGAGCCTCGCTTCAACATTTTCACTCCCACAAACATAACAAAATGAAATGCCTGTACACTTACTTAATCAAGCTTTTATGACAATGTTTACAGTTTGGCCCTAGAACAGATTTGTGGAACACACTAAACCGAGAACGTCTGTGTGTGTGTGTGTGTGTGTGTGTGTGTGTGTGTGTGTGTGTGTGTGTGTGTGTGTGTGTGTGTGTGTGTGTGTGCGCGCTGCTTTCTAAGAACAGCACGATGAGATTAATGAGCGGGCCCCCCAAAGTCGCTCTGATTTAGTGGGCAACGCTGCTTTGTGGTCAACTCCTGCTGTGACCGCAGCATAGGAAAACACACACGGGGATTAGGCCGGGTCAGTGTGTGTCTGTGTGTGTGTGTGTCATGTAAAGTGAGAGAAAGAAAGAAAACACAAAGAAAAGTCAACACATTTTAGAGAAAAAGTCAAAGGCTAATAATGTGCCCCGGAATTTAAACACAATGTGTGTGGAGCAACGTCAAGTCAAGATTATTTAAAAACAAAACAAAACAAAAAAACAGTTTTGTGCTTCATTTGTGTGCACTCATTGATAACACGCAAAAATAATGAATGATTCACTTTTGAAAAAAAACTAAAACTCTCATTTATGCTAGCTCAGTTCAAATGACAGATTTGCACATTTGTTATGATTCCGCAAAAGCAGCGCGCCGCACTGGCTACGGAATAGCGTTATGCTAATGTCTGCTTCACACACCCCCGGGTTTTTCCACGCCGTCATATTACATTAGCCACTTGTTTCTTCCTCTCCTGCTAATAATGCTTTTCTTCTCAGCCTAAGAGGAAACAAGTTATGTATTTCCAAGACAGGATTTAGCTTGTTAAGCAGAGTGCGCGGAGGGGGTTAGCCACTTAATTATCATGTCAGGATCTTCCTGTTAGCAGGGGGTGAAATCATAGCAAATAGCAAAAACTTGATTACGTTCTTCCTCGCAGCACAGCGGCAATATTTTCCCATCGGCTACCGAAAACCTTTCAGTGACCTACATTCGGAAACACAGGTGGACGTGTGCCAAATGGGCCACAGTTAGCTTAGGTTTTGTTAGCCTCTGTTTTGTGGAGATTTAAAATGATGAAATGCTGGCAGCTACTTCAGTTAGCTTTTTTTTTGGGGGGGGGGGGTTAATATGAATGAAAAAGGTCTTTGAATAGGCTCATCTTTTTCTCAAATTGTTGTGTGACACTAAGCGGGTTTGGGTATTAATTACAGTAGCGTGTCAGGATCTTCCCCAAAGCGGATCAAATATGTAACCTTCATACTTCTTGCCTCTGGCACATTGACTGTCTTTTACAAAAACATTGGCTGACCTACTTACTGAGATAGCTGCGTTAGCTTAGCATTAGCTGAGTTACCGCACCTGTAGCACAGCTGGACTGAGGTGCCAAAATCATGAAAAACTGCTCTTATCTTACAAGCTTGTACAACGTTTTTGTCTGATTAACAGTTTCCCTTGTGAATTCATAAAATATTTTGGAATTTTAGATGGTTGGGAGTAAAATGGAAGCTCTGTAGTTAGCATAGCACAGCATCTCTCAAAAAATGAAATCAATTTGCTGACCTACTTATCGAGATGGAAAGCGGCTACATCAACTCTTAGCTAAACATGCATTCATTGAAATATCACGCCTGTTTCATTGAGAACAGCGGTGTTCAAAGAAGAAAATGGTTCTTTAATATTTCAAAAAAATAAAAATTGAATTTTAAACACCCCAAAGCTAATTTCAAACACTTAAAAATACTATTGAAGAAAAAACAGACGGGACTGGAAAAAAAAGGAAGGGCGGTTACATGAGTGTGAGGCTTCAAGAGCTTCTAAGAACATGTGGGCAGTGATGATGACAAATCTTGGACACAAGAAGGGGAAATGAGTTCATGAAGTGTCTGGTTATCCCCTGAACCAAACCCAATAGGCACAATGCTAGCTAGCCAGCCGCACCTTTCTTTGGAAATGTCAGCCTGCCATTGACCTCATTTATTGGCTGAACATTTAGTGCGCTCGTTAAACGGCAGCGCTCTAATCTTTCTTCTCTCCTACTGTTTACGAGCCGCATTCGCCAACAATTTATCTCGTTTTACCACCAAATTAAAAACGGTGTTGTCGTTGAATTTTTTTTTTTTTTTTTTTATATATCCTATCCCAGGGTAAGTTATTATACCAATATGTGAGCTTCCAAGTTCGTAAAATGTCTGTCAAAGGTAAGCTTGAACGGATTTGGAGTGGAAGAACCTCCACCGGGTCGTGGGAAAGGAATGGTGGAAAATGTTTGAAGAAAAACAAGTCACCGTGCCGTACCGCACCCTTAAAAAGTGTGATTCACTGTCTTTTCTTTACGACTGGCACAAGCACGCACGTGACACATTTGGTCATCAAAACTCTTGTGAGCTCTGGCCAGCACGTGGATGAGCTGGAGCCTAAGCCAGCAACCTGGACTGGTCCTGGAACCTTCAACTCACGTTCACACCCAACGACCGTTGAGTCTTCAATGACCCTAACACGGAAGTTGGAGTAATGGAGTGACAATCTCTCTATCTCTCTCTCTCGCTCTCTCCATTAATGGTTGCCGTCACCGCGTTGGACTACATCTGGATCTCATTGGCCTCGGGAACAAGCGTTTGTCAGATGAAGCGAGAGGGGACGCACAATGATGATGAGCCCAATTTTAACGCACAAGGACAATCCGGTGCAAAACGATAAAAGCCAACGGTGTGTTCATGAGTTATTGAGAAAAAAAAAAGTTGTCATTATCATCATCATGTGTTTCGAGGCATCCAAGGACAAAACAATGGCTAAAAACATTGCATTTTAGATTAAAATCTATTAAAATAAATAAAATATTGATTCAATTTACATTCCAATTTAGATCACAATGTAGCCAAAATTTAAATTAAAAATACAACATCAAATAGGAATATAAATGAATATAAAATGTTCATACCTAACATAAAAGAATCCTAAAAAAAATAATCTCCACATAAATTGAAAGTGAATCTATTGTCAACATTGATGCTTGTGCGTGCGTCTACACTTGAAGAGCCACTGTGTAAGTTGTTGTTGACCCTGCCAGTGTGCTACAAAGACATTTGACTTGACTTGTTCAAGCCAAAGCTCCTTCTTTACGAGTCCGCGCGAGACCCAATTGGACTTTTCCAATCGATTCCTCTCCAGTCTTACGGCCGCAGAACCCGGTGGAAAAACCCGACGGGCGTTTAAGTCGGACGAAATGCATCGGCTGCGGTGGTTAGCGCCGCTGCCTTTTAGCGAGAAAACTTGGCATTGGTTGAAGACTGCGGGCCTAACTAATTCCAAAAGTAAAGGCCAAAACATCCTGCTGACGAGCAGCTCGCAGACGGCAAAGGTTTTACGCCAGGAGGTGGTGTGGGAAAATCCCGCAGTGGAGTGCTAATCCCCTCGGGAGAGCAACACGGCCAGAGACGATTCATTTGCGGGGGTGGGGGTGCATAAAGATGCACAAAGTGGGGCACATGATGTGGATTGGTGCATCATGGAGGGGGAAAAAAAAAAAAATGCTATATGAGGTCATGACAGATCGTACGGCGTTACGTTGTTGCTTCCACTGACCATTTTAACGCCTTCATGGGGAAAACAAGACGGGACCCTAAAACGTATCCTTGCGGAACTTTGTTAATAATTGGGACTGGCTGGTTGGATGTTTGAAACACATTTGGAGCGGACCCGAAACTCTTCCCTGAGGAACGCCACGCATAATTGGGACTGTTATTTGGGAAGCCAAATCATGACTCTACCAGCACACTTGGATGAATTTGGTGTGGAAGAACAATCCCCGACTTAAAGGCATTTGGGAGGGCAACAATACTTTCAGTTCTCATTCACGTGGAGACATTTTTCTCAGAAGAACGGAAGTAGAGAACAATGCCCTATTTGCCTTGCTCTGAATTTGGCTCCGAAAGCCATTTTGGTCCAATGGGAGGGAGCAGAAACACCATGAAAGATTTGTCTAACAAAGCCCACAGTCAGAAGCTTTTCATTTCAAGTGGCGAAGCTTTGTTGGAGCGAGACCGAGCAATGAAACCTTTGGTGCTTCGGAGCAGATGCGTCCGTCAGAGAAAACCGCAGTCCGACCGTGGAGATGCAGACTCTCCAATTGTGGTGTACGCGACGAGGAAAACCTCGCATGACGAGCTGGCCGCACGATTTGGAGCCGTCCGCCGCATTTCACGGCTGTCAAGAAGCCGAGAGGTCATTAGAGCGTCCCCGGCGAGACACGCCGCCCACCGCTCGGGGGATTCTCGCGCCGGTGGTGAGATGATGAACATCTTCCCGCACTTGGACGGCACGATCATTTCTCAGCCGACAGCTCGTACGAGCCGACGTTTGCGTCAGCGGGTCCGTTGTCGGAAAACTCGATATAGATGTAAAAGAGGACCGCTTCTGTTGCCATGGCAACCACAAAAGATCATACTAAAACATCCGTGAACTAGCCACGACAGCGTGTTTTAGCGTGTAGCATTAGCATGACGTTATCATAGCAGAATGTTCACAATTTACTTTTTTTTTTTTTTTTTAATCGATTAGCATTTTTTCCCGTATCGGAATCAGTATTGGCCAATCTCGCTCATGGATAATCGGTACCAGAATGGGCAGCAAAAAAAATCCCGCTTGGAACACTACTATTCAGGTCATATCACTCCAAAAAGGCCTTTTATAATTTATGACATAAACATGGTGGACTTTTTGGCCAACAAGTCCCCTTTCCAGTCTTGGCCGAGTCCAAAAATCTACTTGTCGGCATCCAAAGCAAATAGCTGTAGTTTGGACGGCGAGTCTTTTGGCGGCGAGTTGATAACTCACTGCACAAGAGCCAAAATGGAAGGACTTGTGGAATTCTGGTCCCGCCGTGTTGGAAGCGTGAAGGGGACTTACAAAGGCGTTCGATAAAGACACAGGTATCTTCTCTGGTCTTGGATGAGACTACGTGGAAAATTGGCATGCCGTTCATGATTTCCTTTTTTTGTCCCTCTCTTCTTGGAGTCTTTGCTCTGCCTTATCTCAGGCCGCTTTCCCGGCCAAGCACCAAAGGTCTGTTTTGACTCGGCAGAGCAACCTGGGGGCTTCATTCATATGTTATGAAAAATTAGCATGCGTGAGAAATGTACAAGAAAACGCATCAGCCCAAATGCAACCCATTTTTTCCCCTTTTAAACTTGGTGAAAGGAAGAGAAGAAGGCAAAATTTGCTTTCCCTTGTTTTCCATCAATCAAATGTCATGGCGACTTGGAATGGGGATTGTTTGCGCCACTTTCTGCCTCATGTCAAGGTGAGCTACTTGTTTTGCTTCTGCATGCGGAAAAAGGATCGGGCTGATCGAGTTGAGTGTGCTGGCCGGACGGCCGGCCGGCAACCCGATAATAAAATATTGGCTTCTATGGCTGAACATGTGATTGTATCTGTCCAAAATCTTTTGTTCCTAAAATGAATCCAAATACTTAGCAGCACTTATGCTGCAAAAGTGGGGCACCGGGTTGATGCAAATGACTCCATCATGTGTCCCTCGGGAGCCTTTTGAGGATTACGCCACCCGCTCTCATCCCTCGGGAGGGGGGGGGGGGGGGCTTTCATCTCCTGCTTGTAGCATCAGGAGGACCACGTAGGCGAGCAGGCAGGCCTCACTTTGATGGATCCCAAGCGGGTTCCAGCCCCCTCTTGGGTCGTCCCCAATTGGGGCATGCCGGGAACACGTCATCCTAACCAGATGCCCGAACCACCTCGTCTAGCTCCTCTCGACGCCGAGGAGCAGCGGCTCTTTGCTTTGAAGTCAGTTATTTTGAAAAAGAAAGATTGACTATGACAAACCACTTAACAATATGGCTACAGTTGATCAATTCAAATAAATCAATCTTTAAAAATATATATATTAAAATAAATAAATAAATCTTTATCCATTCAAATAAATAAACGACTTCATAAAAGATTCACATAGACTTATAGCATCGCTAGATTTTGGTGGGGCAGCAGCTTAGCGTGCCCAATTGTGAGCGCACGCAGGTCTTATTTGTAACATCATCGCTTAGAAATTTCAATACAATTGAAATTATATACGGGAGGGCTTGCGGGTGTCGGTCATCGTAGTGCCGACGATAACCCATCATTTAAAATAAAGACTCAAAAATGAGAAAGGTTTACGAAAGAGATTAAATCATTAAATGATTAACTTCATTGTTCACCACAATAGCCTATGGGGTGGAGGGAGGGCCTGGCTTTTTTAGTTTTCATTTTGCGGCACATATGAAGATTAAGCAGCTTTGAATTTCAAATGAAAGCCCAAACAGTTGCCTATCTCTTCCAGCAGAAGGATTTAGCATGATTAGCTTGAGGCACACAAAGGCCCGAGGCAACAAAAAAACCACAACACACCGACACCTCCGCTCGTACATTTTCCTTCTCAAAAATAACTAAAAGGACTGTCGATACTTTTAACACGTCTTGACTTAAGAACCGGTACGCCGCATTCTCGGTAGCGGTCATAGCTGGACCGGAAGAGCGCTTAGCGTAGATTGAGTTAGCGCAAGCGGCCCAGATGGCTTCTTTGCAGCTAATGCTTGTAATCGCATCTGCTTGTGATGGCGGCGGCGGCACTTTGATTGAATCAAGCCCATTTGGAGCGCCGAGCCACTTCCACTCCAGTCTGTTACGACACGTGTACTTCCTTCGCCTATTCCAAAGTCGAGTTGGCGGCGCAAAAGGGAACATGTAGCGTGTTAGCATAAAACATTCAAGCGCACAGATGAAAGATTTTTCTCCTCATCCGTTGAAAAGATGAGTTGAATTCCAGGACTTCCAGCTGTTTCTTTGTGTTAACTTGACATTTTGGAACCTTTTTTAATGACTAGTCCACAGTTCGCCATGCCACAATGTACAATGGTGACCATGTTAGCGGTCTTTAAACCAGAAAAAGAAAAACTCTTAAAAAAAAAAAATGGAAATTGGCATATTGAATCATCTCTGGCCTTACCACAATGTTTTATAGCACAGCGATTTAAAAAAAAAAAAAAAATTATGTTGGCCTTGAGCGCAACTTGACTTCTTTGGCTGCGGCCATGTGTTTCATTCACGTTTAGCATCTTGACTAATCTTTTTACAAGCTAAATCAATTGTAGTCATCAATCCAATCGCACATCAATCTAAAGATAGACCACCATAACATCATCGGTCACAAAAACGGGGAAATTCCCATTCCTCAAGATCAAAGACGTGCAACAGCAGAACGGGCGAGAAAGGCGTCGTCGCTACGCCGCCTCTTGCAAATGCGCAACATTCCGCTCGGATCCAGCGACTCCACGCCGAGCAGCTGTCTGTAGTCAAACTGTCCTGGGCTTTCCTGAGAATGCAAAGCAGGAATGCTCCCCGAGAAGGACAGAATGTGAGCGCCATAATCCGCCAAACAGATGTTTGGGGAAGAATGCTGGCTTGCCCAGAGGACACGGATTACCGGCGTGGAAGTCGCGCGGGCGCATCCGTGACGCCTCGTCAACGCGTAGCCATGTAACGGCGCTAACCCGCGGATGATCACTTCTACCACCATCCTGGAACGTACCAATCATAGCGCAGACGATGATATGGGAAGAGCAGCGGCACAATGGAAGGCGGCTGCCAAAGCCTTTTCCTTTTGTCCCGGGTGAGCGAGTTCACCTCTTCTGTTGTGGTAAGTGTACACCGAGCTGGAGACTGACAAGGTGAAAGCGAGGAGCCGTCCTCCATCCCGGGCCACCTTCTGGAGCCGCAAAAAGAGAGGAGGGCCCGGGCACTACCTGGAACCATCCATCAGCCGCAGGAGACAGGTCGCGTCCCTCGGGGGGCCTGCTTGCCTGCTTTAGTGCGCTGAGGACATCTGGATGGGAAGCATCTGGCGGAGGGGGCCGGAGAGGGGAGGGGCCGCTTCTGCGAGAGGCCACAACAACAGGCTGTCATCTGGACTCGGCTAGCTCGGCGGCCCAGGAAGCTTTTGCGGGAGGTTGCTAAACAACACATGTGAGTGGACACGAGACTCTTGGAGCAACATCTCAAGTTCAACAGAGCCATTAGAAGACCGACGACATTGAGCTCTCGCCAACTAATGGTTTCTTCCAATTTGCGGGCGTCGCTTAGACACATGCCAATTAGAGTAATAGTGCGAGTCAAACACCTGATGCCTCAGGAGACATCTGTCGCCACTTTGGAGGAGGCGGCAGACGTGTGTTACATTGCCTGAACAGAAAAACCGTGTTGACCGTGAAGTCATCGCAATAGAAAAAGAATTTGTGACATGTGTCGTCATTTCCATGCAACATTTGAGTATTTTCACGCCAAGCAGCTGCGCTGGAAGCTGTCAGCCGTCAGCCGCCTTCACGTTTGCCAGATGACCAAGCGTAAATAAAGAGCGAGCGAGCGAGCATCCACAGCTGCGTGCGGACAACACCTCCACGTGCGTCCTGACAGCTCAACTCAACAATTCAAAAAAAAAAAAAGGTCTCGAATCGATTGGGTTGTTTCATCGCCTCGCCAAAACTTCCCCAATGATTTTTCATAATCCATTTTTGATTTTGTAATCCAGGACGGATTAGTCACCATTTTTTTTTTTTGTGCCATCAATGCAGAGATTGAGCAAAGTCGGTTTCTAGGTCACATGGCACACGCAGCCTGGATATGCTGGTCATATCATAGGCGCTAAATATAGGCCGCGGGAGCTTTCTCATCCGTTTCACGAGCTGCGGCATCCCGAGGCCAGAGGAGCAACCTGCCGCCTTCTCGTTGCATTTGGTCGGGGCTTTTGTCACCTCCGTGTCTAATTTAGAACATACGAGCGGGAAGTGAAGCCCCGGGAACCAGAGTGAGGCAGCTGCACGCCAACCGGAATTCCCCACCCACTAAATGAAGTCCAGTGAGCCTTTGCTTTTGCTTTTGCTTTTGAAGAGAGCGCACGATATTTTTTACTCCACGTGCCGATTTTGGGCAAGATTGAGTCGTTCTTTGCAGAGGATAAAGAAGGTATGCCCGCGAGTACATCAACAAAATCCAAAAATGTCGGCGTCCAAACGACGGCGCAAAAAAAGCGCAGCGTCGACGCGTCTTACCTCCAGCACGGGCCCCGCCCCGAGGATGATCTGCTCCACGCCGCTAGCGAAGCCCTTCTGGCTGAGGGCGGTCAGGTGGTGAATGAGAAAGTTGGTGCTCTGCGTCTTGCCCGAGCCGCTCTCGCCCGAGATGACGATGCACTGGTTGCGGCGGCGCTGCAGCATGGCGTGGTAGGCCACGTCGGCCACGGCGTAGATGTGCGGCTCCAGCTTGCCCAGCGTGTGATTGTCGTAGAGCTTGACGTACTTGGGGTTGTAGATGGGCAGAAACTGGAAGGGGTTGACCACGATGAGGATACTCCCCACGTAGGTGTAGATCTTCTCTTGGCGGAAACGCGCCCGCAGGCTCTCCAAGAGGGCGCGCTCCGTCAGTTCGGGCAGGGCGCACAGGTCGGTCGGGGGGTCGCTCCCCGCCGGTTGGGGGAGGAAGCCGCGCTCCACCATGCGGCGGCGCTCCTGCGTCACCCGCAGCCACATCTGGAGGCTGCCGCCGTAGTGGATGGAGCCGTCCAGGTTCTTTTCGCGCAGGAGGAAGCGGTAGTCGTCGCCGCTGCCCAGCCCGCCGCGGTTCTCCAGGGCGCTCCTGGGCCACAGCATCATGCGCTGCACGGGGCAGTCGCCGGGGTTGAGGATCCATTCCTCGCCGCCAAACTCCTTGACCTCGGCCAGCACGTAGCACTTGGTGCGCTCCAGGCGCAGCCGCTCGATGAGGCACTCGATGGCCTCGGCCGCCGTGGTGTTCTTGCGGGCGCCGACGGGGCAGTAGATGGTGCCCTCGGCCAGGGAGCCCGGGTAGACGCGAAGGCTGAACTCCTGGTCCTCCAGGCGCCGCCGCATGCTGCCGCTGGCGGCGGCCATGTTGGCGCTGCTGGCGTAGCTGCAGCTGCCATCTTGTAAGCTCATGGTGGCACAGCCGCTCCCATCAGCGCTGCGCTCTCGCCGGGCACGCTGGCAGCAACTCAGCTCAGGACATCCCAACCTGACGGAGACAAAACCTGCTTGGTGAAAATATGCTGGCACATTGGAGAATTTGATTTGCTTCGTTATTGACAATCTCTCTGGCCGTCAATTAGGGCTGCATATCATTCAGTCCTACAGTCAATGGAAATGCGGATTTCCACTATTTGTGAAAATGAATCCATTCCAACCGCTCATTTTCTAATCAAAGGAGCGTACTAGCTGGTGGCCATCTATCGTGTGAAACCAGCCGAGTGGTCACATGACGGCAAGCAGTCAATAAACTCTCTGTCGGGGTGCTGAGGGGGAACTTGGGCGATGAATGCGGCGAAAAGCAAGTCCGCAGGCAAATGAAGTGATGCGCAACAACAAGATGCTTTATGCATTGACGCCGTGTCGCTGGCGTCAAAGCATTCTGCGTGTGATCATGTGACAGCCCGGAGAGCAGAATCCCGCCAAGTGCCAAGATTAACAGCTGCCGCACAAAAGTGGCTGTAATGAGACAAACAATGGACTAATTCACCGCTCACTTCCTTGTCTATCGTGGCCAGTCACACACACACACACACACACACACACACACACACACACACACACACACACACACACACACAAAGGTTAATTGATGCTAACGAGGGCACTGACCAATGGCACTACAATGAAGCAAACACAAGACAGATTCCAAGGGTTATTTCAAAGGCTACATGAGTTCGCTTTCAATTTCACAGGCCTCGGAATCATTTCTGCTTTCATAGTTCAAGTTCCTGTGGTTTATTTACTTTCCTGAACCTAACAGGATTTGTTTTTTGTTTTTTCCAAAAGCTGTGGAACCCTTGAGCTGGGATTCAAACGCACAACCATAAAACCACGAAGCAGAAGGTACCCGATCCACTATAAAAAATAGTGTCTTGGTTGAACTCAAGCAAACATCTCAAGGGAGCTTCTGTGAGCTCCTGCGACGCTTCCACGCTTCGCCCACCCTCCGCGGAGCAAACACACAGCCGACAAAGAGGCCGACTGTGATCCGCGACCAGACGGGGCCCGATTCCAAAACCAGATAAAGACAGCGACTGAGGGCCGCGACAACTCACGCTTTATTTCCAACCAAAAGGAACAAAATAGAAGACAAACAAGATGACCCAAGGAAACCACAAGCTCTTCACTGACTTCAAATGTCGGCCTTGTGAGTCACACCAGTCGTGCGCTAGTAGAAGCAATTCAAAATATTTAAAATTTCACAAAGTGTTCCGAAAATTGTACATTGTAAAAGATACTCAACAAAGAAAACAGCATGAATCAGTCGGCTAACATAGCAACGGTTGCTAAGCTAGAGTTCATGACCCCAAGATGCAGACCTCTGATTAGCGTATCGCCGTTTGTTTGAGTTACTGTAGCAAGCTAGCTAAGCGGTGTGACAGCCATGTTGGGAGGGGCGACGTTGCCATTAAAGACTGTGTGAAAAACGATTTTCAACTGTGCACAGTATAAATGTACGCTAGCGGCCGCCCTCGCTAGAACAAGCTGTCAGAAATGTAAAGATGCCCTTTAGGAAATAAAGGATATTACAGATTACCATACAGCAGCTAAAGCCCTACTTCGAGTAATGTTTTTTTTTTTTTTTTTAGAGGATATGGGGAGGGGGCAGGGTCATAAGCGATAAGTCCCACTGAATTGACTATAATGCTTCTCAAAATCCATTCGACGACCATAAAACACACACACAAAGCGCAATGGATTAATTTTGTGGATTTTTTTCGTGGGTTTCTCGTATTCCTTTTAGGAATGGAAAATCTATTTGTCTGTTGTCAAACTGAGCTGTCCTTGTAGACCGTTGCTGGCTTCTTTTTGCCTTTATACTATAAGTTGATTTGAAAAACAAACCAGTTCTGGTCTGAATGGTTCTTCTCCTCCTCTTCCGCTCCCCTCCCTCATTCTTGCTCTGTGGCCTGCATTCAGTTCTCACCAGTGTAACAGCAATAAACACCAAACCTCAGCATTCCTCAACACACACGCACGCACACACACACACACACACGCACAAGCACATATATAAACATACACGGACTGCACTTCAAATCTTTTGACACAGGAAGTGTGTTTTCCTGCCTCAGCCCAAACTCAGACTGGTACTGTAAACTCAAAGAAATGGATCATTGCGGCAATTACGCCACATAAACTACACGTGCGCTCACTCAGTGCCGAGTCATTGGAGGCTCTGCTCGGTTGAGATGCCACAGCGACGCACAATATTTCACCAAAGCGAGACACACACACACACACAGGTCCCAAAGTGCATTGTGGCGTCGCTAACACTGCAACAGCGTGCTGTTCTGAGTTGACATCATCCCAAAAGCGGATGTATTGATTTAAGAGCCCAACCCTGTAAAAGGGACAGCCACTAAGGGAGCATCTGTTGCCATGGTTACCGCCACACGCAATCAATTTGAGCAACACTTTGGAGGGAGGGCCAAACGCAAATATTTAATCACTAAATTGGATGAAGAGCTTCTTTTATATTGTGATCAACTTTTATTTTACTGCATAAATTATTTATCTATTTTTTATTTATTTTTATTTTATTACCATTGTTATTTGTATTTATTGTTTGATTGTGACTTTCTAGATTTCATTGATAATCCAGAATTCACATGATGCGTGCTACATTTATTTGTCGTTGATCCGGTTGTGGTTTAGTATTTTCACCAAGTGCTAAGCTAGGAACTGACTGTAACCGTAACGGCAGCGGGGGCAAGGGGCGGGTCCTAACGCATCCCTAATAGCTCCATCATTTTCATTGATCCGCCGGTTAGCCACGTGCCTTTCTGCGGGGACGATGATCAATATCAACTTCTGGTCTCTGCGCATTAAAACGATCGATGCTGAGATGAGATTCAATTTTTGGAACACTGCGGCACATCGTGCTAGATTTTTTTGGGGGGTTTAGTTGGGCTGTTGTCTGGGCCGCGCTCCAAAAGGCAGTGGAGAGGAGCGCAACCAAATAACAACGCAGCGCGAGGAGACGCAACATTGACCGACGATGCTCAAAACCGCACGACGTGTTTAGTTCTTGGGGAAAACCCCACTATTGCGCGAACATGAACTTTTTTTTTCTTTAAACCTTTTCACCATGACATCAAGCGATTTTTTAGAGCGGGACTATGACACAAACCCCAAAAAAGTGTGACCGTGAAATCATTGTGCCTATTGTTTGGAAGCATTATGAAAGTCTGTAAATGTTGCTGCTTTGAAACAAACGTGGGCTTTGTGTCCAAGTGTCAAGGTCCTCTTTTTGCTTGAGCTGTGTGGTCACTTTCACTTCCACTTTGGAGGCGCTCGTGTCGTATCACTTCCTGCCTGGGTTACTCCAAATCATCAGAGAAGCTGTGCTTCCCCTAGTCATGGAGAAACCAGAAAGAGTTGAAACTAACTGGACCCCGGGCCGCAGTCTCAACTTTGAAAGAATTGAAATCCAATCATTTTTACAATCGGAGATGCAAACGCTTCAGAAGACAGCTCCTACTTAAAACACCTGGCCCAATAATCCTCCTCCTCCTCCTCCTCCTCGTGATGGTTGCCAGGGCAACAGACCTGGCTCACTCGACCTTTTCCAGCCGTTTATTAGATCCCCCGCCTTAGAAAAATCGAAAACAACGCAGGTTTGGAAATCCTTCTGGTGTCCGAGGAACAAATAGGTGGGAGGGGGTGTCCAATTCCATTGGCGGGAGTAATATCTCAAACACACTCACCCTAATAAACAGGCGATGTGTGTGTGTGTGTTTTACTGAGACTGTGTGACGGACGGGAAGGTTGCAACCTGCACGACGTGACATGACAGCGCGTGAACGCATCCCGCGTGTGCGTGCGTGAGAGAGAGGAAAGCGCCACGACGAGTATCAATAACACTTGCAAGAATGCGGCCATTAGGGACGAGCCTCGGGGCACATCTCCTTGAAGTGAAAGCCCATGGTGTCATCAACGCGTCTCTTGACAAAGTTCACACACTTAACGAGATGCGCCCCTGGACAGGTCGCCCAACCAATCACAGAGCGATAAATGTTTACGCTTAGCAGGCAGGCAGGCCGATGAGCACATCGCAACAAGAACATTTGTGCTTTTGATGTGATACTAACGCGGAACGACCTATTTTCTTCAAACGCCTTTTAAAAAAATTCATCATACATGCAAATATACAGACGTGTCCATTTTGTATCACAAAGACACACACACAGCATGTACGTGCAGATGCTGCGCCCCCTCCCCCCCCTCCCGCCTTCTTCCAGCCACCAAATCCACTTAGCGGCCACTGTTGGTGCGCGCGTGTTGCCTTCTCCTCAATGGCAGCACTTGCACCCCGGCGGCCTCAAAATGTCCAAATACGGAACGACAAGAAACGACAAGAAGTGAATGCGGCCGAGGCCGACTGTTCATGAATATGATTGTGATGACGATCAACAATCAATCAAGTGAGATGAGATCATCACGATGGTCACCATGGGAGCCCAATCCATGCTGAAGGATTAGAGACGGGGATTAGGCATCAACAAGCGCACGTGTGCGTGTGTTTCTGGTTCTTTGCCTTCATTTGAATTCATTAACTCCACTTTGACCACACATAAACACGCACGGAGCCATTTCAGCGCCATGACAACAGCCGACGCCACAAACCAATCGCCATCCTCGTCTCATTGTAGCCGGCCAATCAGAGTGCTCGGTGCGAGTGGAAAATACTATGATCGATTAATCAAGTTTGCGTTATTTGAAGAGTCATTTGCGTGCATTACGTTAAAATAAAAAATATTACATTTTCCATCGCATGTCGCCTTCGCCGCACGCCAGTTGATTCCCGATTGCTGCGACTTCCTCTAGGACGAATAGTTTCCAAAAGCTAAGTGCCTCCCTCGCAGGCTCTCGTAAAAGTGGAGCGTGACGTTTTGCACATCTTTGACAACGAAGGAGATTTAATGGCGAGTGTCAGTCGACGCGCAGATGTTGATCATCTGACTGTGCAGCCACCGCTACAAAGCGTTTGATTGTCTCCAGACGCTTCGCTGTAATCAGCCAGCGTGACGCCTTTCGCCTCATATGGCGGAGCGGAGCTCTTCTTTATGCCAACAACTTCCCATGAACGTACAGTACCTCGTAGAAATTCCACTCAGTCGAATGATTAGGAGCAAACAAAGTAGCGCCTAAAGCAAAACACACCAAGACAATTGCGCCACTGACAGAAGATCCACTGAGTGGCCCTAAAATACACCAAATCCAATTTGGCTGCATTATTCTTGCTTTTGCCCCGAAGGAAAAAATTTGGACTGAAAATGACAATGAAGATGACCCCGCCCCTGTGGCATTGTGTGGCCCTCTATTAATAGACCTGCTGAGAGAGAGCGAGAGATCCAACGTGGCGCCAACACGCTTTGCAAAGCCATGACCTCATCCCGGTGTTGGCTTACGCCAAACAAACCTCCGGCGACTTTACGGCAAATGTAAAGCTCCGACCCGTTTCTCGGCCATAACGTAAAACGGGTCCTGCTCAGAAATCGGAAAGCCCAAAGTCAACACAAACGGCTGAAACTTGTGTGACGTCCCCCCCCCCCCCCCCTACGTGAAACACAACGCAGGGAAACTGGGAAATCCAAGCTGTACTGAAGGCATCAGTCAGAACAAGACTGTCGCAGTCAACTATTTGACTTGAAATGATGTCGTCCGCGTGGAACCAAATTGCGGCCTTGCAGCTTGGGGGACGGGAACGATTGCTTGCAATCAGGTACATGACGTTATCTAGTAGTGCGGTTGGTTGCTGGACAAAAACCCAAACTGCCTGAGCGAGCGAGCGAGCGGCGAGCTCTTGAGAGATCCCTCATTGCGCCGTCATCTTTGCTGACATTAACATTTCATTTGGCTTATTATGTAAGTGGCAAAGCCTGCGCCAGGCGGGCTGAGCACATCATTCTGACAGCAGGCAGCTGGCCCGCAGTCACCCGTGCAGCGGCAGCACACACAACCGCCTCGCCCCCCCCCCCTTATCCCCTCCCCCTTCCAAAATCCCTCTTTGAACATACAACTCAGGGAGACGTCAGAGCTAAACGTGTGTACACTCCAACGTGGAAAAATCCATGTTGGATTAGGCTGGAAGGGCGGGAATATAAATTGGGAACTACTACAGCCGGTGTGCCACAAGGGTCCGTGCTTGGCCCCATTTATTTCTGGGATTTCTTAAATGACAGCTAAGTGCTGGCGCTTTTGCTTTTTGGAGAAAGAAAAAAAAAACACGTGACATTCACGTGACAAGGATCACATGTATTCAAATAGACTAAAAATATTCATGAAAGCCCCCAAGTGATGTCACGGTTGTATTTTGGTACAAATAGCCACAGGCTAGTTGCGGGCTTTTATACCCCCCGTCGAGCAAGTCTATCATGCCAGCTCTCGGACCAGAGACCCGAGGGGCCGCCGCGTCGTCTGGATGGGATGGCCAGTCTCGAGCCCACGGCAGTGTTGTCATACCGGCTGACCAACAAGAATACGAGTCTTCGCTGAGCCTAATGTTTGTTTTGGGAATCTGGGACCGAGTCGAAGTACCTGGACAAAACGGGCACAAGTGCGGCTTCGGTTGGAGCCTTCGAGTTGATCATCAGCCAACTGGGAGCAGCACAAGACAGATAAACAGCCGCTATTGTGGTCTCAGCTCCTCTGTACGGCGCTAATACCTTTTGCAAGTTTGACGGTTAAACTTCAACTAGGAGGAGGCAATAAGCAACTTGAAGCCTTTATTGTGACCATCGTCTTTCTATCGGACCAGTTGCTGCTAGTTGTGACGCACGTTGAGTCACGGCCACCGTTGTATGTCGAGTTTGCGCGTGCAAGTCAAAGAAAACAAGAAAAATCAGACAAAAGATGGCTCATATCTCCAAAATGATGTCAAATTGGACCTCAAGGCAAAAGTGTATGAGGATTATAAGAAACCCCAAACAGCTTGAGAGCCGGCGAGAGTCCAATATGATGCTAGCAATGAATGACTTGCATTTGCAGCTTCATCTTCGTCTTTCGTTTTGAACTCCTCAAGCAACATCACTTGCAAAAATGGCAGGGGGGGGGGGGGGGGGCATTCACATCGAAACCTTGCTTGATTTATTTCTTTTTTTTTTTTTACAGCTGCAAAGGAGACTGGCAGCACCCCCCTCTTTTCTGTCCTTCCCTCCCTCCCTCCCTCTCTCCCTTTAGAATGGACTGCGACAATATGACTACACATTGCTCGGAGCAAAAATATATCTATGCGCACGGAGACGTTAGGTAAGAATACCATTTGACATTCAAACGAGGCGGCTGCGACAAGGGGCGCGTGCGGTGAGGGGGGGGGGGGGGGGGGGGGAGCATATTCTATCTTTTTGGTTTCATAACCGCGGTATCCGTGTGTGTGACTGGACATGATGACAGCGTGCAACATGACGTCCGCAGAGGGGGGGGGGGAAAAAGACAAGGGAGGAGAAGGAGGCTTTGGTCTTACCTTCTCCTCCTCCTCCAGTCCACCCGAGCGACGAGGAAGAGCGGCCAAACGCCACCGAGTCAGCCGGAGCCCACTGCGGTGCGTCCGGACACGCCAGGCACAATCCGTCGATCCGATGTGTCGATCATGGAGAATCCAATTCCGGGGGGAAAGCTGCTCCAGTGTCTGTGCGTGTGTTTGGAGGATTCTGGCAGAATGTGTCTGCTCCGCCGTCACTTCACGTCACCTCACCCACGTCACACACGTCACACACGCCGCTGCCGCTGTCCTCTCTTCAAGGCTTCCACACAGCTGCGCGTGGCCGCGCCGCGCGTCCACGCGTGGGATGGATGCAATAGGGAAGTGGTGAGAAGGGGGCGGAGGGGGGGGGACCCTCCTACGAACACAATAACAAATCAGATTTAGACTAGCAATTGAGCGCTCACTTACGAGGGAAACTGGATCGACTCCATCCATCAGTAGCCAAAAGCTTCAAATAAAGCCAGTTGCCTGATCCCCAATACTTGGTATATATCCCAAATCACGACTTGCTCATTTGAGTCAAATTACCGTTTTTATATTATTTTTATCTGACATTGTCATTAAATATCCTCTTACATTTTGACATATTCCACAAAGACTTAAAAAAAAACCTCATTTCGCCTACAAATGATTTGACTTTTGCTGTGACGATTGATTCACATCCGATAGTCAAGGTAAGGTCGCCCTCGTGTGGTTAGAATGTGTATTACATGTAACCCGTTTAGTTGAGTCGCGCAAACAAGTCAGCAATTGGTTTTTAAACCGCAGCTAAAGTTGTGATTCAAAATAGGCAAAAAATAAGCTATTTTAAAATGCAATTTGTGGGTACAAAGCTTGTGTACACTGACCAAATTTGACTGGTGTCTACAAAAAGGGATACTAGAATTAAGACGGTTTGTTAAACAGCATATAAACAGACATTTTTAATATAACAATAACTATAATACTCACCGTAACATGACATTCGACGTCATGACTGCATGTGGTTTGTGTTTAGGCGGGAAAGAGACGCGCGAGTGTAAACACCATGACGTCACAATCACGCGACACACTTGTCAAGCCCGTGACGATCACGTAAACAAACTACGACAACAATGGAGAACATCCAGTCGATGGTGTTCTTTCTGCTTGGCATGTGGCTCTTTATCACGAGGAGAAGGCAAGCTTTGTTCCACAAGAGATTGCAGGCAGCGCGGAGGAACACGGCTGAAAAAATGAGGAGAGTTTGGGAATTGTTGGAGGAAGACTCCTTTCCGAGACGAAGACGGCGACGCCAGATGGTGAGAAAACAACTTGGGATGGATGAAGCAACAACCATTGGCTCTTATTTCGGCATGACGGTCCAGTAAGCCCTCCAAAAAATGGCCGATATGAGATACAATAAGACACTTGAGAATAAACTGTCAACAACACCAACAAGATGTTCGGTGGACGCGTTGTGACTACTACCAATCTCGACCAGGATCTCTGTCATTTGACATTTGAAATGTTCTGACCTCATCTCCCAACGCAATGTGCTTTCCAGATGCTTCAATTGCTGCTTAAGCGCCTTCACCGCCCGAGCATCTGGGTGGTGCACCGCTCCGACACGTGGTGGGACCGGATCGTCCCGGGCTTCACGCGCGCAGAGTGGCTGCAGCACTTCCGCATGTCCCGAGCCACCTTCCTGGACATCTGCTCCGAGCTGCGGCCGGCCATGGAGAAGCGCGACTTGGGCGTCCCGCTCAAGAAGCGAGTGGCCATGGCTCTGCGGAAGCTGGCCAGCGACAGCGAGGACCGAAGTATCGGCCGCCTCTTCGGCGTCAGCAAGAGCACGGTGCGCCGCTGCCTGCGCGAGTTCTGCCGGGCCGCCTGCGCGCTGCTGCTGCCGCGCCACATTGGCTTTCCCGACCCGGAGACGCTGGCCGGGACGGCGGTCGACGTCGAGGCGAGGTGGGGGCTTCCCCGCTGCGTCGGCGCCATCGACGGCTCCCACGTCCCCATCGTGGCGCCTCGGGAGAAGGGCGGGGATTTCGTCAACGCCAGGGGCTGGCATTCCATCATCCTCCAAGGCGTGGTGGATGGCAAGGGGCTCTTTTGGAGCGCCTGCGCCGGCATGGCCGGGGGTCTGCGCCAGGCCCGAGCGCTCAGGGAGTCTCCGTTGTGGGAGAGGGCCGAGCGAGGCTTCTTGGAACCCGACTACTACATCCTGGGAGACTCGGCTTATCCCTCAAAGCCGTGGCTGTTGAAAGCATTCCGGCAGGACCAAACGCTGATGCCGGAGCAGCGCGCCTTCAACCAGAGCGTGCTCTGCGCCAGAAGCACGGTGCGCACGGCGTTCTCCAGACTCAAAGGTAGGTGGCGCTGTCTGACCAAGAGGAACGACAGCGACATCCAGGTGGTCAAGTCCATGGTGTTGACCTGCTGCGCCCTGCATAATATATGCGAGAGACAAGGAGAGGAATACAGGGACCATTGGGACACTCCTGACCTGACCACAATGCGGGATGTGGATGACGACGAGGAGGAGGAGGAAGGTGGACACGTACGAGACAATGTGGTGAGATTTTTAAGAGATGTAGCAACTTGAAATAATAAACTTTTGTATTTATTTTGCCTGTTGTCATTTGTAGAGTTGCAAGGATTTAAAAAAAATCTGGTTGCCAATTAGTTGGGGATGCTCTGGTGAGGTTTCAAAGCAATAAAATACTTTGTGGGGTAATGGGCGTGAGGTTAAAGGTGCAGCCGCAGGTACTAGGATTTGCCACTAGAGGGCGCTGCTGCATAAGTGTTACTGCAAACTCCGGTCAATTGTCCACTGGCACTCACCTGGCAGACTTGACAAATATGAGTAATTTGGGGGAAATATGATCACGTGGAAGCATGTGCGTGAGCACTTTTTAAATCACTGCTAAAATCACCCAAATGGCCTAAAAAAAAAAAAAGTACACACACGCACACATTTAAAAGGCTCATAAGTAAATCAGCAAAGTGGCTATAAAAAGATGTGGAAATTCTTGAAGTGGCGAGCACTGGTGTGACCTGTGCGTTATTTTCCAAACGGGCCACGAGAAGGTGCCAGATTAAGAGTGTTACAAGAAGAGATTAAACGCTCAAAGTGTGTCACGGCCTCAAAGTGCAGCAGATGGCCTTCACGCATCCTGCATGGATTGTGTAACACACACTTCAGCTCTTATGAAATAACCAAGAGCACACACAAATAAGTCTTTTGTGATTTCAGTTGAATTAACACACAAACCGAAATATTCACATTTGTCGTTAAGGTCACGGGCAATCTCCAACCAAGACGATGATGTAACCAAATAGGATGTCAACATTAACCACATTTTCTCCTGCAATCAAATGGCCATTGTTGTGCTCTCTCTGTTGTGCGCACCTTGGCCACCTGGGGGCAGTACAAGAAGGACATGCATACTCAAAGTAGGTCAAGGCTGCTCAGGAATGGGTGTTCTTCTCAGAGATAAAGAATAAATGCCTTCAGCAAACACATTTGACCTGGCCATTGCGTAACATCCATTTGCCTTAAAAAAAAAACAAAAGTTACTTTCACAGTAGTTGACGCGCCCGATTCTGTGCCGCTTAAACTGAGTCTACTTTGTAGCGCTCAAAAGTCGAGCGTCTCGATGCTTCAGCGCGTGGCCTTTAAAAGCAAGGCGCTAAGAATGAGGCTTTTATTTCAAAGTCCTTGATGTGAGCCACACGTTGACAAACACGAGGGCACGGGCGCTTTCCCATCCGTCGTCCTTCTTTGTGATTATTAATATAAAATGATTGGAGCAAATCACTACTTTTGCTTTTTCTTCTTCTCGGCGACAGCAGCAGACACGGCAAAACATTTTTAAAGCCTTTTTATTTTTTTTTTGACAATTATTTTCCCCACCACAAGTGACATCCTTATCCACAGTATGGTCTGTCCAACAATGGAAGCAAACTGTCACCGGGAAACAAAACAATAAATACATCAACTATGCCAATCTTAAGAAATATATACACATAGAAAATAGAACTTTGGAGAGAAACTGCGTAATATTGATTAGACCTGGAAGATGTTTTCAAACAAAAGTTGCCCGCTCCCCCCCACCGACCCCCAAGCCAAGATCAAAGTTTCTTTGGCATCGAGTTCAAAGTGCTACATTAAAAAAATATTACAAATCGTAAGCGACGTTACAGCCGATTGCATATGAAGGTAACGCCCCGAAGTGCTTCGTTTGTTCTGTTTTGCACAGGGAACTCAGGAACACGTTCCTCCGTAAGACTCAAAAGGTGAAGTCCGCTCGTGAGGCACAAACGGGTCGACGGACAAAGATGTAACCGGGTCTTACTTGCAAGTAGACCACCGACAAATGTTTTCTGCGAGCACCTCGCCGATGTTAAGAGACCAAAACAAACAGATTGAAGTTTTCAATGTGGATAAATTAAGACTGGCCAATGACTTAGTGGAGTCAAAAAAGTGGCGTTGTAACAGTTTCATTGGCTAATACCATCCTCGTTGATGTCAAACTCCACCGGCTCTCGGGTATTGACCCCTGACCCTTGACATTGATAAACCCAACTGGCCAACAAATTCAAATGAACCAGAATGACGGACGCCTTACGGAATTCTTTTAAGTACTTATAAAAAAAAAAATTTAAAAAAAAAAAAGTTTGGTTGAAAGTCACATCCCGGAGCGGTCGGTGACGTGACGTTTTGTCCCAATGTGGCCGTCCCAAAGTTACTTTGAAAACAACGCCATGTGATTAACAAAGCTTCAAAAAGTCGTTTCTTACTCGACGCTCTGTCCTTGATGGCGGCAAGAAAAAGGAAGCAGGAAAGGTAAAAGCTGGCATGTGACAACTTGCTTTCAAGCAAATTGATTCGCAGTCTCACAGGGGAAAGGGGGAAAAAAAAAAAAAGCGCCTTGATCCTTCAGGTATTAGGAAATGGCAGGTGGGGGAGGGGCTGTCAAGGTGGGCTCACTCCTCGTCCGAGCTGCTGGCGACGTCCAGAGAGTAAAGCATGAAGGCCAAGTCGGGGCGGGCCGGAACCGAGGGGTCTCCCGGCTTCACCATCTCGAAGCCCATGTAGTGGAACGTCTTGACGATGGACACTGGCGGTGACATTTACCAATGATTCTTTTTTGGGGTTGTCTTATATTCATTGATAATTTTTTTTTTTTTCTTTCTAACAAGCTCGCAACCACGCACAGGATCAATAGAATAAATCTTACGTCGATCCTCTCGCCCTTTGCAGAACCACAGGAAGACAGAGTTCACCTTCAGCTTCTCCTCTGCAAACTCCAGCAAAGCCGTGAGCCTGAAAACACAAGTCTGTCAGCGGATGGCGGGGGGGGGGGGGGGGGGGGCGATGCCGATGACGCGGTCTTCTCCTTTTATATAAGAGCTGCGAGCGCTTTATATAATATTGCGGCGGCTGGCGTGCATGCAAACTTTTGACAGCAAGCGCCTGCCCGCCCGCCTGCCTGCCTGGCCGGCTGGCTCACCCTTCTTTGCTCCCCTCGGCCAGCGGGCCGGCAGGGATCTCCAGGAAGAGGCTATCTTCCGACAGCACCGTCTCCCAAGAGGCCGAGCGGCGCTCGCTCAGCTGGTAGCGGAAGCGCAGCGGCGAGGGGTTCCCGTTCACCTCCGCTGCCTGCGTCACCGTCAACTTGTCATCCTGCGGGCGCACATTCCGTCAGACGGCTAAAGCGTTAGCTGCCGGGCTAGGCGATTGTTGCTGCTGTTTTGGTTAGCAGCAGAGTTCATACGGGCGCAGCGATAATTCACAGTCACAGTTGAGTTAGTGGAAAAACATTCACAGCCGAGTGCAAAATTGCATTTGGCCTTCAGGCCCGATGATGGCGTATTTGGGCGCGTGTCTTTCAAGATGACGGCTAACTTTTCGATTTCCTATCCGATGAAGCCGATAAGCTTGACGCGGAGGACAATGAGCGGGTTATGGCTGGTCCCCCGGCGGGCGGGCGGAGTCACATGTGCGGCCTACGACACACGCGTGCTAATAACACACAGCTGCTTGTGTTTGCTTACGCCTGAAATTGAGCAAATTTAGCTTGAATGATTCAAGTCAAGCACAAAATTGTGTGCAGATGAAGATAAGAACATTACCATGTCCTCACCCATAAAAAAAAAAAAAAAAATACTCCAGAAAGTCCAATTATTTTACTTGTACAATTTTTAATGAGAGAAAAGTCACCGTGTCATTTTGTGAACCCAGGAGTGTCGCCTTCTTATTTTGGTGTCCAA
This sequence comes from Syngnathus leptorhynchus, assembly GCF_054491065.1. Classification (NCBI taxonomy): domain Eukaryota; kingdom Metazoa; phylum Chordata; class Actinopteri; order Syngnathiformes; family Syngnathidae; genus Syngnathus; species Syngnathus leptorhynchus. The sequence goes on along the minus strand of NC_141200.1, from coordinate 879,680 downwards.
GCAATTTTGTCCAAAGATGTGTCCATTGAAACAAAATTTGAAGGACACAAGAACTTCAAAAAAATATACAAAAGGTTTTTATAATTCTCCATTTCATTACAAGGTAAAAAGAATTTGGCTCACCTTGTGTAGAAGCACGTCATCAAGAGCGTGATCCCTGAAAGTCCCTCGCCCACCCGGGATCTTCAGCTGTGGGTGAGGGGCATCAGGAGCACCACTGAGGCCCCGGCGGAGGAGGAACGGAGCACAGCAGCCGCGAGTCCAATAACCACGAACTGCACAGGAAAAAAAAACAAAAAACACACCGTTTGAGGGAACACGTACGCTTGTTTACTTTTTCCTTTATGAGTGGATGGGCGGCGGTTTCCTCAATTGAAAAAAATCTGTCCATTTGATACCATATCAAGACTTTCTTTCTCCTCAGCCTTTTATTTGTTCTCCCAGTGTACGCAAAAAGTGTGTGCGGCACCAAGCGGACGAGGAAATGAAAAGAAAATGTCAAAGGTGTTATTTAGTTCAAAAAATAAATCTAAATTTATGAATAAATACATCAAATCGAGCTCGACCTTGTGGCACTGAACCCATTCCCCTAAAAATGGCACGTAGCTCCGCCCCCTGACAATGAGCGGGATGCTGGGTGGCAACGCATTGCGAACGAAAATTACCAAGGAGCCAAAAAGCCGACAGAAACTATTAGAAATTTTGGGCTCAACTTGAAATTCAGGTCCCGTCAGCTGAACCCATATCGCTCAGTGATTAGAGGCGGAGCTTCCCAACCAACACATGACGGATGGCATGACAAGACATCTCTAGAAATAGCCCGCCGGGGGTTTCTGCCGACGCGCCGCGGCCTTCGGTGACACGAGACAGACTCGTTGGTGTCCAAGCTGGTCTTGGCAGGGGGGCCGGCCGGCGACCCAATTTTGAAGCCATCCAAGCAAACATTGTTTGCTAACAAATGTTGCCAAAGACCTCGCATATTTGTTTTTCTGCCCATGACGATCAGAGCAGCTCCCAGTCTGCCCAGTCCGTCGGTGTAGGACCGGCGCTTTCCATCGCACGTGAGGAGAGACAGACCAACGGACGGGCAGGACACAGATGGAGGAAACGATTAAGACTCGGCTGCCATCGAGAACTGCTTGTCATTTTTTTTTCTTTCCATTTTCAGAACCCAATGGACGCGCCAGCTTGTTGTGAAAGGTGACACTGTGACATTTCAACACCCCCCGCGCAAAATAGTCACCCAGGTCGACCTATAAACAGAAACTAGGTTATGTTTTGAAGAAGGTCAAGAGACGCTGGTGACCAAGACATTCGGAGATATTGGGAAGCGTTGCCCTTCCTGGCGCCGCTTGGACCAGAATCAGACGAGCGCTTTGAAAGGATAACAAGGGAAGGGATGAACGTTGAGGTGTTTGGAGGACGGCCAAGAGACACGCGGGGAACAAAACATCTCTGGCCGGAGAAGAGCGGAAAGCCTTTCAACGGCACAATGGGAGAGAGTGGAAGTCGGAAGCTGCGCCGTCGAGGGCGAGGATGCCGCCTTTCGACTCATTTGCGAGCCAAGTGTCAAATAGCTTGATTCTTTTTTTCCTCTCCGTTTCTGAGCACGCCTGTCTGTCTCTTTGTGAGCCACTTTCATGGCAGCTTCAATGTTTGGCCGTGTTGAGATAAGAAAAAGCTCGATGGCGTCGCGAGTGCCTACCATCCTGAACCCTGAACGCAAGTCAAATAACCAAAAGTCGATCAAAACAACAAAAGATTGACTTTGGACCAGCTTCTTCTCTGGCGGCCTCATTTCTTCCACAGGTTGACACAAAGTGGATCAAGTCACAACAAGGCTTGGCCCCGCCCAACCCAAAATCATCCGCCGACTTTCTGTTTTTGCTTTCGGTCTAGTCTGAAACTACTAGACTCGACACATCGAGCCAAACGGTAAAAACAAACTGGTGCACGACATGGCAGGGCGTGTCTGAAAGCGCAGCAAATGACAAAACAAAAAACAGCACATGGACCCACAACACAACACAACAAGTGAGGTGAGTCGCGCTTGAAACATTCCAGGAATGCCTTTGAAGGACCATGCGGACAGTTTGTTTGTCAACAACAAAAACAAAAAAATCATTTTGCCCTCAAAAGCCTTCTCAAAATGAGGAACGGAAAAAGACTCGGTAGAGTAGTTACTCTCCGGGTCTCGACGAACAACTGATTTGAATCGGGAAAACGGGTTTGGATTCAAAAGAATCGACTCCTAAACGCTTCACTTTGAAACTGATCCGAGCGAGATTCAAATGATTCTTTATTGGAGCACTGACAAGTTGACAAGAACGTCATTACATCATCCTTGTTCAAAGTCAGCCGTACCATCATTCGATTCCACCCTATCGAACCGGATCCAATGATTCCAAAGCGCTCCGCAATCGTTATCAAGCCGTTTGAAAAAATGGCCGGCAGCCAAAGCGTTAACCTCCACACAGATAGGCAGAGTTAGGACGTTGGCACCCGGCCCAGAAGCACTTCACATCTAGTGTGACGCATTCAAGCCCGAGCCAGGCCTGGAGCCAAAGCCGGCACGGCACGCTCGCTCGCTCGCTCGGATGCTTTCGGAAATTCGGAGCGCCGCTTCGGTGGCGTGACTGCGCTTGTACGGCCGGCCGGACCATTGAGGCTCAAGTGAAAAACTAAAACAGGGTTTGCCCACAAAATATTTGTCAATCAATGACAACGTTGGCGTCACTCAACATTTCAAAGCCAAGCCGAAGAAGAAGAAATGCCAACCGGCCGCAATCCTAAAAGTCAATATCAAACAAATTGAAGCATTTCATCACACCACAAAACCAATTCAAGTCAAATGGCAAAAGGCAGGCAACGTGACAATTCGATTATACAGCTTTTTGTTTTCAATTAAGAAGACTTTGTCTTTGGACACAACTTTTAATCCCATCTCATTTTAAATACTGCACAATTCATGATGATAAACAGATTTGGAGAAGCAAGCTTTTCCCCATTCATGGCCTTAGTTAAGTATTTTTTTTCAGCCACCATTTTTATTTTCCAGTACTAAAATCATAGTATCAAAGTATATTGACAGAACAGACCATTCGCCAGTTCTGTTCATTTGCACAACACTACATTGGAATTGAGTGACGTATATTCACCATGTTTGTCAAAACCAAAGGTCATCACTGTATCAAATCATATGATCAAAGCATAAAAGAGTGCATTAAAACCAATAAGTGAGTATGCGTGAAGGGAAAAGGAGACACGATGGAACATTCCAAGTACTCAACATGATGAGGAAGTCGCGACATGTTTCCAAACATTACAGCAAGCATGTCGTCAGTCTTTCAAGTTTGGAACTTTGCTTTTTCTAAAGGGTGCGGGGTCGCCTTCCCATCACCGGAGAAAACTTTTGCCTCGGAATGCGGTCAAAATGACAAAAAAGTTGTGACCAAGCTGCCAACTTTTGAGTCACTTCCTACCTTTCGTCTGCGTTCAACATGACAGCCTCGACGACAGCTTTTTACGGTCCTTGTTTTTTGGAAAGAATAAAAAAGTTTGATGGGGAGCAAAAAGGTTAGGCATAAAAACTCTGCGTCCGACGAACTCCAACGAGCTTTATCCGTGTACTTGGGTTTTGTTTTGGTCAAGGGGGAATGCGGGTCTGGATCAATCAGCTGCCAGTCAACAAAGTGCTGGGAACAGCGCTTGCGCCATTTATATCAAGAAGACGCCGCGGTGCATTGTGGGTGACTCCGCCCCCTCCCAAGCCTCATCACGCCATCTCATAAACAAAAGGCTGAAGACTTTTCTGATCAAATATTTACTTATTCACAAGTATGTTAAAATTAAGAGTTACTCTGTGGGGAAATTTTAGTGCATTTTTCTTTCTTTAGTAATGAACAGATTATGGAGATAAAATCGTCCGTTCTGATCATGAAATAAAATGTTTCTCATTCTTATGGGATTATTAAGAATGAATCTTTTCCATCTCACTGTCCGCTATCTTCTTCTGTCTCACCAATCACCTGCATGGCCTCCCTTACCACATCCATAAACTTCTTCTTGACTTGCATTCATAATCTACTATAGAGTGAGTATTTTTCTCCTTGCTGTGAGTTGACTTTGCCTGAAGGACTGACCTACATCTCCGCATCTTGTTATCCACCCTAAATCTTTGAGCTCCAGGTTTACTTTACCGTCTGATAAAGGTGTTGCGTCTCCAAACTATTTTTATTTGGCAAGATCTGCAGCTTTAAATGAAAGCAGCAGAGTTGTGGGCTCATCGTGGTATTTTCTATTTTGAAATGTTATATGCCATCATGGGACAATACTCATCCTCAAAACGAGAACAGACATCCTCTTTGAAATTGTCCAGGGGCCCAAACAAGTGAAACATAGCAGCGGCGTTATGTAAGGTGGAATGGAAAAGAGCGCTTGTGCCAAGCAGATTACCCGATCAGTAATAAGATAGCGGGCCGGGCCGGGCCGGGCTACTTGATCCTGGCACGTTAGTTGCTTGCCTGATGAAGACGGCTGCTGATGGCAAGGGTGGCGGAGCAGCTTGCTGTTGTGGGGGCGCATTTCACAGTTACTCAGCAATATTACAGAGCCCTAGTCTAGTTTATGACTAGTTTCTAGTCCCCGCTCAGCATAATGATTGGCAACACCGAGCGAGGCCCGGGTCTGTAATAATGTCGGGAAAGGTTGGCCCACTAACCTGATTTGTGCTGGATTTTGGTCATTAACATGACACTGGATGATTGTTTTCTCAAAATAAACACAGAGGCCCACTGGAAAGCTGTCAACAATCAATTTGGAGTTGCTGCAATGATCAGCTGCAGGGCCACCATCAAATGCTTCAATTGTTAACCTAAAGGGCTCAAAGATGAGATTTTACAATCGCGAATGACGCAAAGGACGTAACATGAACTTTGTTTACTCAAATGTATACGCGGTACACGATACGCACATGGACATTTGAGCTTTGCATTCCGAAACAAACCAGATTGTGTCCCAGAAAATAAATAGCGCTTGTGCGTGAGGTCACGCCACCCTCCCGTGATGTTCTCGCTATCGGTTCTTTTGTTACCAAATAGCGGGTGAGCGGTGTCGCTCTCAAACGACGACAAGAAAGACGAGATACAAAGTCACCTGCCGGAGGGAGACGAGCAGCTAATGTTTGCGTCTTGCGCATTTTGACTGCGGGAGTGGCAACGGAGCTGCTCTCGCCCTTCAGCACTTTTGCCTTACGTAACAGTTCCAATTCAACCGTCCAGAAAAGTCAGAGGTACTCGCACTCTCTACTTAACAGAAGTACAATGGAAAGAATGAAACAGTTTGATGTTTAAGAGATCGTTCTGGTATGCATAACTCGGCCACCGGGGGGGAGTCCAACACGCAAGTACAAACAAAGAAGACTTTCACCAATACTTGAAGTGACTCTGACACCGGCGACATTTTCCATTATTTGTTAGCATGAAGCTAAGTGAATTTGCTCAGAGGCAAAGCTATGTGGTTGTTTTTAAATGTCAACACATACTTTGCTTTGTTTTGTAGCTCATCAGCATACTTGAGTGGTGCTTTTTCGCGATGACACAAATGTGCAGCACAGATTAGCGTTAAAAAAGGCTTCAAAAATGTTGTGGCTATCTTGCAGTAACTAACTCCATCTGGCAGATGACTTGAATAAGGAGAAATATTTTCCTTGCACAAACACGTGAAGGACACGTGTGGCGGGGGGGGGGGGTGATGTAAGTCTGCCCAATGGTGAGACAAAAGGCAGCATCCTCCATGTTGTGTGCTTCAAAGGAATCCACTGAGGGACTACAGTGGCTGATTTATTCATGAGATTACACAGGAATAAAAAAAAAAAAAAAAAAGGCAAGTCATGTTCTTCAATTATTCAAGCACAAGCCATTACTGCTGGCGCGTGGCCACTCAATACAGTGCGGAAGCTGGGCCAGGTCAAAGGTCACAATGGTTTTGAAATTATTTTTAATACCTCTGTACTTGGCACCAAGGCTTCAGGCGAAAAACTGGGTCGTTTGGCGTAAAAATACATTTGAGAGCGGAAACGGACGACGTTTCCCGCTTTATGGTGGAAATTTGTGACCTCCAAGTCCGCACGAGCGTGTGAGAAAAGCATCGCCGGTTCCCACGCAGGACAATGGCCCGGCCCAGCGGGAGAAAACCGAAATTTGCCCTCGCTAATGCTAAGGAAGGCCGGCAGATCGTGGGAACCGCCCCGAGGCTCCTTCCAGGGAAAAAAAGTCAGCGAGCGCCCGGCGAAGGAGGCCGAGAGGAAGCGTGAGAACAATGACGAAGCGGCGCGGCCGCCGCCGAGGCCTTTGGAGTAAAATCGCGCTTTCCCAAAGTCATTGACAAAACAACAAGGCCCGGTTCCCACGCTGACCTTTCCCACGCCGCTCCGCCCCGACTATTGTACATTTCTATTCTCTTGTCAGGTAGTTTTCCTGTAACTGATTGTTTTTGCTTATCTTTGTGGACGTGACCGATTGCTTTTTCTTTTTTTCCTTTCGCAACTCCAGAAACGCCTTTCGACGAGTGCATAAAGCTGCTCGAGCGACTACGGCGCAGGTGAACAAGCGTGTCATTCGGAAGGACAGAATGTTCCAAAAAAATAAAAAAATTGCACGGCTAAGCGTAAATGACAGGTTGAGTCGGCGAGTAGAGCGTCGTGCCGGGATGCGTCGACGTTGCTTGTTTGCCGTGATTCTCTGCAATGTTCTCTTTAATCTACGTGACAAAGGCTCGCGCGCAAAGCTATGTCAGATATGTCCGGCCCGCGCGGCGCGGGCCGCTAGGTGAACAACAACACTGTTTCAGCGCACAATCCTCCCAATCGCCGCAGTCTAAACAAGCCAGGCTTTAAGAGATTCCCGGGAATTCTTTCCATATTTTTTCCCCGTCCCGGTGAGTCATTGGATGCCTGACTGGATTTGGCCAAAACACCGTAGCGCACTTCCTGGCACAACGGCTGCAAAAGCCATCAGAAGAATTTAAGCCAATGGCAGGGACTTTGCGATTTACAAAAATTGCTCTGAGAACAAATGAGATAGTCACGGTTCAGCATTAAGCTTCGGCAATATTTGGCTTTTGACACAGAGGATAAAGAATATATGCATGACAAAGACAGGAAGTTGAGGCAAACACTTGACAGGTGAAAAGAATTTTTTTTTGTGTTTGTTTGCACTAGTGGATGCTTTGTTTGGGACAAATAAGTCTCAACTGTCTCAATAAAGATGATGATAAGAAAGGAGAGCTCAGAATGCTAATACGGCGGGAATGTGTGTCTCTGTGTGTGTGTGTGTGTGTGTGTGTGTAACAGATGCTGTTGCTGGGCAGAATTGTTCAGAATTGACAGCATTCTGCAGGCTAAGACAATAACACGTTGCAATAATTATGCCTCAATACTGCCTCCTGGTGGCTGCAAAGGAAACTGGACATTCCAAAGCTATTCGTAGGAAAATGACTCCCCCTAGGTGGTCATTGAGAAAATTACACGACAAAATTCACAAGAATTTAACAAAACCTCAAAGCTTTATTTGAAGGATTTCCTTCTTTTCCCCCAAAAAAGGGGGGGAAAAAAAAAAAGGTTGACCATTGAAGTAGTGCACCTTGGAATGCTTGATGGTGTGGCCGGCCGAGCTTCTGGCAGCGGCGATGGCGCTCCTTCCAGGGTCCAACAAGCGTCCGTCTCCTCCACCGCGCGATCAAATCCCCTGGCGTTTGGTTCCTCTTACTCCTTGCCGATGGCGAAGGGCTCGTCCACTTTGATGACGCCGCAATCTTTGATGACCACGTCTTTCAGCGGTTTGTCGCGACTGTCTGTCTTTGTGTTCTCAATCGTTTTCACAAGATCCTAAATGACGACAACAATGAATAAACATCAAATTGCTCAGATCATCTCAAAGACATCTGAGGAAGACTTTCACTGTCACGTGACTGAAAACATTCTGCCGTCGCGGGTTCATTGGCAGCCCAATTAAAATGGATCAGCAAACGAGAACATAAAAACGAGTAAGAAGAGAAGCTCACCATTCCTTCCAGCACTTTTCCGAAGACGACGTGTTTGCCGTCGAGCCAGCTGGTCTTGACGGTGGTGATGAAGAACTGCGAACCGTTGGTGTCCTTGCCGGCGTTGGCCATGCTGAGCCAGCCGGGGCCGTGATGCTTCAGCTTGAAGTTCTCGTCGGCGAAGCGGTCGCCGTAAATGCTCTTGCCTTGGCGCAAGAAGACAACACGCGCGGATGATTGGCGTGCGCCACCGTAGCCAGCGTCGCGTCACGGCCGGCATCTTACCTCCCGTTCCGTCTCCCTTGGTGAAGTCTCCTCCCTGGATCATGAAATTGGAGATGACGCGATGGAATTTGCTGCCCTTGTAGCCGAAGCCTTTCTGCAAAAAAGGTTGATCAAATCAGTCTGATGATTTATTTGAGACTACGGCAGCTTTTTACCTCTCCCGTTGCCAAGGCCACAAAGTTGTCAACCGTCTTGGGGACCGTCTTGCCGAACACCCCGATGACTATCCTTCCGACATCCTCCTCTCCGATTTGCATATCAAAGTACACCTGAAATTCAAATGATTATTATAGAAGCATTCTTTTAGGCGAGCACCACGTTGTCCGACACACGCCTGCCAAGACGCCGGCCGGCCGGCCGGCCGGGCGGGTGTGTTCGAGACAATACCTCAAAGGTTCGTACTCACGACACATCAAGGCTAAATTTCATTAGCCTTTCCGTAGCATTTTATATGTGCGACAAGCTCGTGGACTTTGGGAGATGAAATGAAATGCTTTGGTTGAATGTGATAGAACACACAGACTTGGGTACTGGGCTTTGTAAAAACGTACCAGCCTCGCCCCTGATAATTTGGCGACACAAAATAATCTGCGGTCGGTCCACATAAAAATGGCATACCTTCATTTTCCTGCCAGGCCAATGGACTGAATTTTTTTTTGAATTCTTGTGACGCATTTCCACAGCGCCTTCCACTATTTGCTTTTGTGCTTATCAAGGTGTTAAAAAGCAAAAATAGGAATTTTTCTTTGAGCTCATTTTTGGTCAGAAACCACTGGTGAAATTAACTAGGGCTGACCTTTTGTATGGTGCAGTGTTTACATTGTCACCATTTTGGGTGAAGTTTGACGGATCCGTCCAATTGTAAAAGCGCCAACTTTTTTTAACGTAAAACTTCTGTATTCTGTTAAGTTTGATATTCTAATGGCAAGCTCGCAGCATCATGGCCGAGTGGCCCCTCAAAGCACTGGTTGGAAATCTTCTAGATTTGAAATGTTTTCAAGCTTCCAGGTGGGCAAAAGGACCTTTCAGACTAAAACAAAGGCATGTGTGTGTGTGTGTGTGTGTGTGTGTGTGTGTGTGTGTGTGTGTGTGTGTGTGTGTGTGTGTGTGTGTGTGTGTGTGTGTGTGTGTGTGTGTGTGTGTGAGACTGCTACATCGCTAGCACTGGCTAGCCAAAAATCCTAAAATTGACACAATGGGGGGGGGTAAAAAAACCTCCGTTGGAAAAATCAATGTACTCTAAAGGAATTGGACGACAAGTAGAATAATATACGCGGTTTTGCAATCAGGCGTGTGTTTGATCATTTTTAAATATAACCCGGCCATAGCAAACATCCAGATTGATGTTTGCCGGAGGCTTTGGAATGACGTGGCTTCATAATTTGTTAGCATTAGCTCCGTTAGCATTAGCTCCGATGTAGCATTCCAGCACTCCTTCCTTTCCTTTCCCTTCAGTCGTTCTTCCTCGCGATGGAGCGAGCTCACTCACCTTGGCGGTTACTTTGGGGCCTTTCTTCTTCTCGTCCGCCGACGAGCCGCTGGGGAAGGCGAGAAAAAACACCGAGCCCACGATGATCGTGGCAGCTAAGATGAACTTCATCCTTCTCTCGAAGAGTCTAAGCATCAACGAAAAAACAGAGCGGCCGGCCAGACAGTGAAGTGCAACCCTGGTAGCTTTATATTCCGAGTGTGCAGGGCAGGGCAGGCCCAAGCCGGGGAAGGGCTACGATATCCGGGGTGGGGACTGCGTCGGGTCGGCCACTCACTTTTCCGAAGTGCAGCTCCGCGTGATGAAGTAGCGACGCGCAGCGCTCTGATTGGTTCATTTTCCAGCCAATTGGATGCAGACGCGTGAGCTTTCATATATTTTCCATTTTTAGTGGATGACTTCAAACTAAGTCATACATATGACTAGTATTAAAAAAATAAACCCGTTCTCTTGATTTTGTGGGCCTTTTTATTTCACAATCCTTCCAAATGTACAAAAACAGACAACCAAAAAGAAGGCATTCACAATTAACGCCCCCCCCCCAAGTGACAACAAATAAAACAAAAACAAGAGTGATGTCGGATGCCGCGCAGCTCAAGTGCGTCACCAGCTCGAGGTGCAAAGTAGACTTAAAACAAAAAAATCCTAATTTTGAAAAAGTGGTCCCCTCGTCATTCCAAAGAAACAGCCCCACTTCTTCCACAGTATTGGTAGGGGACCCTGCCAACTTGGCTTCAGAGCATTTTGTAGTTCACTAAGACAGCGGAATATAATTTACGCCTCTCCTATCGATTCCCCTAAACAATTGAAAAAAAAATATCTCTAACTTGCAGTGAGGATGTCGATTTTTTTTTTTCTTTTTTGCTTATAGTTCGCCTCCGTCGAGCCTCTTCTTCTTTTTGGGCTGCTCCTCCACGATCACGGGGTTGGACGCTTCCCTCTTCAGGAAGGCGATAAAGTCGCTCACCTCGCGGCCTCCCTGCGACGCCGCGCGACACAACATGAGCACATTTCTTTTCGGTGCGCGACTCGAACATTTCCGTTCCGATGCGATTTGGTATGGTCTGCAATACGCACCTCGTATTTCTTTGGTTGCTTCTTACTGCCGGCTGGCGCAAAGTAGATTGTTGGGAATCTAAGATCCAAAAAGTTTTCCATCACGCGATAGTCGTCGTTTTGCGCTTTTTATTTGCCTTTTGGAATTTTGCACCGGACTCACTCACCCGCTGACTTCATAAGGCGACGGTACGTCGTTGGCCGTGGCGTCCATCTTGGCGATGACCAGGTTGGGATCGTTGGCGAGCTGAACGAGACACCGGGCGAGGCTTTAGAACGGCCCGCTCAATTGGAACCGGGTTCGATTTGACTTATTGCGTGCGCCAACCTTCTCTGCCAGCTCCGTGTATTTGGGTTCCAGGCTCTTGCAGTGACCGCACCACGGAGCGTAGAACTCGATGAGCGCGTCTTTGCTGTCGTCGTTCGCGATGGCGTCAAAGTTCTCGGCCACCAAAACCTAAAAACGCGCCACTGGTTAGCATGTGAAAGCGGCGCTCGTATCGACCCGGGTTGGGGGAATTCTTGCTTTCGTAACAGGCTCACCTTGACGGGTCCGTCGTTATTCTCCGGGATGGGCTCGGACTTGAGGTAGCGCTTCAGTTTGCCGTCAAAGTAGTCCCGCAGGAAGCTCTCCAGAGCTTTTCCGTCGCGACTGTTTTGGACACCCGACGGGAAATTAGCACAACTGGGCGACGTGTGCCGGGTCCGACGTGACTTACGTGAACTCCTCGGTCATGACGTATTTGTCTCCGCCGGCGGTGCGCATGGCCACCACAGGGACCTCTCCTTGGGCGCCTTCCAGGCCGAACTCTGACAAGTCGTGGCTGAACGACTGCTTGTTGGCCACGGCGAAACGGAGGTCCTTGCCCTGGTCCAAAAAGCTCTTGGCCACCTTCATCACCCTGCGGACACATCAAACAGGCTCACTGTGACTGTCAACCTTGGAAAAGGGGATTACTGTACCTGTTCCTCCAATAGTTGGAGCCTTTTGGATTTTTGTCGTAGTCCACATCGTAGTAGGCCACCAGCAGGTCTTTCCCCTTCAGCTGGTCTTTGTTGTCGTCAGTCATGTGCGGGCAGATGCCAAAGCTGAATGAAGGACATCACGTTGTGAGCGCTGAGCAGTTTTAGGGTGAAGTCCAACATTTATGCTTGAGAAAAAAACCCAACGTCATTTCTGACAAAAGAACATACACGCTGTCCTTGATAAATGTTTTGATTGTGTTTTTGGTGCATTTCTCTCCGCTGAATTTGACCGAGCCATCTTCAAATTTATTGCTGAGTCGGGGCGGGCGGAACAGGATGACGCCTCTGGAAAATGAAGAATAAAGAAAGCATGGTGACACTTTGTGGTGATGAGTGTCAAGTGGGGCGAAAGAGGCGCACTCACTCTCCGTCCACGCCTTGGCTCTTGAGGAGCGCCTCCACGCTAGTGTGGGCGAAGCGGTAGTTCTCCCTCAGGTCCTTGGCGGCATTCTGGAATTCCGTGTACGCTGGGCTACTGTTGTCGGCAAAGAAGCCTGGAGGGGAGCGGGAAGAACGGCAAACCCAGAATGAGATGGCTTCTGACTTTCACTGTTGGGCATGATGCTGCATTTTGAAAACATGTTCAAGCTATTAAAAAGCTTGTCTTTATTTATATTTGGAGTTTCACTGCTTACTATGACTTTTGATTTGCAATCTGTTCCTGTTGAGATGAAAATTGCGCTCTCCGAGTTGAAGGGGTGGAGGACTCACCGACAACGCTGGAGTCTTTCTCTGCAATGAACTTCTCAAAATCCGCCTCAGTGGTGAGCTCCACAGAGGCGGGGCCGGCCTGCTTTTTCAGGAAACTCACAATCCCATCTATGAGAAACAGAAAGAAAGTCTTAAGAATAGGGGGGAAAAAAATGCTCCGAGCCTCACAGTCCAGTCTGTTGGTGAGCAAAGCAGTTCGCCTTGGTGTTTGCTATAGAATTGCACCTGCAGATCTGGGGCCATCATAGGGCCCTGAGACTTCTCCGCTCCTGAAGATCTTCAGGGTTGGGTAGCCGTTGACTCCAAATTTGCTGCAAGTCTTGGTTTGAGCTGTGCAGTCAACCTGGGCAGAAAAAAATAGATCAAGTGTTAAAACAGACCACAAGAGTTGGAATCAAAGTTATATAAGCAATTGTCCTGTCAGGTACCTTGGCCAGAGGGACGATGCCTTTGAGACGTGTGGCCGCTGCCTCGTACTCGGGGGCGAGGCGTTTGCAATGACCGCACCTTGAGAGGACAGAGGAGACATTAGAACTAATCTGTTCTCTGCTTGTTAAATAAGACTGAGCAAAGTCTTGCCTGGAAATGTTTATAAAGCCAGTTCACATACATGCAGGAATGCAAGGCGAGATTTCAAGGTTGATACTGGGTGAGGTTGCCTTACTCAAGGCCACACCAAGAAAATATCATTTTTACATTGGTCTGACCCTATGGTTCACTTCATAGTCCTTTCAGATGAGCTCTTGCTGCCCTTTTTCTTTTTTACATACTTTTAGTACTTTTTTAGATAATAGTGTCAAACAATAATACTTGACCATCCTATTTTCAACATTGATCTTTATGGTCTAACACTGAATTGCTTTTGCCACCTTAAAATTAACAAGTTGGTCGCTTTCTGCATTATTTAGCCTTTTTTTCTCGTTAGGACCCACAATGTACTTTGTTCTCAATACTCAAAAGACTTGCGAGACATTTTTTTTTCCTTTTCTTTGAAAAAAAATTCCACAACATTTTGTTTCGCTTTTAAAAACCTTTTACGTTTGGTTTCGGAGCAGCACGTCACAATTTATATGAGCCAATAAGAGGCAGCCACCCAAACTTCACTGTCCAATCGGAGCATTACAACAGCGAGCGGTCACGCCTCCAACTTCCTAGTGGTGGCTAAATGCTGCTTCAAAAGTACAAAAAACAACGTGGAAACTGCCCTTAGACGATCACGTACACGTAATCTAAATAAAAAAAAATACGGACTGTACGCTTTTGCTAACTATCATATAAGTAAATCCCCTCATGGGTACATGCTTATATTGTAGTTACACTTTCGTCTCTTGTTAGCCTACTAGCATGCTAACATTTCATTACGAGCCTTTTTTCGTAACGATAAATAAAGACACAACTCCCTGCAACATAAGTGTGAAGTTACTTCAAAAAATGTCCATTAAAATGGTTATAAACCTTGCAGGCAAGCTACACGTTAGCTCAATCTAGACGTTGGCTCAAGCTAGCGTCAAGTTTACGAACGCTTCACTCTTTAACGTTGAGAGGTCGCTCTTTCCAGTTCTCACCAAGGGGCATAAAATTCCACCAGGATGAGATCCAGATTCTGAATGCTGCTGTCAAAGTCGTCGTCGGTTAAATCGAGCACGTCGCTGGCTCGGGAGAGCCCGGCAAGCGCGGCCAGGAAGATCAGCCTCAGCATCGCACTCGGTCTTCCGAACTCGATTGCAAATAACACCGTGCGAGGGGGAAGAAGACGAGCGAGGTTGTTGAGGTGATGCTTCGCTCCGGGCTGCGGATCGAAAGGAAAAGACGGGGAAGATGCTGAAAAAGGCCTCGTCGCCGCTCCTTATCACACTGTGGCAGCCCGCTATTGGTCGGGCGGTTGTTTCACTCACCGCTATCGGCCAATCCGAGGGCAGCACACTGGCTCTTCCTCTAGAGGCGACCAATCGGAGAGCCATTTCATAAGTCACTATGACGAGCGTTCACTGGAAGACCTTTAACCACGGATAGCGCGTCTGTCTTAGCAACCCGCTATAGGATGTGCCTACGTAGCGGCCATGTTGGAAGGGACAACCTTCCCATCAAAGTCAATGCATTGACAATGAATCTCATTTGCATGAGGTTTACTTTCCGAAAAACATCAGAACATGTGATTTTTTTTTACTAGCAGAGAAATGCTAGTTCCCTTGTCGCAATATTACGACGTTGCATATGCAGTGCAATGTGCCGAACAAGCTGACGTCTTTGCCCCTCCTCGCTCAGCATCGTCGAAGCCCAACATGAGAAGCAGTAAAACTGCCTTAGAATGGCTTTAAATGTATGTGTTTGATCACTGCCGCCTCTTGAAGAATTCCTCTTTTCTGTTCCCCTCCCCTTCCAAAGTATTGTCACATAATCGATCCTTAAAATATAGAATCAATCACGTATAACCGTTGTAGTTGTCCTGAGGTCAAATCTAACTGCAGGAGGATTCTCGATTTCCTGTTGTGACTAACCTGAAATTGCAGCAAATTGCCAGCAGAGGGCACTCTAAATCGCAAAGTTCACTGCACCAGTTTATTTAAGACAGGAAATGCGCCATCCAGCTGCAACCTTCTAACTTACTGTCAACATGGAACTCCAGCAGAAGGCAACTGAATATTTCAAATCGTTTTCAGCCAGATGCCAACATTAGGCTGAAATAGTATTTCAATCCACACACAGCATGTTCTGTCATTCCAATGTGGTTGATTTTCCCTCCTTTGTCCCCATACAGTCCTCGTTTCTTTCCTACCCCCATCGGAGCCCCCGGTGAAGTGGTTACCATGGCAACCTGCTGGCTCCTTTATCATAATGTGGAACAAGGAGGAGGGGAAAGATGCTGATGTCATGCTTGCCGTTAAGCCCCTCCAACGCTTGACGTCGCCACAAAAACACTGTATGCCTTGTTGTCCACGTCCAGACAATAACATGTTGTGGAAAGACAAGAGAACTCCGTGAAGACCTCCTCCGAGGCGAAACGAGAATGTTAGAATGGGAAGTCTTTTTCCAATCGTCTTCAAACGTCAGGTGTTTAAATCAAAAAAGTGTTTCATTTGGAGGAGCAGGCTCCAGATTGCTCATTTCACCTTGTCCTCATTTGTTGGCTTCCCAAAGTGAATCAAAACAAAGTCAGGAGACATCATCCTTCCTGCTAAATAGATGATTTGTTTAATAAAAGACACACGTGTGACATTCAGTGATGAGCTGCTATGATATTGCTTCCAGAAACCCACTTGGATATTTTGAGAGTCACATTCCGATCCACTTCAAGTGATGTGATGAGTAGCGTGAGCACCATGTCGTGGCTTGGGATCAAAACGGGGGACGAGGTGGCATGCTCAAGGAGGGGGGGCAGAGCAGAGCCAAACCGGGTCGGATTCAGTGGGAGGGCGGCCATCTTTCTTCCTTCCGATGATTACATTCAAATGAATCCCACTGAAGCCTAGCTCAGCGTTTGTGCGGCTCCGGAGTGTCAGGACATTTAAATATTTGGATTGATTATAGAAGAAGAGGAGGGGCTTATTCTGTATTAGCTATGAAGGAGCACAAAATGAAACGTTGACATCGATATCTCGTGTCGATATCGATGGCCACAGGCCGGGCTGTGTCAAGGAGGTAAGGTGTGATTCGAGGGGGGGGGGGGGGGGGAGTGTGCTTAGTGGGGGTCGGGAGGGGGTCTACTTAAACTGCTTGATGGGCGCCGGCACCTTGATGTCCTGGCCTTTCTCCAGTCTCTTCTCGCAGTCCACCAGGTAGTTGACGCCGTCCACCACCGTCTGCACCAACTGGACCTGTGAAGGGGAAGATGAGCATCCGTGAGGTACGGGACCACTTCAAATCATCTCCCTGGAAATTGCCATATTGAGCTGAAAATTGAAAAACCTATGTATGGTGCATCAAGTACAAATCATAGTGTCATTTTTCTGATTTAAAAAATACATTAAAATCTGAAACGACATTTGCATTCTTTGAAAGGGGGAAAGATGATTTTGATGATTCAACGTAAAACTTTTCTACCTCCGACTGTCCCAGGCGGTCCAGGTTGGAGATGTCAAAGGTTCCCCCCACGGCGGCGGTGTCCACGCCGCCTGTCCCTCTCTTCTGCAGACGCAGGTTGTCCAGGATCTTATTGAAGCGAGGGTCCTGCAAGGGTCCCGGCACAAAAATGAGACAAACCCCCCACCACCGGAGGTCTTCTCTCACTTGCCTTGCTCAGCAGGGGCAGTTTAACGTGAACCCCCGCCCGCAGTCCGGTGCCCAGGTTGGAGGGGCAGGTGAGGATGTAGCCCATCCTCTCGTTCCACATGAACTCCCAGCCTCGCTCCTGGATCAGACGCTCCACCTGCGGGAGAAAGCCTCTGGTCTAAAAACGTTGCCCACACAGTAACAGCAAAGGCAGAGTGAGTCAAACCTCCTTGAGGCCTTTGCAGAACCTCTCAAAGACTCGCTTCATGTTGCCTCCCTTCTCCATGGAGATGACCCTGGTGTGATCCTCCTCATTGATCCAAATCAGGAAGGTTTTCTCGTTGTTGTGCCTGCACAGCGGGATTGATGGTGTTTTTTGTGCTTCTGCTTGTATCTTCTGAGTTAAGTATGAAAATAACTGGCTAACTGGTTCTTTTGTGCGGTGGAGACAATGGAAAGGAATGGAAAGGGAAAGGAGAGCAGGTGAATTATTTAGGGGAAGGCGATACGGCCGGCCGGGCCACGACTTTTGCGAGGCTTTGCCGATTGATTGTGGCCCGGTGATGACGCGACTATGCGGCAAAACTGGAAATATCTTATGATTGATGTAGAACTGAATGAAATGTTTGAACAGCATAGCTTAAACTATATTGAATCCCCCCCAAATTGATCAACGATGCCGGTCCTTGAAGTTTGTTTTTCTTCCAAGTTTCCGATCACGCCTGATAAGAAAATGTCTTTGAGCCTACCAAATGCCGCGGGCGTCGGGCCAGTCGCGAGCCATTCCGGCGCACGTCAGCAGCGGGGAGACCGGCTTGTCAAACAGGAAGTGGTCCTGACGCAAACAAAGGGGACACGTGGACGTTAAGCGCACGAGATTCCGCCATCCCAATTTGCTGGTGGCTCACGTCAATGAGTTGCTGCTGCTCCTTGTCCGTCATCTGGCTCAGGCTGTAGTAGCGGCCGGCCAGATCGTCTTTGAGGCCGGCCAGGGCGTCCACCACCACGCGCTCCACCTCCCTGCGCTCGGCCCGCGTGCAGGCGGGCGGCAGGCCCAGCCCGCGGACGCTGCGGCCCGTCCTCACCCGGGACGACAGCACGTAGCGCTCGTCAAAGAGGCCCGACTGGAGCTGAAACGGAATGGGCTTTCAAACTCACCACTCACAGACAATTGAAAAGTGTCACTTCCGCTAACAACCCGGGCTCCCGATATGTCACTCCAACCTACTTCCTTGACGCCGTTTACGACGTTCCTGTCGGTCAAGGCTTTGGCGCCATCTTGTGGCATTTTAACAAAAATAGCCAAACACAAAGTCTCCGTGAAACATCAAGAATAACGTCGAGCGGTACCTTGCTGGAGTCCAGATCGGTGGGGTGCTTCATGGTTTTGGGATCGTAGCCGTTGTGCCGCTCTTTTATGATGGGGTCCAGCAGGTCTGCAAACACCTGCAAACGGCCACAATTTCATCAAACTGTGCAGTGTTTTTGCCGCCCATCGATATTTTGGAAGCTTTAACGTCAGACCGTGTGGTGTAATTGCAATTGAACGACGTTCCGCTCCCATCCTGCAGATGGCAGTAAAGCACATTCCAAAACAAAGGTCTTATTGCGCTTCTTATTGAACCAGATGCCGGACAGTCACAATTCAATATTTTTGGAGGGAATTCATCTATTGACACTGCAAAGGTTCAGCAAACGTCATAAAGGGCCGACCTCGTAGGTCTCCTCGTCTCCGGCCACCATGCCGACCGTCTTGATGAAGGGGTGCCCGGGGTTGTCCACGCCCGTCTGGATGGCCTGGTCCAGCGTGTAGCCGCTGGGCGTGGCCTTATCGCACAACTTGGCGTAGATGGCCGGCGACAGGTGGCTGGCCATGCAGTTGTTGTGTTTGCGCAGGTCGGGGTACTCCGCACTGCGCAAATAAAACACAGCGGATTGATATTTAATTTGTCTGAGTGTAGAATCAATTAAAAAGCTGAGCTCCGGTAAACAGCTTTGCTTTTTTTTTTCCCAGGAAATACAAGACATTACTTTGCATTCGTCTATTTCTTCCAATCAGGATACCTCGCCAGGTATCATCGCCCGCTTAAAAAGATCAACGGCTCACCTCAAATAAATACAAAGCATTTTAAATGTTGATGCGGGTATGTTATCAGGCACGTGCATAATAATTGACTATAAATATTAAAGCTGCTTAAGTGGTTTACCACCGACTCTCTGCCAGTGTGTGGATACAGCCGTTCTTTAATATTCCGCTAAATCAAGGAAAGGGACCAAATCTGAAGCGTGTGTCGACTTTATGTTTCCTGCTCCATTGATTTTTTCATTTGAGCAGAAATTGCCCACCAAAATTGAGTCCACCCACTGGTTGGCAACCTTGCCAAGGCCTTATCTACGCAAGATTACGCCACCAGCTAAGTCAACTGGATCCGTTCAAAGGCTAATTGAAGGCATATTTTATGCCCTTGCCTATTGGGTCCAATATTCGCCCCGGGCCCGATCGTGAGTTGTAATTACGGGGCTGGGTTTTATATGTGGCTGAGAGATAATGTTTGCCTAATCTCTTATGTGTGCAGCTTTGCAATGCATGCAGACGTGCCTCGGGACACGTCCACACACAAGCAGGCGTTTATCAATATATTTCAGGATGGGGAATGAAGGGGAAGAGTCACTGCTCGCTAGATTTGGCCAACAGCCTAAGTACACTTCGGTCGTAGTTCATTTCATCATATTAAACATAGTTTGGGCGAATTAAACATTTGTCATTTTTTTCTGTGTCAAATCTTCAGATTAAAATGTCTTTAAAGTGCGAAAATTTCATGCGAAAATTCCTTCCAAAAAAAAAAAAAAAAGCAACAAGAAACACATTTTAACAGATAAAATACACAGTAGAAATGTTTTTCATGTCGGGACGCTAATGTTTTTGGAGCAACTAGTCAATTCACAATGACATGTTTTGAATGATTCAAATATACATTTCATTTTCACGTGAAGTCTCAAAAGAATTAAATGTAGCTTCCTAAAAAATGACCCTGCCCTCAAGTGCAGACTTCTAATTGGAAGGAAAAGTAGAAGGAGGCCACCCAAAATGCTCGAATGACTGGCGGAAGTGGCCGTTGACTGCAGTTACCTGGCGGGGTACAGCCTCCGCCCGGATGCTCCTGCACTGACGTGCTGCCGGTGCAGTAGAAATCCGGCCGTCAGAGAACCGCCGACCACCGACAGGAGTCCCACGGTGCGCTTGGAGGACAGGACCCTGGAGAAGCTGCTGGCCATCTTTCCAAAATAGGGCGAAATAAGAGGTGACGGACGGGGGTCAAGTGGATGTGAGCCTTGCTTGGTGTTGATGGAGCCTGTGAAGGAACCCAAATCCAGCAGAGGAGAAAACAGACGCCGTCAAGCTAAAAGTGGAGGCACGAGAGCTAGACCGGATGTTTGCTTTCGAAATAAGATAGACAGGCTCAAAAGACAGCCTTTTCTCGAATGATGCGGCTTACAATACGACTCCGATGTTTGTAGTTGCATTTCTGTCTTATTCAATCAACAACAGATCAAAATCAATCGATTGGCGTTGCCTGGGCGAAAATGAGTTGCCCCGGTTTTATTGTGAAACGTGGCTACTGTTTCCGGATCACCGCTGACTTGACCATTGAAGTACGTGGGGGGTGAATAATGAAGGGCATCAATTGCAAATGCTGCAGAAAAGACAGCGACGAAATTCAAATTGAAAAGACACGCTGAATATTCAGTTACCGCCCTTTATTAATTATGACATGAAAAATGCATGTCCGATTTGCAGTGTTGCGACATCCTTTGAACGTCTTCTTTGGTGGAGAACATCTTAAGACGTTTTCTGAACGCTTTGTTACGACGTGCAGCGAATCGAAATAAAGATGAAAGAATTCATTTGCAAGGCGAAGGAGGCAACCAGCGCGGGGATTACAATTGACATTGTTGCATTTTGTTCCCCGAGCGAGCAAACTTGAGCCAGTCACGAGGGTGCTTGCTATTCGCACCCTTGGGCAGTGCACTCCATTGGAAAGCTGAGCTCCTTATCAAGCCATCGGGACTCATTCGGGATCAACGTGCAACTTTGACAATGTGGGCGGGCGGGCGGGCACGATTAAGTGAGTTGCAAGCATTAAATACAATGAAAGCATTGGCAAGAAACGCCTGTTGAATGAACGCGCACGCGCGCACCCAGATCAAAGTCCATCATTAGTGGGAGGATTTGAAAATGCGCTGTTCGTTGCGTAACTTCTCTGAAATTGACAGCGATATCTTTGGTTCCACCTGCCAGACCTGAACCAACAACATTTGAGGAACTCGAGTGTGAAAAGCAGCATTTATTCACAATATTCACATGACAAATAAAAGCTTTCAACGTGTCCTGACTTCAAATCAGTTGAAAAAACAAATAAATTAACATCTAGACAAACTTGGACGTGAGACAACGGTTCCACATTTGGAACATGAAAGACATTTGAAAGTTGAACTCAATGGCTCCGTCAATACATCCAAATTTCAAACAGTAATTAAAACCAACTCAAGCATTACTGAAGCAGCCTCTTCCTGCTGGCTGAGCGTCTGGCGGGCCGGCCGAAGGCCGAGACCTTGTCGTCCGCCGCTGCCATCCTCCTCTCGCCTGCTAATTCATCTACAAGAATCCGAGATGATCTTAGTCGGGCTGGCAATGTTTTCCAAGAATACTTTCTCGTTGAGTCCCGGACGCCGGTTACCTTTCAAGCGAGGCGTTGTTCTCCTGCTTGCCGAAGCCGGCTTTCCCTTAAAGAGCATCGGGGACTGAGTGAGGGCCAGAATCCCACCGGCCGTGACCTGCTTCACTGAGCCGGGAGGTGTGGCTAAGGCTGAAAAAAAAAAAAAAATACAGAGGCAACTTAATATTTCTCTTGAGTTTTTTTTCTTTTTTTTTTAAATGATCATTAAGAGCTAATGACAATCGTTTCTATCCAGCCAACTTGTTTTTGCCTATGTTTGCAATGACCCCGAACTGCCACAAGATGACGCCAAAACAAGTATGTTCAAATTAACCCTTGGCACCCAGAATAAAAGTGACATCGGCAGCTTTTTTTAGTAGATGAAGCTTGAAAAACTGTTTGGACTGTCGCCAAACTTGCAGCTATCTATCACATTTGTTTTTCATTTCCGTCTTTGACCCGTTAATTAATTGGAGAGAAATGTAGTGCCGCATTTTTTGACGTACTTTGCGAGGTGCCGGTATTATTTTGGTGAATTTTCTTACCGGAGGGGCCGTCTCCGCCGGCAGCTTCCCACAGCATGTCTTCTTCATCTGGCTGAGAACCGGGCACCACCCAGTTGTCGTCGGGAGACGGAGGACACGCATCTTTCAAAGTCCAAACTTGGCCGGTCGTTTTAGCGGCGAGCTCATCCGGGTCGTCCGCCTCCGACAACCTGCTCACTCCGAGCTCCGCCTCCTCTAGCGGCTCACTCTTCCGGCGGCGGTCTTTGCCTCCGGCGGCGGCCGCGAGGGGTCGTTTCCTCCGGCGCCAGCTGTTCAGGTTGTCCGGCGTCACCTTGCCCGCGCTTTGAGGGGAGGGGGAGAGGGTGAAGACGTCAGCGATGGCCATGGGCGAGGTGGTTCCCGTGGGTTGGCGCGTGGGCGTGTAGGACTGGCAGATGTGGGTCTGAACCACGCCGCCCTTAGCCGGCGTAGCGTGGCTACACACAGAGGGTGAGACGGAACCGGGATCTCCCTGCTTAGGGAGCGACGGCAACGCGGGGCTCTCGGGCTGAGATTGTTTGTCAGCCACGAGAGGGCTTTGAGGCCCGTCCTCCGCGAGAACATCGTTTACGTGCACGGATTCGGTACGTTTGAATTTGAGTTTGGGGAGCCCGGATGTTTGCGGCTCCATTTCTACGTGATAGGAAGGCGAGGCCGTGCCTTTTGTCTGCCGACGCCTGGGGGTGGAGAACCTGGGGGAGGCGTGAAGTGCGTAACCCAAACGCGCAGCCGCCTCACGCTGCTGGCGGTCGGGCGTCTGTCGGAAGCCGTAGCTGCGAGCGGGCCCGTCTTGAGACTCGAGCGGGGCTGTCCGAACGTCTTGGCTGGATTTGGAAGGCTTGCGGCAAAAGCTAATATTCATCTTGAGGCCTCCGCTGAACTGCGTCTTCACCACCGACGCGTCCGCAATGTCGTTGCTGTCGTCCGTGGCCGAGTTGAGTCCCGAGGAGTCCAAGGATTCGCAACTTGTCTCAGTTTGAGCCTTTTGAACGCTTTCAGACTCATTTGTGGCGTGCGCGTTGCGGGCTCTCGAGTTCTTACGGGCTGTCCTAGGCGCTTGAGGAGACCTGGCGTTTCGCCGGGACGTTTTGGGAGACAGAAACGTACGGACGACCGAAGCTGCCGACGCTTGCTTACTGGGGGAGGGAGTCTTTGGACTTTCTTCAGATGTCCGTCCGGACCCAGTCGCCATTTGGTGAACCGGACTGGGCGTCCTGGTGTGAGCTGCCCCGCTATGTTCTTCAAGGGGTGAAAACAACAAAGGCGGCGCCGTCTCTGCTCTCCAGTTTCTGGTGGCATTTGGTGAAATCCTTTTTAGGCTCACCTGACAAGAAAAGGTACGCGGTGAAGGCGGACACGTCTTCTCGGGGGTCTGGAAAGTCTCCGCTTTGTCGTCGGGGCTTTTGGGCGGGCTGTTGAACTTGTTGGGCGTCTTCAAGAATCTGGGCGATTCGGGCATCTTGAAAGCGGGCGTCCTGTCCGGTGCCATCGTTTTTTTCCGTGGGGACGGCGACCAAGACACCATCTTCTTGGGAGTCCTGAACGTCGGATGTGACCCAAAGGCCGATTCCAAAGTCTTGACGGGAGTCTTGAGAATTCCCTTCAGCGGGCTGGTCAGAGGACTTTGCTTGGTGGGCGTCTCTGGCACAAAAGTCTTTCTGGCGGGAGATCTGAAAGGACTGCCCCTCAGGGCCATAGCAGATTGCGCGACGGGGCTCTCGGCGCCGGGTAGACCACGGAGCCTGGAAGAAGACGGAGTCTTAAGGGTTCGAGGCGTTCTGGGAGATGCGCTGCCCAAATCTCCTCTGCGTTTTCCAGGCGTCTTTTCCGGTGTCTTGTTGGGACTCTGAAATTGGTGGGCAAAGTTAGAACACAAGTCTTGGACTTATAGGCTGATGTGGTGTGATTTTTACCTCAAAGACACCGGAGTCTGCAGACTGCCGAGTCGTGCCGGTCCAGTTTGAGCCCGCCGTGGAAGCGGAAGGACGGGCGGGAGACTGGGCGGCCCCGAAAAGGAGCCTCATGGGAGAGCGAACTTTTTTCACGTTGATGTCACCGACTTGGCTGGGAGGAAGCTGGGAGGCAGACAGCGCCCGTTCCAGGTTGCGGGAACGCGCTTGGGAACTGGGATAAAAGGTGTTTGAGTGTCTCCTGGCCAAGCTCTTGATCCTCGGGCTCCTTCTGAGCTCTGCCGACGGTAACGTTCAAATTGTTTCTTTCTCACAAATGCAAAAGCCGGCGAATTTCGTACCTTCTGCTGGTTTTACCGGCGACTCTTCCACAATACAATCGTCATTTAGGCCGGAGCAAGTGTTTGGCGACGCACGGCGCCCCATTTTTTGTCGATAAAGGAGCCGAGCGGACACCTGCTTGTGGCGGGGGGTCTCGCACACTTGCTTTGTTAGGAGCCTGTGCCTCTCTGAAGGAGGAACAATCAACGATCGTCAATGTCCATTTCTCGAAGCGGTCACTTTTGTTTGAGTTTCATACCGTCAGACTTGCGTTTCAGTCCCTCCACCGCAGAGACGGACTGGCTGCGTGGGAGTTTGCTCTTCTTTGATGGGGACGCAACCTCTTCATTGAACAGGTTCCTTCGTACCTTGGTCACTTCTGAGACAAATCGGACAGAGAGAATAAAACATAGCTCCAAAGTTTTTGAAGAAGACACTCAATTCGAAAACAAATCATACCGTGCGTTTGTTGCTTTTGTGCTTGCGGGAGTTCGGCCGCTTTCTCCGGAGGTGTACGAACCTTTGCTTTGGACTAAAGGAAACACAATCAAATGGGAGCGTAGGAAGAAATACCGGGACAACACACACGAGAAAGCGTCTCGGTGGCTCTTACAGCCCGTCTTGTCTTTTTGGGGATGGCTATCTGCCGTAGACTCTGCGACGATTCGGTCATGCTGCGATGACGAGTCAGCATACTGCTCCTGATGACAAAAGCGACGCACCACGACAATCGTGCAGAAACACGTTGGTAAAACAAACAGCCACTACAATGCGGCGATCTCAACTTTCCGAGGAAAAAAGAATTCACGGGGAGGCTCCTCTCACCTCCGCTTGGTGGCAGAGCGATGACGCAGGTCATGCAGGCGATCGCTGCAGTTGGATAGCGAGTCGTGCGAAGAGAGGCGGAGCGAGGAGGCCGCCGGAGAAACGCTGTCCTTGGCGAGCGACTCGTCGCTGAAGAAGTCGGCCGGAAGGACGGCCGCCAAGGCCTCGGGGATCTGCGTGCCCAGACTGTGATAAATGTCGGCGAGGACCCTCGGGATGGCTGTCGAGAACCTGCAACGATAGACTTGTCTTGAAAATATTTTTGGCAACGAAGCACTTTGTCAAAGCACACAACTGTGGCCTGCTAGCTTCATGCTAACACCCGATGCAAAACGACGCCGGCGGAGGTCACACTTACGCCGGGAGGACTTCATCCTGAAGGAACTTTGCGAGACACGCCGGGTCTTTTGTCAGGGATATAATTCGGAGCATTTCAGCCACCTTGAGAAAAAACGGGTTTGGAGGAGGACATGGAAAAAAAAAGAGACCCTTTTGGTGAAGCATTAAAGTCTTTGTGTCCGTGTTGATGTCATGTCTTTCTTTACCTCCTCTGCCATCTGTTCATCATCCAGAGCATCAGCCTCCTCCGGGGACAAAAGTCTGCATAGCTCCAATCTGAGCAGCGCCTGGAGCTGACACCTAGTGGAAACAAATATGCATTACACCCTTTCAAAGCTCAACCTGATGGATCTCTATTCAGTTCCCAGCGTGGGCAACTTGTGCAACTCACTCTCGAATTTTGCTCTCCACATCGGCGGTGGAGCCGTAAGCCTGCCTGATGGATCCGCTGCTCTTGAGGAAGTGCCGCTGGGAAAAGCCAACGCTCTTGACCTGCCAGGGAGACAGACGCCAGATGATGCCAGGGAGCGACAAAGAGAGACGTCGCTCACGAGAAATAACATCTCACCTGCTGCTCGGATTCCGTCGCGAGGAAAGATTTGACGGCAGCCAAAAGCTGTTGAGCGCCAGCGAGGAGAGAGGAGTCCCTCTCTGCGATGCTCTTCTCATAGACGGAGCGCACGTGGCACAGCAGCTCAGCTTCAGTGGAGAAGGCTGACGCAGGAATTTCTTGGGCTTTGCTCTTGCCGCTCGAGCGTCTCTTCGCCGTTCTGTCCGCTCCTTTCCCCTCCGACGTGAGCGGCTCTGGGTCGGGCTGGCTTTTCTGGGCCTTCACGTTGAGCCGCGCCACGTTGAGCATCTGCAAGGAGCGGCTCATGGTCTTCATCTTCTGCTTGACCGGTGTGCGCTGCGTGCCTCCTGCCGAAGGGGGAAAAAAAGAATGATGCATTTTGCTGCGCTTGAACGAAATCCCTGGATTGAATCAATTTGTCATTCTTACGCTTCTTGCCCCTTTTGTTATCGGCGCCCTTTGACGACTGATAGAGATCTGCCAGATCGCTGATCATCTCTGTCTGGAAGTGAAACTCCTCTTCCTCGCCTGGGTCCGGCGCGGCGTGAAGCAACCTGATAGAGCGGAAGTCGTACGGCAAAAGCGTTTCAGCCACACTTTGAGCATTTCATGCGGAGCACACCGTGAGAAGCACTGCTTTTCTTCTTCTTACCTGAATGACTCCATTAAATGCGAAGTGACTCCCGACTGATCCGAATGAGGAAACCAAGTCTCGCACAATCCGACTCTCGGCGAACCGCGAGCGAGCTCCTGCTGCGCCCACTCGGGAACCGCGTAAGGAACATTTGGCTGCTCTGAGTGAGAAGACAAAAGGAAAGGCTGAATCAGCAGCATAATCTCCATGTTCAGCAATGATATAAAGGTCCAACCCTGTACCGTCACGGGGGCTGCCGTCGTCTCGCTCCATCATGTCGTATACGACGCCCAGCACACTGCTGACTACTTCCGGAAGGTCAGCTGAGATTTCAGCGGTGCTGCTGGAAAAGATGTGGGTGTTGTCAAGGGGACGTTGCTGAGCGATGGAAGGTTGGAGGACGGTGAGCAGAGCAGAGGAGTTGGACAAGGGGGTGAGGATGGCCGAAGACGACCGGCCGCTATGGCACACCTCAGCAAACTGGAGGGGAAAAATGAGAAGACGAGTAGAATTCACACACACAACCTGGACCGGACCACTTTGCTCAAAGAAAATACAATTTGCTGAACACAATGAGACTGCTCACCATGCGCAGCGAACGAGTAGCCAGCTCCAGCAGCGTGTGTCGGAAGGAGGCAGCACCTCGCTCGCTGGTGTCGGGGCACCGAAGCTGCCACGACTCTGTGGAGGCGTGCGACAGTAACGAGGCGTCCCAGCCCCGCAGCACACCTTTCAGACACACTTCCACGCCCGGGGCGAGAGGCCCTCGCCTGCGGGTCACCGGCTCGAGAGTCACAGTGCAGCTCTGGGCGACGCCACCTGAGAAACGGAGCGTGTCCTAAACTGATTTGCACGAGTTGACATTTCATCCCTACAGCATTGGACAAGATTCCTCAAATGGAGCGAGGGTCACAAAACATATGTACCTGCGTCCAGTCGCAGAGTGGCCTCCGTGACAGGAAAAGCAAGGCGGTATTGCCTTTCGCAAGACAGCAAATATCCCAGACTGGAGCGGAAGGGGAAATTCTCACTGCAGTCTGGCTTCTCGGAGCAGCGGCGGTTCAGTAGCGCGACGGCGGGGATCACTTTGCCACACGACTGAGCCAAGACTTGGGCTAATTTGTCAAAGCCCGAGTGGTCCCCACTTAGCACCTCCTACATATGACATGAAGATGTCACAATTACAAGGAGCAGCTCCCAAAAAAAGATTCTATACTCACTTACGTTTCCATGTGATGTAGTGTCAACCCAGTGCAGAACAACCTGTCTCTGAAGCAGCATATCTTGGATGCTTTTGGATAAAATGTCCTCGGATACATCTGCATGGAGGTCAAGGTTCCTCACGCAGAGATAGTCTGCCAGTTGTGTCCAGCTTCGTGGACACTGTGCCACAATAAAGACCACATTTTTTGGGTGATTGCTAAGGTGTTCCTCTTCTGATATATGGGCAGCTCGGCTCGTCTTCCTGGGTCTCAAGGACAGTTTGGTGGGAGAAGTGATGTCTGGTCGGTCCCACTGGAAATCGAGTAGGACTTCTTTGAGGGTATTTTGCACGGAGGCAGACGGGCTGCAATGCTGGGACGCGCATAGTTTCTCTCTCTCGTTAAACTTAGCTTCGAATTCCACACTGAAGTCCTCAAAGACTTTGTGGCGAAGGTCCTTGAAGTCCGAGCCTCTCGTTCTGAGGGCGGCACCTCGGCCAGTCTTGGATTGGAAGAATTTGTAACCCCAACGCACTTTGTCGAAGCCATACTGGTAGCCGAAGTGCAGCAAAATGTGCAAAATGCCACGTTTCAAGAGATGACTGCCGACTTCTAGCCGATCGCTTGATAGTTGATCTTCGTAATCCAAGTCGACGACAAACACCAGGTTGTGTAAAGCCATCCCGTCCGTCAAACAGCACCTGGCTATTATCTTTGACGACACGCCATTAAATTGTTATAATACGGGTGTACCCATCGAGACATCACTACTCAACTCTGTCCCTTCATTGTACCGCCGTCTAGTGTAAAAGACATTTTAGCAAAACTAATGTTGACGTTTCTTGCTAGCTACTAGCTAGCTAGCATCTTCGCTACCGCGACACACTTTGACATAACGAGACATTTTCTTCAGGTTCTGTCGCTCCTACAATCGCCACCGTCCGTAGAAAATAATCGTACTTTACTCATATTACTGCCACAAAACTATTACAAATAAAATGTTAATTTAAATGTTACTCTTAGTTCGCCATTTTCTCGTCTTCCTAAATTAACCGTTCGCGCTTCTTGAACAAGACCCCGCCCTCTCGACAGTGATTGGCCAAATCCGTCAACAACAACAACCTGATTGGTCCATAGGTGGTAGCCAGAGGTCCGTTGCCAAAGGCTAATTGGCTGCTATGACCCTCTGTCGGAGTAACAGGCCCCTCCCCGTCTATAACTTAAATACATGCATACAAAATATTGTGACGTCACATTACAGATTAGAAACACGATGTAGTACTGTTTATTTTTTAATATTCTGGTTATAATCGCATTCAGAGAAATATGAAGGCTTAGTTTTAAATATTCTAAAATGACATCGGAAAATCTTTCCACTGAAGCCACACAAGTGGGCCAAGCACTTATTTCACTCATTCCGTAATCATTTTTCTTCAACAGCAGGGGGCGATGAAGATCTGAGGACGTGTCCAATGATTTTCTCCACTTGCTGATTCTCACCAGGCCCTTTCCCTGAAAACAGATTTAGAATGTGTATGTAGTTATTCTGCACAAAATTCTGGTCAAACTGTGTTTTCCTCATTCGCCGGATACGGAATTTCATTTATCGATCATGCAAATTGGATGGCCTACCTCTGATCATGGTATCAACAATATTCCTTTTTTTTTTGCAGGACTTTGTCGTCATTTATGTTCTGGAATAGGTTGCTACATTGGCGTGAGCTTCTTAAGGCAAGCGTATGAATATGAATGATGATGCAGTCATTAAAATGCAATTGGGAGACGAGTGTGTCATATCTTTTTGTTCTCCGCTCCAATCACTATGCATTTCCTTTCAAAGCAAACATTGCACTCAGCGCTATTATTCTTAACATCACGCATCCCAATTAGCCATGAGATGAAAATGAAATGGCAGTGACGTCTGTTATGATTACGGACCAAAAATAAATCTGGCTGGACCAGAATGTCCTCCGTACTAACAAAACAAGGCACGGAACACGCTTCTTATCTCTTTTAACTCGCATCGAGGAGGCCATGGGAAAACACAAACACATTTCTAAAAAAAGGGTCACAAGTACGGGAATGTTTTGTTGATGAGTCTTACTGGTACGATTGCTGATTTTTAAAAAAAGAAAAAAATAACAACATGAAAAGTACTTGACAATTTCCATTCGCAACTCCAACCAGAAGAGCAAGCACGGCTGCTTTGTGTCATGTGTAAGCGGGTTCCTTGTTGTGCCAGCAGAGAACTGGCCCTTAAGGACCCTTTGCAAAATGGCCGCCGCTGCGTCATTTGTGTCACGCAGCACACCACGTTGGCAACAACCTCGATAAAGCTTAATCGGGGTCCTTTGAACTCCCGAGATTGAAGAAACCAGTCAGATCACTGAAAGTACTTGAAAATATTTATTAAAACAACGTTGCGTTGAATATAAAGTAGACTGAATAGAAAGCACAGTGGAAAGGTTGACAGTTTTCTTTTGAAAGTCGACACGACTTCACCAGTCAAAAGAGTTCACAATTGGTTATGAGCAAATCAAGAGAATAAATAAACACTTTTCACTTTTCTTCATACGTATTCATTCACCGCCGAGAGCGTGAACTCCTGGGAAAGCTTCAGCGCCGAAGCGGGCCGCTGTGTCACTTTGTCGCGCTACTGACAACATTAGTGGTGCGGCTACTAGCGCTTGACTTTTCTTTTTCTAGATGTACAAAAATAATCATACAAATAAAATCACCGCTGTGTCTTTAGAAAAAGCGCTACAGTAGAAAAGGAATACATTTGAAACCTCAGAACAAAGTTGATTCTGTCTTGGTATGTTATTTTGGTTTCTTTGTAGACGACTGCGTGAAATTGCACATAAAAAAAAAAGATTTGAAAACCAACCATTCTAAATGATTACATCCAAATGTATTGTTAGATACAAGTGAACTGAAATGTTGGATTAAAACAAGTTTAACAAAAAGATGATGCACATTTAACCCCCCCCCCCAAAAATGGAGTGATGCTTTGGCAAACCACTAGAGGGAGCCCACGTACCTCACTTTTAAAGCCCCTGATTGAAAGAACACTAAAACGTTTCAATGTTGTCGCGCAAGGAAACTTAAAGAGCGTACATTAGAAAGGATGTCGGAAACAGCGCCGCCTGCTTCTACGCGGCGCCACCGGCTTGATGCATCTGCCGCACGTCGATATGTTAGCGGGTATATTAAAAGCAGACGTTTGGGTCACTTCAACCGCCGAGAAGAACCGCCCACCCTTCACTGGGTGGAGTCAGAGTCACTGGAGTCCATGCCGGCCTGCGTGGGCGACGGGGCGCATTGACGGCGGGCGCCCGGGGAGCAGTGCAGGGTCTGGGTGCTCCTCCTCAGGTTCTCCAGGGACTGCAGGAAGGAGCGGCGAGCACGTTCCTCCTCCAGAGGCGACGAGCCTTCTTCTTCCACCACCTCGGCGATCTCGGCGAAGGTGACCGGCTGGGTTTTGAAGCGGGCCTCGCGGGGTCGCCGGGCGCGGCTCTTGCCCCTGGGCGGGCCCTTGAGGACGGGCAGCTGCTGAGGGAACTCCTCCATGGCCGAGGCCATCAGGTGCGCCGGCAGGACGTGGAAGCCGGACGCTTCCGTCAGCGTGGGACGCACGGCAGCCATTGGTGACTTGCCAACTTTGGATGGTCTTTGGGGTTCTTTTTCCTCAGATGTCGAAAAAGCCAGCAGGCAATCCACTTTGAAAGTCATTCAAGTCCAGCACGCACGCAGGCACGCAGGCACGCAGGCACAAGGTCAACGCTTGTCAGTTTGGAGTGGCTCCGGCGTGTTTTGTTTCTCAGTTGAAATCTCGCAGTCCTCAGCTGCAGCTCTGGCTTTTATTAGATGTCAGCCCGCCCGCCCGCCGGCCCGCCCCTCCCTCCCTCCCTCACTCCATATTGGTGTGGTCCAACCCACTCCCCCCCCTACGTCCTTATCCGGTCTTGGTTCCGCCTTTGTAGGATTCAGTCACCCAACTCAAAATAACAAAAAGAAGCATAAACACTAGTGGCTGCACTTGAAGTGATTTTTCCGCTTCACGTCAGTATCTTGACTTCTACATCTAAGAACAAAATAGGTTTGAGATGTCAAATTGCTGGGTGGGCCACCGACTGGGGCGGAATCGAACGGGTGACCTCAGGCTCCGTCACGCTCTTTGCCAATGACGGAATTTCTCGAAACACGAGCGTGGTATGACAGCGTGTTGCGTCTCGTCATGATCCGCACACTTTCTTACGGCCTGCGTCTATTTTAGGTCCAGCTGCTAAGTCGTGACATCACATGACATTTTTGGGAGTGTGCTCATAATATCAGATTTTGGTTATCCAGAAAAAAAATCTGGAAAATCATCCAAGTGACAGCATTTCATAAAGTGATTCAGCAATGAGTGCCAGTTATGAAACAAGGGCATCCCAAGGTTTAAGAGCGCAAGTGAGACATGTCCGCTACTTGACATGTGTGTGTGTGTCTATATATTCCAAAGTGTGTGTGTGTGTGTGTGTGAGTGTTGAATTACATGGCAAGCACACATTTACACAGGGCAAACTGCGCAATACAGGAAGCAAATCCACAAAACGAGCTTTGCTAACCGTAAACATGTTTGTGATTTTTCTTCCAATCCTGCTCACTCCAGCCCTGAGAAAAAAACTCCCAGGCAGGTTTGGAGGGGCACAAGGTGAGCATTCCCCGCAGCGGAGCACAATGGACCCACCACGGCACGGCTCGCTCGCCACGGTAACCAAAATGTCAAGAGGAAAGGTGGCAAGTCGGGAGGCCAGGCCAGGCGAGGCCAGGCGAGGGGGTCGCAAATCTTCACAACCTCATTGCCCGCTTCTTCATGATGCCACTTTTCCGTCAATGGTGGACAATATTTGCTTTGTAACCAACCAGGCTAGAACCAGGTGCCCCAAGGTTGACTCCAATCCAAAATAACAAATTGGGTTTGGGTGCCACTCGAAAAGATTTTAGGGTTAACCTTCTTCCCAAACAAAGATGCCCCCCCTCTGAGTCAGGATGACACCACAGGGGAGACCCGTGTTATTTATAAACTTGTCGAGCGGGAAGTATGCAAAACAACTTTTACTATCAAGCCACAATCCAAGATACAAAAAGGGAACCTTGAGTAATTCCGGCTTCAGCAAAAATGACAATGTCAGACAGAGACAGCATCTGTTGGCTCGACGCGGCCCCGTGACCTTAGCAATGGGCCAGGCAGGGCTGGATGTCAACAATACCGGCTGAGGTCACGTTGTCCGCTTTTCCAAAATTAGCAAAAGGGGCCACCCAAAATAGGTACGGGAAAGGCACCGCCGTGCTTCTCTGAAACCTAAATTGGACTGCTAGCAAGGAGATTTCTCATCAAATGAAAATGATCCGGTGGGATGTATCCCACGGTGAGCCCAATCGCTCGGCTCTTTCTCAAGGGAAGCTTCCCGGCAAAACATAACGTGACTTCACACGCCACTTAAGACTCACAAAAAAAAATAAAAATGTTGCTTGAGCATACGAGTGGTATCTTGTCATGTCCACATGTATTTATATAAAGGGAGGGTGGGGGAGCCATTTTGTCACATCTCCACTTGCGCAACAGATGGCAAAACGTTCCCGGAGTAAAAGCTGATTGGGCGGGAAGAGAGGAAGGAGCTCCCGTAAATGCCATTGTTGACATATCAACCTGGATTGGCGGAAGAAGTTCTTGTCTGCCTTTCGATCTTTTGGTTGGACTTGCAACAACGCTGACATAAGATCACATCTGGCGTTCCAATGTGCAAACAGGATGCACGGATTGCGCCAGACACTATTTCCAACTGTAAACATACCACGGGAGGGCAACTATTCATTTCTTTTTGCTGGCTGACAAAAATGCCATCAGTGCTAATGCTAGCGTTGTTCACCTTTGTAAAGCTACGATAAGCCGTTGCGTCGCTGACAAAAAAAATAAAAAAAAGGTTTAAGGGCTCATATGATAAAATACACACAAAGGTCAAAGAGAGCTGCATTGAGTTTTCCATCTTTGTTTTTTGCTGATGTGTCCATGCGACACGTGTACACAAAACAGTGTAGGAAGTCAAAACGCACACAAACCACAAAACGTGTGTCCCAATTTTAAAAAGAGGGCCGCAAAAAAAAAAAAAACATCTGAAATACAGAGCGGCCACTTGTAAACTTCAGCGGGTGATCCGGGTATCTTTTGTGAGCACCGATTGATGGAGCACGCGGACCCGCCCACTCTTGGCCAGACGTCAGGCCCGAGCTTTTGTGGCGGCGCCGGGGGAGGCGGACCATAAAACACCTGTGACCTTCTCCTTTTCTCTCTTTTGGACGCCGGCAAAGTGCAACGCTCTTGGTTCCCACCCACGCTTCCTTTAATATTAAACACAATATATTGTGTCAGCGCTGGCTGGGTGGAAATCCTAGCTGCCTACGTGTGTGTGTGTGGCAAGGAAAATAAAATACCAACTTGCGTTACATATTCAAAATAAATTTTTGAGCCATTGTAGCACAATCAGACAATGAAAATGACAATTTGATTTGGATGGACGTGTGGATTTGAGATACAAATTTCACAAAGTGACAAATACGAGCGAGGCTGATTGAGTGTCCATTTTAGGAGAAAGCAATCATTCATTCCAAAGCAGTCTTTTAAAAGTCGCTCCACTGGGAACAAGCGGGAAGTCTTCCAAGAAGAACTTGTCCACCTCCAGTGTACTTTGGCCCGTGCGTAGATTAAGAACACCAAGAAACCTAAACAAAGTCTGTCTCACGTTTGGACTTCCAGACCTCTTAGGATAATACTTGTAAATATTTGCGTGAGCAATGTTGGAAAAAGCCAGTCAGCTTTTACAAAAAGCCAGTCATCGGGGTGAAGATTTAACGGTGGCTTTCAGCTCGAGTTCCTCTTTGAGTAAAAAGTCAGGGTGTTGTGCAAGCAGCCTGCGCAATCACGCCTGACAAATTGTCTTCATTACCGCTTTTCTTGCCGAGTCTTCTGAAAAAAAAAAAAAGAGAAAGCCAGGAGAAAAACAATCAAGGGAAGAGTCAAGCGAGGTCACAAAAATCATAACCCTCGCTTTTGGGATGTTGACAACTAATAGTCCCATTGTGGTGCAACACGGGCTCCCTCTAGTGGAATGCAAAAAAAATCACTATTAAATTGTATCTATCATTTAAATTGAATATATTTCCATTTAATCCTTAGGAACTGTTGTGTTTAGTGTCTGTTTAACACAATCAGGGACGCAGCAAGCTTTTCATATCGGCGTCATTTGGGGAGTTTGAAAGTAGTTTTGAAACACGTTTTTATGGCACTTTTGGAATTTTATGGCAAATACTTTGGTGAATTCAAACATTCTAAATTGGCACATAAATGACACATTTATAATTAACTAGAGTCACAAAAAATACTGTCGTGCCTTGATCATAAAACAAAAATGCAATATCAACTTTCCACCAAGAGGTGGCAGTATAAGCAAAGGAATCTGTCGCAATCCATGTTGTGTTTGGATCTGGTTATGAGTCAATTCTTTCCAGTCACTGTAAGTGAAAGCACACTCAAGTTCAGAGTGTCACTGATGAGTCAGATTGTTATTGTTGACACTTATTGGGGCGCAGCACACATCATCCCAACATCTGTTTCCACACTGCTTGCTACAAAAATTGGTCAGTCTTGTTCTATCAGCTGTGACGTTCTGTAAGCACATTCATCTCCATTATGGTCGGCCCAATTGCTTGTGTGCTACTTTAACTGCTCCGTGACCTTCACCCTGCTCCCACATTTCAAGCTCTGATGTGGCTGCAGCAGAGCTCTGGGATCGTTGATTGTAAACCTAAACGTGTATTTAAGTTGGTTTTAGCGCTCATGCTAACGTCAATGTAAAAATCCTATTGACACGCTAACGGAAAATTCCCCGTGAAAGGAGGAACACAATGTCCATTGAAGTGAAGTCAAAATGGCGGCACAAACAATTGAATTTGAGACATTCCGACAAGTGATTTGAGACAAGTGCTCAATTGTGTTTGGACTCGAGAGCACACTCGTCACACAACTTCAACGACTCCATTTAGATTCATCGTGCATTCCTCTTCCCCACCCCCAACCGGAAAAATCTTTTCCAAATGTGAAGGTGGGCAAGGTGGTGGTGGTGGTGGTGGGGGGCTTTCCCAGGAAGAGGCGGCCTCCACCGTGACGGGGCGGAGGAGTGAAAAGATTCATGACGGGCCCGAAGCTTGCTTGAAGACGTTTGCGCCGCCGAGCAGCTGGCAACGGCCCACTTGGCGCGCGTCAACGGCACTAATCCTTTTTCCGAGCAGCTTTCCACACTCATCTCTGTGGCACGTCTACGCGGCGCTATGCTAGGCTATACGCTAGGCTATACGCTAGGCCTGTCTGCTTTGTCGCCAGGAGGCAGTGCGGCCCTTCGGAGCAGGTGGCCGGCCTCAGCTGGGCTCATTCTTCAGTGCTCAACTATGCGCTTTGATTCCCCCCCTGAAGCCAAACAGGTCTCAGTTTTCTTGCTTCCTTTGCAGGAATGCGCTGAGGCTCAGTTTCACCGTGTCACGTTGACCCCGTAACGAGTACCATGAGGAAAGTGCCTTGAAGATGTTCACATTTACATCAGCCTTGGTTGGGCTTTTACACATTTTAGATTTGGTTGATACCATCACAAAATGTGTGTTGGCCATGATTCCAAAAAGTATGTTTGCTTATTTTGACTGCCCCTCTCAAAACAAATATTTATAAACACATGTCAATATTTTTTTTATACAGGTGACATTTTTGAATCTTGGTGACTTTTGGACTCAAACACACCAATGAAGACATTTTGTGTGGCCCCGAGCGGCTGGGTGGGTCGCTTGGGAGGGGTGGAGCTTATTTGCAGGGAGATCCAGGGTTTCGATTTCCTCGGCTCCCGAGGGGGATTTGGCAGACACGGGGTAATTTGTAGTGAAATTTCCAGCTCACTTTTGTTTTGCAGGTGGCTGAGAATGGAGGCAGGGCGTGGTGGACAACCACACAAGCAATTTGCTGTGTGTGCCTGTTGTCCTTTTTGATCAAGCGCCACCAAAGTGGGGCAGCCAAAAATTCTCAGCTCACTTTAGAAATCTCGAAAAAGATGATCGGGAGTGATTATTTTGTGGTGTGTGAAGGTGACCTAAGTCATTGTTATTTTTTTTATCGATTAAACGTAAATGACTATTTTACATTGTTCGAAAATCAATCAAGTTCATTCATTCAGTTTAATGTGGGAGGGCTGGGGCAAAAGAAAACTCGGAATCGAACCGAGAACCTCCGTCCCACGTGAACTACTCTCAGTATTTCGCAAGTCCTCCAAGTCGGTGGCTAGGAATGATGCGGAGATTAAAGAAATACAGATGTGTGCCAGAGGTCACGTAAGCAACACGAGGATTGTGGCTAAAGCACATTTGGCTTTTGCAGACTTCGGGGTGGCTTTGATTAAAAAAAAAAAAAAATGACGAGACTCTTTGAACGCAAAGCTAGCGTTGGGACGGGAAAATGCGCGCCAGATGTTGCAGCAAGGTGTCGGTCGGCAGAAGCGGCCAAGAGGATTGCGTCTTAAGTACTGAAGAAAAATGGAGTGTCGAAAAGAGGGAAGAAGCAGAATCCATTGGAAGTTCCCAGCACCTGTTTTACATTGCAGCGGGAATTTACTCCAAAGGACGGTTCCGCTTCGTCCTTCAGATATTCTCCATCACAAAAGGATCTGTGACAGGGACACACAATAGAAATGGTTGAAAGAATCCGGGACGACAGGCATGGCCAAAGACGGCGAGTGGAAATGACGGGATGCGACTCAACAAAGCGGCTGGCCGACATGTGATGGCAGCTCATTTACGTCTTCTCCGCATGGCTGTCCAAAGTATTTGGACGCTTTTAGAGACAGCAGTTTCTATTTTTCTGCGTTTGAGGCGTTTTTCCGAGCGCGAAGGCACGACCGACATTTGTGCCGAGCAGCGGATTTGGACGGAATTTCCGTGCGGATTGTTGTCAGGTGAGCGCCATTACAAACGCCATCATCTGGAGGCTTGCGGGCTGCACGTGGCCCCCCCTTTCAAAATGGAGGAATTGTTTACCGATTCAAATATCAGCAAAGGAAAAGTTGTGATTTTTTTTTAAATAGATAAGAAAGGTCAGGCAATGTTAAGGGGCGAAGGTGTCCTGTTTTGAAGGCCTCACAAGACCAAAAAAAAAAAAGTGCTTGCTTTGTCAGCCGTTTGAAATCACGGGCCGGTATTCTGTCTGTTCAAAAGAATCCAATTGCCAGAAAGCCGCGTTTCACGGCGAGCCATTCAAATGCTCCGGAGACGTTTTTCTTCAAATGAGCGAAGCACATGTGCCTCCAGAAGAAAGACGGCTAACGTCGTCCTTGAGCAAGCTAGCCTAAGTAGCGTAACCGTCTCAATGGCATGGTGGGAAAAAAAAAGGCTCTCAATCATCAGAGAAGATTGCGGCAGGTCCAAAGATGCACGCTCGCTGGCATCCTCTTCCCTTTATCTCCACTGGGCTCCAAACCAAGACATGTGGAAGTTGTTGGTCAGTTAACAAGTACCTTGTGATTTTCCATTGAGCATCAAATTAAAGTACAATGGAAATTATTTTTTTTTGGGGGGAAATTGAAGTTTTACTTGAATATAAAATACTTGGTGACCCTTTTTATCTTGCACCCTAAAAATCGAAATTAATACTAAAAATCATTTAAAAAAATCAAAACGCCCTAAAAACCCAAACTATTACGAAAAATATATATTTTTAAAAATACAAAATAAAACCTCAACTTAAATGAAGCATTTTCACACCAAAAACTTGCTTGAATAAAAAAACGAATGGCCTGAATTTGAACACAAAAGTCTAAAGCAAATAAAAAGGAGCTATCATAAAATGTGATTCAAATCCGCCGCCTTTCATCCAAAAGCAGTTGAGGCCGGGCGTCTGTCTCCAAGGTGAAACTCAATTGGCCTTTACAGACAGCTAAAAGTAACGCTGATGATGTGCCCGGCCTCGTGTTGTGACCTGATTTGTGCTTCCATGGATACCAAAAAGGGGGGGGGGGGGAGAAGAGTGTCAAACAGGATTCCTTTGTATGCTCCGACTTCTGTGTGTGTGTGTGTGTGTGTGTGTGTGTGTGTGTGTGTGTGTGTGTGTGTGTGTGTGTCAAAGCGATGACATTGCCATAAGCCATTTTTGAGCAGTCGCTACTTTTGGCTGGGAGCTACAGCTGCCCGTCCGTCTATTGTCACTCAGTCAGGCGTGGCCATTTTTATTTTTTTTTCCAGCGCTATTTTTAAAATTCATTCCGAAGGTCGCACGACTAGCAAGAATGTTGTTTGAAAAAAGCTTTTGCTAAGTTACGTGAACCCAAAGACGACAAGCGGTTGGACATTTTCGGCAGGTCGACGACAGCCGTCCGTTTCTGTGATAAGAGCCAAAGACCTCTGGATGGTTCTCATGGGTGGCTTTCGGCACCTGAATGTGTCCAGGAGTGTGTGAGGGTGAGGGGGGGGGGGGGGGGGGGGGCACGCGTTGAGTGCAAACTAGGCCGGTTGCCGGGGGATCACGTCAACCGAAGGAACTGAAAAAGCCTGGAAAAGGAATAAACTTGTCTCTTTGCCGATTATGTTCCGATCTGGAAAATTTGCAATATCAGCAAATACTGCAAATTTTTGCCGTGCTCAAAATGACTGGTAGTAATTGAAGAAGTGATTTTTTTTTTTTTTCTTTTTTGCTGAAGTCGGCTGCTGCGTGTCCCTTTGACCTCCGTCGGCAGCGTTCAGACCGAATGAACTTGTTTCAGTGGCGGAATGAGACAAATTGCTGGCTGCCCCCCCCCCCACACTACTGCAGGTGCAGTTGGGCCTAAAATTGCGTCGTTTCAACTTGTCAGCCTGGATTGGAGACGACGATCGAATTCCTCCTTCAAAGAAATACCTCCAGATAGTTGGCAGTTAAAAAATGAAATAAAACTTGACAGATGAGGAAGTGCTTTTTGATCATGAAGGATTCTTTTCCAAAAAGATGCCAGCCGGGCATGAGCAATCTAAAAACGCAAACGCTTTCCTCTGCCGTTTACTCCGAGGACAAACGCTGCACATTCCCGAGAGCATCCGTGGAGAAATTGCCTTTGAAATGACTCCCAGCACAGTCTGCTTCTTATTTGTCGCGTGGTGGCACTTTTTGGAAGCGAGGGGAGGCCAGCCTTTATTTACTTGGCAAAGAGAAAGAAAGCAAATCAACGCAGTTGTTTGCCTGCCTGCCTGATCTATTTGTTCGTCCTCAGCGCCGCCGACGGAGCAGCGAGAGGACGGCGGGCGGGCGGTCGATATCTTTGTGCACTAGATGGTCGTTGTCTCGCGCTACTCGCTATTTGAACAGACGTGTTGCCCATTCTCAAAGGGGGCGCTAGCGTGGTGACATGGAATTCTGCTGCTGAGTCGGTGTTTTGCCAGCTCATTGTCTTTTTTCCCTTGGCAGCTGACTGCTATCGGCCTGTGTTTGTGCAGGTGTGGCCCCGAACCAAGACGTGTGCTTTTTTTTTTTTTAGCACCGGCGCACGCTCGGACAAAAGGAACGGAAGGGAGGTGACGCAAGGTGGTGCTTCTCTGATCCGCCGAGGCCACAATGGAGCAAACTCAAAAAACGCTCAA
The DNA here is from genome assembly GCF_054491065.1 of Syngnathus leptorhynchus. Lineage (NCBI taxonomy): Eukaryota > Metazoa > Chordata > Actinopteri > Syngnathiformes > Syngnathidae > Syngnathus > Syngnathus leptorhynchus. The sequence continues at coordinate 839,118 of NC_141200.1, read as the reverse complement.
TAACATTCTTTCATTGGGGGGGAAAAAAAACTCCACAAGAGCCGGCGACCGGTCGAGCAGTCATCCTAGCCAAGCTGAACACTTGGAAAGCCGCAAAATTACACTTTTTAGGCTTGTGGGCAAAGTAATAGCATGGTTGTGGTTTTTTTTGCTTTCAATTGAGACCAGTAGGGGGCGCTACACCGTGGCCTCGTTCAATGTAATTTGTTTCCACTCTATTAGTACAGTAAAAAAAAAAAAAAAGTTACTATAACACAATAGCCATTTTGGATTTCCTTATTTTTTCCAAACCAGTTTTAGTCTTAGTTTTAGTTTTTTTTATACGGGGGATTACGGGAGACAATAACGTGAATAAAGGTCACTAAGAAATAAAATGAATTAAAATTCTTAAACAACTCACCTTAATGATCAATGCAAGATAAAAAAAAAGTAAATTTTTACCATTTGTTTGATAAACCTAAGATTTCAATTGAGTGTGTTTAAATTTCTTCAAAAGCCCCTTTTTACTACATTATGAGGTTTTTGTTGTTGAAATTTTCCTATGCATTATTTCATGAGATATAAAAGCAGTAAAAGATTTCTGGATTTTTTTTTGGGGTAAAGAAATGCATGGCATTGCGTTGGATCTCAGAAATGTTTGTTCTTTCACACTTTCGATGCTAATTTGATGTCGGAATTGAAACAGCTGCCCGTGCTGCTCGCTCTCCAGCTGCTCCCAAATTGTCCCGCCATTAAGCTATTATGCCTTTACGAGCAGAGAAGCCAGCATAGCCGCCAGAGGTGCTTCACGGCCCCCGTTCTCTAATGCTTCATGATGGCGCTCTTCCACTCCACAGTGTTACAATTAGGAGAGAGGCAGGTCGGAAGTATCCAGATGCCGCCGCCAAAATAAAAAAATGGCAAGTCATTGCCGGGAGTGAGAAATACAAACACGGGCAGCTGTTTTGTTTGGGTTTACGACAACACGGGGACATTGGAAATCAACCTCATGTTTTTTTTGTTTTTTTTAATCGCAAGCACGCATCGACTTTTTAATAGAGCGTGTCCTCGTTTGGCTCTGTTCCACACTCCAATACTCAAATGTAAGGACTAGCTTATGGAAAAAAAGGTTTAAAAATGGCAAATAAATTGAGCATAAAAATGTGCAGTGTAGCTTTATTTTTTAACAAAATCTCAATTTAAAAAAAAAAAGAAAAGTGCTCACGATTAATGTACAAGCGCCTTTTAGTGTTACACAAAAGAATCACTACATGAAATATATCAAGGTACAGTGGCTGAATTTAGCATTTTCCTGCTGCACTGTCAAAAACATGCGTGTACATTTTTGTCATTTAAAAAAATAATAAATCCAAAATGCAGGCACCCCTTGACGTAAAAATTTTAACTGATCTCGGAGCTATCAACAATTTGTCATCGATCCTTTTTCAAGGCTGTGAGGAGGCAAACAGAATGAATTTTGTTATTGCTTCAATGCAGCTCGCCGTTGGGGGGTGTAGAGAAGCGCAAACACATCGATGGTATTTGAAAAAGCCTCTTGTTCGGGACGCATCCAAATGTACCAAAGCGTAAGAGGAACAACACTCTTGCAAGATACACACAAATGTGCACACACAACCACACACGTGCCAGGATTACAGTCACAGCCTCGTCATAACAGCCAAACCTTGTCATGTTTTATTGGACCGCTGCACGTTCTCGCATTTGTTTTTCAAGAGTGGTTTTGTTGTTATTCTACTGCAAAGAAAAAAAAGTTGCACACTGTGGCAGTATTCGCAACGCAGGCCGGCCGGCCGACCACATCTGGCTTTTGTTATGACAGCACCGACGTAAAGCACTTCACATTTACCCAACGCGTGGTTCACATTAAGAAGAATCAGTTCAACCAAAATGAAAAATAATCAGTAAAAAAAACAAAAACGTTTTTTTTTCTCGTTTTCCGTTTATATGCACTAGAACAGGAGCAAAAATGCAGCTGAGGAAGCTGGGGCTACAAAATCGACCAATCTGGGCAGGTTTCCAAGGAAACAAGCTGTGCTAAGGCTTTGTTGACGGTGTCAATGCTTTTTGGAGTCCACTCCAGAACAAAATCGTTCTTAAAGAAAATGAGCAGTGCCAAGTGGGAAAACCAACAACAGAAGCGCCCCGTTACCGTACGGAATCAAAGCGTCACGTGCGTTTTGTTGACCCCGTGTGACTCCCGTCGACAAAATAACGACTGGTTGTTTGCAAATTTCTTCTAAAATGCATCTCGTGTTGCATTTAAACATGGCAACATTTGGTTTGCGACTCCAGTTCCAATGTGGCACGCTTGCGACGTGTGCGGTTCATTTATGACTCCTCACAGGCGAGACGTTTGCCGTAAAAAAATAAAAAATAAATTCCAGCCTTCTTCCGTCCCTCCTTCCTGACTTGTTTTGAGACTCGTTTGGTGTGGAAATCAGAGTGTGTGTGTGGCGGAGACTCGCATTTTTCCTGAAAAATTGGCGCAGCCATCCACTTTTTGAGTGCGGGATCACCCAGCGAGCTGAAAGAGAGCCCGACGTGTCTTTCTGATGCAATCTTGACGCCAATAACGTTTTGCTCCTGGCGTCAACAGCTATCATCATTATTGTCAGCGTGATTATGAATTGAATTCGTTTCCCTTCTTTCTGGCTGCTTGTATGAATTTTGCTTTCATATCTCATCTGGATTGAAGAGCCCAAGGTGCAGTTTAAATGCAACGTAACAAAAAAAAAAAAAAACAATTTCGATGTGGAGCATTCTTGCGGCCGAGAATCAATCGTTTCCGTTTAGGCTTTGTTTGCACTACTTAAGGAGCAAGTCGGATTGAACATTAGACGGCAATCTGTAGCATGCTCGCTATTGATTTTCTGGTCTTTGAATTTCCTTCTCAAAGCCAATCTCGTTTTTCCGACACCTCCTCGACTGCCCGGAGACACGACGAGCCTCAAATGAAACTCGGCGCTTCGCTGGCCTCACACGTGATATGAAAGTCCAGTTGGCTTCTTCAGTGACAATTTTATTCTCGTTTTTTTTTTTTGGTGTCTTTTATCCAAAGTGACAGTGGTGGCGAGATCAAAGCGCATCCCGCAGCTTGTCCCTTTGGCACTTTGTCTGAGAAGGCCGGCCGGGTGGCTTTCAAAGGCCTTTGAAGCAGTAGAGCGGCGGCGTTCCGAGCTCGCGTTTCACAATGACGCTCAAAACATCCAACAAGTCGACAGTCCACCGAGTATCCCACGCAATATACGCAAACTCCACTTACGGCCAACGGGATTGTGTGACCGTAAAAAGCTCCTGCTGACAAGGCTTAGTCCAAGCTCTTCTTCACGTCCCCGAGGAAAGATCGATTGCCTGGAGAAGCTTTTAAACGCGTATATTATCTGGCAAACGCGGCCGTATGAAATCTCACGCTGAAAAACGTAGCCCGCGATATAAATAGAAGGTGACGTGGCATCGACGGCGGACCACTGATTTGCTTTTCTTTCACTTTGTTTGAGTCATAATTCTCCAAAAGGGGAACCCGAGGGGGGGGGACGGACTGCGGCAAGCGAGGACAAGCGCTCGGAGCCGAGGCAGACTAAAAGCAGCCAAGGTTAAAGGCGCTATCGAATCCAGCCCGTCAATCAAACGGAGAGAGAGCACCGCCGCGCTGGGAATACAAGCCGCAAGGTGAAAGACGGGACGGCAAAAAGAAAACTGATAACCTTCGGAAAAGTTGCAGAAAAGAATATGACCAGAGGTGTGAGTGTGCTCTGTGATTGGTTGGCAGCCGGTCTAGGTTAAACCCCGCCTCTCCTCAAATGTCACTCCTGGCGCTGCCCAGTGACCTGAGGACAAGCCTAATGTCGAAAGAATTTTCTTTGAATTGAGCTAGCTAGCTGCTATCAATCTAGCAAGCTGCTATCAATCTCGCTAGCCGCTATCAATTTAGCGAGCTGCTATCAATCTAGGTAGCAGCTACCAATCTAGCTAGCAGCTATCAATTTAGCTAGCTGCTATCAATCTAGATAGCTAGCTGCTATCAATCTGGCTAGCTGCTGTCTATCTATTCTGATTTGATGAGCATGTCGTATTCTTTCAATCAATTGCAGCAAGTAGCGCACTCCGCCATGCATCAGTTGCTTCAAGTCAAGACGATTCAACAATCCATTCCACGCAATAGGGCAGAATTCTGAACCCATCACGGATCAATTTTTATACTCTTCATCTCGTCAAAATCCGTTCAAAGCGTCGGTTTTAAAGTCGGGTGAGCAAAGTGACGAACAAGGACAGGTTGAATTACATCTGGAGTTTGGGGGCAATTCAATAGGAAGCAAATCAATCCCAGGATTAATTGTTGCGCCACATCCTGAACACAAGACACTCGATACAGCCGCAGGGAGAAATGAAGTGAAATACGCTCGGCACTCAACAATGGGACTGAAGAAAATTGCCTTTCACCTGACATGAACTGAAAACTCTGCATTCATTTCTCGCTGACTTTATCGTAGAAATATCCTACAAGCCCCGCCCCCCCCCCCCCCCAAAAGAAAAAGCAAGGCAGTTGACTGCATGGCCAAAATTCTGCTCTCTCGTAATGAACATTGATCGCAGAAGCAGACTAAAGATTGAAAGATAAAAAAACAAAACAAAAATAAAACAGCTTAGGACTCGATCCGTCCCCGGCAGGTTGGACGACGGACGGGCTCATGAAACGCCGCCTCCCCTTGTGTGACAGCGAGCATTTGTTTCTCCTTCCGCGTGGACACCTGACAAACGAGAACCGGCGCGGCCCTGCCTCCGACGCTGCGCCAGAATCATCTCCGAGAGGAATCAATTTCCTGCCACCAATCTCAACCCCGGTGAAATGTTTTGCATCGTCCGCCATGGAAAGGGAGGGAACACCATACGTGGGGAAACAGACTCACGTATCTGATGGATCATCTTTCAATCTTATTCAAAATGATGACAAATAAAATGGACGCTCAATCTTTGCAATTTGCACAACATTTGATCATTTTAACCTCGCAAAGAAATTTATAAAGAGAAAAAAAAGCGCTCGATTGGAGATTCGACTCATTCAAGATTCAAATGATTTTGGCAGAAATGCGGGAATCAGGCCTGTCAACTTGACACTGCTAGCATCTTGACAAACTAGCGCACCCAAAAGTCATTTTCACCCACCACAACATCTTGTGGAAGAAAAAAATCAATCACGTCACAAAGCTCTTGACGAAGGCAGAAGGAGGATAAAACCAAATGAAATGCTGGAAAAGCTCAAAAACTTTTTTTCTTATCTGTCAGAGAGGGGTAAAGGGAAATTTATCTGCAAAGTTTTCCTTTGATACTCCTTGGCAATAAAGTTTTCAAAGGCTTGTTCCGTCAGTGTGTCACTTGAAAAAGCTGGCATAGCGTTTGGGCTCGTCATGCCCGCTCATTGTCCGCCCGCCTTTATGCCAATGAATAATTGTGACAATAAAAGCAAAGCCAATTGTTCCGTTATAAAGGCAAGATATTGGGGGAATAAGCATACACTTGGCTAATTACTTTTGAAACGGAGCCATTTATCTTCATCTCGCAGATAAGCAAGCAACGCTATTGATCTCCAGTTGATGTCTGAAAAACACTCAAAGTAGCGTTTGGCTCGGGAGGACATTTCTTCCCCACTCTATAAAACGCCAAGGGAGGGACCAATTAATAGATTCCACATTAGAAGATTTACAAGGTCATATATTTCTCTGGGTGAGCTTTCCTTATCGAAGCCAAGGACAAACCGGAGAGTTGCTTATTCAAATTGCAGAAAAGTGGAGATTTATGGGTCGCATTTGGAAAGGATGAAAAGTCACACGCTAAACAGTCCGTCATAGTCCGATCTGGATTTCCATTTTGGATGATGGATGAAGCGTCTGCGTAAGGTGCAAAACAGCTGCGGAGACTTTCACACCATCCAACGGACCAAAATGAAAAGAAGAAGCTTGTTGAGGTTTTGTCTACATCCTGTCGTGATGAGGGATGGAAATTAGCCACAGGCACCTCTAGGTGTCAAACATAAGGCCCGGGGGCCAGATACGGCCCACCACATCATTTTATGTGGCCCGCCAGAGACAAATTGTGCATCAAATTCATGTCATGACTAAAATTGTAAATTGTCTTGACTTTAAAAAAAAAAAATCTATTTAAAATACAGTTTTTACCAGTCTAATTTGAAAACGAGTTATTTGTTAGTTTGTAGCTTCTACTGTTCATAATATGAGGCGTTCATACGTTTATTCGGGTTGAAACTACAATGCGGCTCGTGACAAAAATGAGTTTGACATCCCTGCTCTACGTCTTTGCGTTGCCATGACGACGACAGAGTGGCTCCTGGGAGAAAATACAGCAGTTGTCATGGTAACGTTTGTCTGCATTGGTCAATCATTTGCTTTGGATGACTACTTGAATTTGTCGCCAATTACTAATGGCAGGATAGGAATCGTGATCCAACATTTTTTTTTTTCCCTTTGACAACCGGGCATAACTTGAAGTGTATCTTTTTGAATGTTGAGCCAATAAACATGAGTGATGTTTGAGATGATCTCCATTCAGTGCCACTGAGGGATGACTATCGCAAGTGAGATCCATGTGATGCTCGGCTGAGCGCAAAGCCAAAGCGAGAGCACCCGCCCGCACGTCTGCATTCAATCATTCCGTAAACAGATCCAGAAAAATGATCAGATGAATTTTCATTTCAAGAGACGTACTGAACAAAGAAACACTTTTAGGTCAAAGAGTGACATTCTACAGTTTTGTTAACATTCAGACAAATCTCATTTTTCAACACTCATTTTCATCCAAATCTTTAGAATTTTTTTTTTTTAAATTGCTTGAGATCTCCGCGTACTGTAATAAACATCCAAAATATTTCTTAACCCCACCAAATCTTTCCAAGCGAATGTCAGAGTAACAAAAGTCTCGAGTGAACGTCACGAGAGCTTCTTTTCAAATCTATTTTAAGTGTGAACAATAGCACGACGCTTACAGTAAAAGAACTCTCTCTCGCTGTCAAAGAAAGTTTTGGGCGGTACCGTCGAGTCACTGAAGTGTGAGATGATCCGTTTCACGACATAGTTCAGTGACGGGGCCTTAAATTCACCTCCAATGTGTGAGTCGTGTTTACGTTGTATGATTTAAAAAAAAAAATTCCAAGCTGTCTGGCTCATATCTGCCTGATATCAAGTGAAAAATGAAATAGACGAGGAGGCTGAACTCATTAGCGCGGTTCAATGCCGCAGCTCTCCAGATATGAATCCTCTGTTGAGAGCTTCACAATGGGAGGCCAGTATTTCACATTTGGGCGTTCTCCATAACGCTCAGCTCTTTGTTGGAATATTACAGCTGCGGTTTTGCCATTATTCACTCCGAAACAGGTTTCTCAAAATGGCCGCCCCTCCTGTCACATTTGCAGCAGTCCAGGCAGCTTTTTGCGTACTTGCGGGAGCCATCGAGTATTCAAAGTATCCCATTTCCCTTTGTCAAATGTCTCACTTGAGACACGGCACCGCCCTGGTAGCTTTCTATCGATATTGTGAAATGAATACGGCGTTAAGTATCTTCGGGGTAATTTGTCTTACTCTGAGCCAATCAACGTGACACGTATCTCCGGCGACTGTAAGTGATCTATTGGAGCACATGTCAATGACACAAGTGTGAAACTTTGAATGCTTCCACCTTTGGCAATATTCCGAGGTACGATCCTGGACTGCGCCGTGTTAGTCCTTCATATGACGGCAATTTGTATCTGGCAAATTGAAAACAAAATTGAGGTTCTGCACCTTCATAAATACTGATTTGCAGTCAGGCGGGGGAAAAAAAAACTATTCAACCTGAGATGAATATCCTTTTCATGCCGCGTTTCAATGTTTGGCACTGCCCAGCGTGTGCTAAGCTAATTTGCGGCGCGCTACTGTAGATGAGGAGGGAACAAAGTTTCCTTCATGTGGTGTGTGTGTCTTTGTCTCGCACGTAAGCAATCCCTTTTCCCTGCTGTGATGGCGTAAACGCTGAAAGCCAAGACCGCCACTTTTAACTTCATAGGTTGGTTGCCATTGGCACGTACAGTAATTACGGGGACGTGTTAGTTTCAAATATCTCTTTGTCGGACGACACCAAATCGTGAAGCTATTTTGGCTCATTTGCCTTGTGGCAGGTAGAGGCAAGATGTTTGGCGGGTTGGCTTTGATTCACAGATTGTGTCGGTCTCTATCGATCCACCGAGAAGCAAATCAGGTTTCAAAACATTCAATGGGGGAAAAAAAAAAATAATTCTTACATTGATTGGCGAGATTAAATTTATGGTATTAAAACCAGTGACCTCAAGACAAAATTTAGCATTTTGACGTTGGTGGGTAATGAGAAATAATCCCCCCTCATTTAAATGAAGGAGCAGAAGCCAAGAGTCAAAATGGTAGAAGAAAAAAAATTGGATCATAAAAAAAATGTTGCCGGAGCTGCAGTCAGAGCATCCTGACCTCAGGTCAAGTAGCTGTCTGATGAATTAATTAAGGTCAGAAGCCGACCGCACTTTCACGCTCGTCTATTGCATGAACATGCCGTCTCTCGCTCGTGGCCTGCTATCAAAGAAGGCGGTAGAGACCTCCAATGATATTTTGTAGATTGTACAAAACACAGAAAAGAATTCAACCTCTTAGAGAAAGCCGACGGCAGTCATCGGCGCTATTGATCCCGTCATCGGGTCAGAGGTTGAGCCACTGACAAAATTTACAGGTGGAATATGAAGTGTACCATTCCGAAACATCACGGGTGGGTACCTTGGAGTATTTTCTTTCCTAGCTTGACAATTTTGACTGCAGCCACTTTTCAGTGTCACTGATGTCGACCGCCTGGGAGATCAGAAGAAGAATCCCCAGGGGGTGTTGATCCAGACGTGCGCTACGGTTTGAGCTGCTGAATTACCTTCAAGCCGTGTTCAAGGAAACCTTTCCCAATAGCCCGCCCACGTGTCATTGAATATTTATCAAGTATCTGATTTGAGGGGGAGACATTTGGCAGGTCCCCTCAAGGCCCGCCGCAACTCAACACCCTGTAATAGAAGCTCCAAAACGCGGCTGTCATTTTTTTTTTTTTTTTTCTTCACCCCGAGGACATGCTTCATTAATTACATGCTGGCTGCTACACTGCAGTCCCTTAGCAAACTTTTCCACATTAGAACTGAATTGTGAAATTCAGAACAGATTGAAAGGCGCTGTACGTTTCAAAATGTCAGACATCTTGCGGGAGCTCGCCTCTCGTGGCGTGATCCAGGTAAACAGATCAATCACACGCTAGCTAACGTGCTGGCTAACGTGCTAGCTAACGCATTAGCTTACGCGCTGGCAAACACACTAGCTAACACGCAAGCTACCTCAGTCTGTTTTAAACAATCTTTTGTCTGTTTTTGTCAAACCTGATCTGTTTCTTTTTCCAATTAAGAGCAATTCTATTTCAAATCACATGTTTTTTGAAGTGGGATTCGATTGTAGCCAGACTGTGCGTGTAGGTGGAACGCGGGCATCAGAGAGCACGAAGCAATGTTTGATGCTCTTTAATTTCTCATGACTCCGAGCGCCGTGTTTCAGTGAAAGACACTCCGGCGTTGCTATCGATCGTCCGCAACCGGAGCATTAGCCATTCTCGGCTGGACGCCATTAAACTCAAATCATTGTGTTCTATTGTTTGGCGTGTTATATTGATTTCCTACCGAGTTTCACCGGCCGAAGAGAAATATGGTAGCTTGTACACGGAGAGCTCGATCCATTCGACAACAATTTGTGAAAAGCCATACAAATTCCATCTTCTCATTGTGCTCTGTAAATAAATGGCAAAGATACCAGAAGTGGCGCAGCCTGAAGCAGAATCGAATTGCAAACATTTGGATGTATCACTCAGCTCCTCAATCATTCGTCCACGTTTCATCGATTTTTTTTGCCATTTTCACTTTTACATTTGAAAGGTAAAGCCTGGTAATATTTTCTGCTGTGAACAGATAAGCAAAGACACACTTTTGCGCTTTGTAACGGTGACAAAAATCCATCAGTCGAGACAAAAGTCAAATCAATAAGCATGACCTGAACAATGGGGAGGCTTCCCGGCTGCGTTCATTTGCATGGGCTTTTGTTTTCTGACCCCATGTGACATTTTCTCATTTAAACCTTTGCAGTCTTTGCAAATTTCATGCCAAAACACACGTGAATTTATGACATGGTGCGTTTCTATTCAGCCCAAACAAAGTGTCGGCAAATATGCTTCTCGCTCGGCGCATTTGTGCCCACTAAATTCCGTATTGTACACTAAAGCTGGCAATTACCTTTTGTTCTTTGACTGGTTTATTCATCTGAACTTCCTTTTGTGATCCTTTCCAACTGTTCAGCCTTCAAGCACTTCTCTCAGAAAAGCTAACTAACGGTCACTCCAGGCTGCCGTCCGACCCCCTGCTGCCTTCCGACAAATGTCAACGAATATTGATTTAGCGCTTCCTCACTTGACGTCGACGCTTTTGTGCGACCACAAAGAAAAAAAAGGGCTTGACCTTCATAACGTGCTGCTGCTAGACTCTAAATATTTCATCTGAAAAAAAAGTCAACCTTATTATTGACCTTTGCCAGCTGCCTCAGATGAAATAACTGAATTTACCGAATTATTCGACCAGGGGTGTCAAACTCGTTTTTTTTCGCGGGCCACGTTGTAGTCATAGTTTTCTTTGAAGGGCCATTATGACTGTCAACCCAAATAAATGTATGAACGCCTCCTATTATTGACAGTATAAGCTACAAATCGGACGAGTAAAAATTGTTCAAATAGTTTAAAAAGATGCTTTATAAAAGTGAAGACAATTTGCAATTTCAGTAAAGACACGAATTTGTCTTTGCGGGCCAAATCAAATGATGTGGCGGGCCCTATCTGGCCCCCGGGCTTTGTGTTTGACACCTGAATCGGCAACTTTGGTCTTGCCTGGCTGCTTTTCCCCTCATTTGACTGGCAATCCTCCCTCACGGGGCCATCCGTTCACTTTGCCAGAAATCCTCTTCCAGGCTTGTCAAGTAAAACAAATCCCCCTGATTTCCCCAAGGTGTAATGATACGCACGTCAAATGATTTTGCACAGAACACGTTGAATAAAAAATGAAAGACGGGAAGAGGACGCTTCTAATTGTTGCCGCTCGTCATTTTTCAGCTCTGGGCTGAGTGCGGATGATTCAAGTCTTGCAAAAGTCATGAGCGTTGAGAGGAAGACTGCCCCCTGTCTGCACTTGATGCCCGGTTCTTCTCGTCTTGGCTTGCATACTCAGGGGAGCACTTTTTGGTAACACTAGATGCAGGCATTGCGTCACTCTTTCTTATTCTTTTCCCCTCAAAGACCTTTGCTGGAAACAGGAAGACAGATTTAACACCTCCATGTGTCTCTACGTAGCTTTCTTCAACTATTTCTCGTTTTATTTCCATGAATGTTGAGACTACCTCGTATGTTTCCGAAGAAAGCTAAAGTTGCGTTCGCATCGGAGCTCCTCGGGGAATCTTTGCTAATGTTCGCAAAACATTCGTCCACTGTTTTTAGTGGTTTATCTTGATGCAGGTCAATTTGGAACACGTGAGAAGAAACGTGCAGGTTTGCCCAACATCTGCCGAGCGTTTGACTAACATCCGCAACCCCGACGAGCACCGATGGGAAGCGCGGCGAACCGAAATTGTCTGCAATAAGGAACGGGGCACTGCATTTGTGATGAGGCCAGCCTTTTCCGAACAGCTCGTCATTGCATTGCCTTGGGAATTGGATCCAGTGGGCTGGCTGCCTTGACAGCAGTAACATTGTCAAGGCAAGAGCAAGTCTTATAATATAGTGCTTCCTTCAAAAGCAGATGTCTTGCGAAATCACCAATATGTAGAAAGTCTGCCTTACAATAACAGCGTCCAAACGCCGTTTAACTTGCGCCAAGAGCAAAAACATCTGCCAAAGATTTGATACTTTGCTTTGTAAAGTGCACAACTTTGTTGGAGTAGTGACTCGCTACCAATAGCTAGCAAACTTTGAGTCTTAAACTAAACAAGTATTTATGACCGACTGTTACTTGTCAATCCAAAAATTGTCGGACCGCTGCTTGTTTAGAATGGTAAAGAAAAAAAATTCCCTCAGGATTGATTCGGGCTTGCTTTGCAAATATCAGATGAAGACGAAGACTCCGGCAGACAGAACCTGACTATGCAAATAATGGTTTCTTTCTGTTCCATTATTTCAAAGGCACACCTGCCCCCAGAGGCTTTCCCTTGTCACGTAATGATAGATTGCTATTTCAATTTCATTTAAAAGTCACTCGGTCGGTCCGTCCAACAGGTAAACAAAGTGTGGGTGGGCGTGTTTATTTTGCGCTGGTGAATATGATGCGGGTACATTTTGACTGACATTGAATCTGCTGGTATTTATTTGAACTGACAGATGATAATATCAACGTGTGAGCACGTCAATGTAGCAACAAACAGAAATACAGCTAAGTCTCGTCATGTATACAATACGTTTGTATTTATATCAATGCTATCAATCCATCGTACATTTATTTAGAATCCAAAGTGACAAATTGTCGGCTATCATTTGTACAAAGACGACTTTTAACGACACCGGCTTTGGTAGGACGCAACAAATAAAACCGTTTTTGTGTTTTAGCTTCATTGGCTGTGCCGGAAGATTTCTTTTTTTCTAATTTGACTGCTCCAATAATGGCAAAGGATGACGGGGAGATTATATTTGAAATATCCCGATTGGATGTCCAGGGATATAATAAGCGTGTGGTTCTTTCGTTGAGATACATTGGTCACGTGAGCTAAGCGAGGTAACAATGGCAGTTTGGCTGGCTGGCTCACAGCAGGATTAGTGTCCAAGGGTCCCGTTTAATTGGGCCTGATTATCAGTCGCCAGCGCTGCGGAGAGAAAGGTCATTTGGTCTGCCATTCAAAGCCTTTTGGGCCAATTAATCCCCCAACAGCCAATGTCGCCTCCCCCCTTAGACTTTCAATCGCTCTTGTCCAATGTTTTTGTCTCAATCTTATTTGGGGGGGAAAAAAAAAAGCTGGCCAGAGTCACAATACAAGCTTCCACGGTATTGTCTTGGACTGAAAGAAAGTGACCTTGTTTCAAAACAAAAAAAAAGGTTTTCCAGCTTGGTAGACAACTGCTGGCTTCCGCTTTCTTATTTTGTTAAGCTTTGCAAGTGCTTTTAAAAACTTCCCTCAAGCCTCAGTGTTTTCTTAATTCAAGCTTTTGTCTGGAGTCACTGAAAAGGAGTCATGAAATGTATTACAGGTGGTGATTTCCTTGGAGAAAAAGCTCAATTATCCAAATTAATTGGATGTTGGCCATATCGGGAGAATAGTTGGCCTAAAGGTAAATTCATTCAACGTATCAATGTTATTTGCTGATTGGGTGTTTCTCCTTTGTAAGAAAGGCTATTTGAACCAAATGACTGAATTTGGTTGCAGTAGGCACAGCAAGAAGGGGGCGGGGCTACTTAGGGTCCCGGGAAAATGGGAATGACCCGGGGAGAGTCTTGCTTCTCCAATTTGTTCTGCAGCGATCCAAGAAGGTGCCTTTGACTGAAACGCCCAGTGAATTGTTCAACTGGGTGGGAAATGAAGATTTATCTTCACATCTGCGAGGCCTTTGATATTCCTAGTCACGCGGCAAACACATCAGCATCGATTTCCAAACGTGATGGCTGCATTCACTTTCACTACATTCCGGAGGTATAAAAAAACAAAACAAAACAAGCCATCTGATTGCCAAGGCTTAAATCTCACACACGACAACCCGTGCTGGAACTGAACCTTCATTTCCTGTCAGCCCCCCCCAGCGCCAAATTTGACCTCTCACACAGTGAACCCCATGAATGGACAATAGTGCCCTTCAGTGGGGCCCCGGGGCCGGAGCAAAGCCTGCAGCTGGAGCACATAGCCACGGCCTGGCTCGGCCACGGCCTGGCCCGGCCCGGCCCGAGGGCATGCTGACAGCTGCGGAAGATCACTGAACTGCCAAGGGGACCTTTGCGAAATGTTGCGGAATAGCACAGATGTGCGACATGGAAAAAGTGACCTCAAATGCTGTTTGGGCTGTTTATTAGATGCAAAGGTGGCGTGGCCTCCGACAGGACCTTCATCTGTTGGGTGGACCCTTCCAGTTATGGTCCACGCAAAGAAGCTGCTGTGAAATATTCTGACAGCACAAATGATTTTGGAGATTCTCAACCATCACAAATGATACGGAGCTTTTGAACACAGTGGCTTGCTCAAGTGCCGAATATCAGTTTTCTTCAACATGAACATGTCTTATCTTGTCTAAGCACAAACTTATTTGATGTGCAAGGCGGGAAAAAAAATGATGCTAAAGCACAGAAAGGAAGAAAGCCATCAGTGATTAAAATCACGCTGGCATCAATAAACGTCATTCTTCACGCTGCTGTCCAAGAAGCTATTTACTGAAGGCCGCTCTGCAATGTCCTCCAAATAGTCCCCGCCTCCCTCTCCGAATGACTGATTAGCATAACGATGTGTCTTTTAATCAAGCCTACAGTCAGTGGGTAGCGAGCCAGTAATGTATTCTGATGCACGCTGACGCTATCTTCTGGTTTATTCTTAGCTCTTTGGGTCTGGCGAGGCAGATAACTCGCAGTACGCAATCATGGCAGCTTAGCGTTTGTGATATCCGGCGACTACGACTTACGACACTACATCTTCGTTTTTCTCGAGCGTAGTTTGTCCTCGGAAAATTGCAAGTGAGATTTGACTATTTGCCTAATTTGGCCCTGCAGGAAACAAACTGTCCTGTGGCTATTTTCAACTGTGACAGTGACTTTGCTATTGTGAATTTTCCTGTACCTTGAAATTCAGCAATTGTTTCGTTTGAAATTCCGACAATAGTCTCGGTTACAGTATTTCAACACGGGCTGCTTCTGCCACACCCTGCAGCTGTGCACCTGGAACAGCTCCCATTCCAACACGCCAGTGAACCCAACACCTGTTGGCACCCGAGGCTAGCTAGCGCCTCTGGACCCTCGCCGACTGACTGAACGTCAAACGAAGTGAGCTACTGTCAGGAAAAGGCACGCCCCGATACGTTGATCTGGAACAACAAAATTGGATGACACCTTATGGTGAAACCAATTTTGGACTTTTGTGTGGTGTATTAGCGAAGGTTATTCCCTGGTTAGACTCCAATTACAGAGCTGAGACCGCCCCGGGGGCTCATTTTCTGCTCGGTGCTTTGGGGAACTAGTTGCCAGGCGCAGCCATGTGCGTTAAAATCATTAGCGGTGCTTTGGCGCATCACCCCGAGACACAAAACACAACTAATGCCCCCCCGTCAGTGCCTTGACATTTATTAGCTATTGTCACATAAAGCTGTGCGGTTAGGTTGAGGCGTTAAATGGAAATAATGTTTTTCAAAACTGTGTTGATAGCGACACTAACAAAATTTTACAATGAAATAAAAATGCTTATTTTTTTCCCAAGTATTTTATGAATAACCAAAATCACATTTAGTTTTCCTAATATCATTGTCTAGGTGATTTTTAATTCAACTTCACAATAAAATAAAAAAATGACCAAAATCACATTTAGTTTTCCTAATATCATTGTTAAAATGGTTAATTTTTTTATTTAATTTCACAATAAATGTTTTAAAGTATTTTTCTCATGTCTATTTTGATTCATAGTAATTTTCGATATTTTCCGAAAGCATTCAGAGTCAACTCTGTTTTGCTTTTCCATCTTCAATTCAACATGTCTTTAACAGTCTGGTCAGCTTCCAAAAGTCAGCAGGCAATCTGCCAGATGAAAAGTAAAGATTACATTCGACTCTTTTCAAAATGCCTTCAAAACAAAAACATTAAAGTGACTCGACACGGTTGGTACTTTCTACGTCAACATATTTTGGAATCGACTCATTTGTGATAGCTTTCTGTTTTGACAGTCGTGGTCCGCCGCAAATGAAATATGGTTCCCGTAAATGCTGATCTAGATTGCCCGGTGAATTTCCGCTCCATTCACGTTGTTCTTTCTTTTCTTGGCTGGAAAGAAAGATGAGGGCTTTTTTTTTTTTTTTTCTATTTCGCCGTGCAGGTGAGAAGCGGACTTCCCTCCACAATACAGCGATCACGGAAGCGTAGCTATTTTTTGCATGGGGTTCTTGGGGTCAGAATGTTCCCAGCGGGGCGAGTCTCTTTCAATTGATACACTGAAGCATTCTGAATGAGAATGGCAGCACTCAATGTGCATTCCAGCGGGTTGGAGTCCTTACAGAGGGCTGGCCGGCCGCTCGGCCAATGAATGAGAAATCAGCATCTCTATAAAACGCTCTATTTGGCACACGGATGGATCCCCCCTTCCTTCCCCTCTCTTTGGGACCTGCTGAAACTCTCCTCCCCCCTCCCCTCCCCCAACGGCCATTCTCTTAAGCCTGGAATCCATAGGAGGTTTGTTTGAGATGCGAAAACCAGTGTGAGAACACTGGGCATGGGAAAAATCTTTTGGTCGGGTCTGAATGGGGGCATTTAAAGAACCGGACGGGTTTTTTTTTTTTTTTCCCCCCCTCTTTTTCAGGGACTCCTTCAGTCAGTGAGACAAAGACTATTCAAGGAAAATAGCGCTTCATTGCTGGCTAATTTGAAAGTGTCAGAATCTGGTCGGTAAATACGGCGGAGGCCCGACTTGATCCAAAGTCAAGGTTCTGTTTGGCTCCTGGCGTTTGAACATGAAAAGAAAATAGAGCCACAACGATAAGCGGCCGCAGACATTAAACCTCTCACCGACATCAAAAGTCACTGACAGAGAAGCAAAGACATTGAAGTCCCTTCATAGTCAAGACTCGTTTGCGTAAAAGTGCTAAGATATTCTGTTCATTGCTCCACGAAGGGGAACATTTGTTTTGGAATCTAAACAAAACATCAAAGAAGCCATGATTACTTTGGCAGCTTTTAAATGGCGTCATATGAGGTCACAATCAAAAGACTTGGTCAGACCCGCTGCTTTTAACTCGCTGGGTCTTTGCCAAATTTTTCTACCCGAGGCCGAGTTCCAATTAGAACATTTGACGTTATTTACGGATGGCTGAGAGGCTTTCCAAATGGTGCTTTTGAAATTGATCGGAACAAAAAAAGGCGTGCCTGCCTTTCTGTGCCAACGAGCTCGTCTCGCCTTGATGGATTGGATCGATGTGTTGCAATAGACCCATCCCAGTTCTCGGGGAAGAAAAAAAAGTCCCCTGGGGCGGGTGAAGTTGACAAAAATCCAATTGGGCACAAAGTGGGCACACTTGTGCTCCGCTCTGCCTGTACAAGTGGCGCTTTGACACGTCGCTGGAATGTCGCGGAAGACCGAAAAGCGAGGCGTGTCGAGTAACAAGAGAGCTTTTAACCACACTTCAAAGACTCCACGAAGGCGACGCCGCGTGACGTCGACTTATTTTCCGAAGCCGCGAATATGACTCAACGCGTCACGTTTGGCTACGGCGTGTCCAACTAAAACAGCGAGTTGTTGAAATAAACATTTTTTGGGGGGGCCCAGCTTGACAGCTGCCGTGGCGGCCAGGGAGCCAATCACAGGTGGCGTGCGGGCCAAAGGCAGGAATTTGAGCAAGTGTTTGACACAAGAGGCCATGTGGAGAAGAAAGATGACAGGTGTCTGGACTGATCCAGCACGGTGCTGCCAGAATTAGTTTGCCTTGCGCGGCTGACTTAATGGAAATGGCAGCGTGGAAATGTGTTACACGCCATATTATATCCTACGTCAGATCAAATCAAGAAGGTGCCGCTGAAATCTACGGATGGATGGATATTTCATTCTCAGCTCAATGAAATGAGTCAACAAACAGCATGAAATGGATACAAAAACCCAAAAACTGGGCTGGGCAAAAGATCTTTTGTAAATATTTGTACCGAAGGCTAGCAATGACGCTAAAGCGTGGAAAGCAGTAGAGTGAAGAACGGATGGTTTTTGTTTTCGAGCAGCTCCCACACAGAAGCTAGCAGCTCTCCTCCGTCAGTAAGTCAACTCTACTCATCTGCCAAGTTTCCATCGCTGCAGCAAAAAACAAAAAAACCCAACATGTGCAAGCCAGGGCCTGCTACTTCAACCCGCCATTTTGACACTCTCTGGCGATGACGGGCTTTTTGTGGAGCATTACGAGAGGCAGAAACAGAGAGAGAAATGCTCCCTGTCATCAATTGAAAACGGTTTCAAGTGAAAACTCCCGCCAGTGCTGCACAAAGTCGCTCTGCCAGTATCTGAAAAGTTAAATCTTCGGTCGGCGGGAGGCAAACGCTTAAAGCGGTAATCTTGAATGTTCCGGGCAGACAAAGTCGGACGACTTAAGGGATTCATCGCTGCGCTCGCCGCACATCGCAAAGCACGAGCGGCTCATGGCCGACTGTTTTGCCACCAAAGAACAGCGAGGGCCATCAAGTCCAATCAGCTTTGGTCACATAGCCTTTGAAAAGAAGCTCAGCCAGACACAGCAGAAAGTGAAAGATCGCCACCATAGCCACTTTTCACTTTCCTCTACCAAGGGAGTTGATTTGAATTTGAAATCATCCATAAGCCAAAGAGATCCCAACTAGCTAGCTTAATATGAATGAATAATAAATAGATCAAATAATAAATCAAGAGATCAAAGAATTGTAATGCCTCATTTAGTTTGGCAACATGAACGTGATGGGTCCGTCCGTGCTGATTTTTTTTTTTGCATCTGTCATGGCTTGTGTGCCAGGGCTTAGTTCAGCTGTTTCCCTTTGCAGATAGCAAATGAAAAAGAGCTTTGCCAAGCAGTTGCCACTGGCTTCACAGAGGAGGCCTTTTGGATGAACGCTATGAATAATGCAGGAAATGTTTCAATGCGAGAGCAGATCCAGATCAATAAAGCGCTGGGGAAAGGTTGACGCCACACCATCACAGCTGAGGACTCTATCAGGCCAGTGGATAAAGAGAGATTGGAAAACCTGACGCTTGATTGCTCACGTACTGAAATCGAGCAAAAACAGTTTCAAACTATTGCATCTTTAGTCTTGGATTGAGATCATCCATACACATTAGGAATGAATTAAGCTCGGCCAGTGGAATTTGCTACAAAGATACAGCTCACCTTACTGTGGAAAAAAAAAAAAGCTCAAACTCAGCTGGAAAGCTAGCAAACATGTGTTAGCCATCTGGAATCACCCAAAACTATCCTGAGTCATTTTTATTCGATTAAAGACGTGTGCTTCTTTTTCTCGCCTATTGACGTTCATTGTCGTTATCCGAAGACTATCCATCCAGCCCAGTGAGCGGGTATTCTCATTCTACGCTGAGCCCGTACGGACTTTTTAAATGGAGCTGCCAGAACGGCGCTCTCATGAAAATGAATGAAGACATTTTTTTTTTATTTTTAGCCACAGCTTACTGTCAGAACAGAAGGAGCCTCAAGGTTGTGGAAAGCAGTTTTTCTGGTGGCCTTTTGATAATTGCGGGAAAAACAATATTGATGTTGAGCCCACTTAAAAAGAACTTATTGAGATAGAAAATAGAGACAGACAAGTGGTAATAGCCTGACGCGAATGTCATTTGCATCATAATTGAGCCTCATTTGGATTTGGATTTGGATTTATTTCACTGGAAAAAAAGATGCAAATGGATTTTTGGAACTCTTTTATATTCGTGCTGTTTACATATTTCACGGTACAGCGAGTTGTAACATAAAGAGGTCAGAAAGAATCCCTATTTTCACTTGCCATGTCTTGAAATGTATCTTTACATTTAATAAGTGTCAATTCCGAAGCCGCCTGCAAGTTGAGACAGAAAAGACCAACATAGCCTGAAGGCAACTATCTATGACTCACTCATGTTATTTTGTCTCTAGCGATGAGATTCTTTATTTTTCCAGTTTCAAGTCTCTTCCTGTTCCACCACTTTTTTTCAAGAGCGACACGGCGTGAGGTGTTGATGCGACGAGCCGTCAATTGGAGTCAACAGGCTCCGTCATCGTCGACGAGCACCTGACTAAACAGCCGCTGACATCTCGTCTTTGTCGTAGCGCTTCAGCTATGCGAGTAGGGTGGATTTGCACGTATCCACTCTGCCTTCACTTCGAGCACAATGCCGAACGTTCCTGACTTTTTTCACGATTCAGGGTTCGATTCAATGAACTCGTTTGGAATGGAGTGGTCCAAATGACGGACCCCGGGGGTCAAGTCTACCACCCCTGAAGAACTAGTTTAGTAGTAAAAACTCTTCAAATATTCGAAAAAGACAAATGGTAATAAAAATAGCAAGCAATATCTATTTTTTTTTTAAAAGTCAAGACAATTTGTCATTTTAGTTATGATACAAAGTCGATGCAAAATTTGTCTCGCGGGCCAGATAAAATGATGTGGTGGGCCAAATCTGGCCCCCGGGCCTTGAGTTTGACATCAGTGGTTCAAGGTGATTTTTGAATAACTTGTGAGCTAACAATGCGGCAGATTTACTGGCCCGTGGAATGGACTAAATTGAGACTGTTATTTTTTTAAATAATGTTGGCTCGGAGGAAATAATAGTAAGCACGACACTATTAGAGTCCGAAACAGGTTTCGGTCTGCGTCCGGAGAAAAATGACTTTGGGTGGCCGATCATTTGAAAACACCTGCAAAAACTTTGAACCGCATCTATTGTGACAAGACGGGCCGATACAAAAGGAAGCCGCCGCAGCTGTGCACACAGGACAGCACCACGGGACACGCTCAAGTTCAACAAGCCCACAGATCAGAATTTAGAACCACCCACAAACCACTCGCAAAAACTTGAATGAATATTGAGTCGAGATCCATCAATCTGCTTGAAAAATTTGCCAACACACTAAAATGGTTGCCAAGCTTTTTTTTCTCACAAAATTAGGATATATTTTCATATTATTTCTGATTTATTTTATTTATTGTTTGGACTAATGACTACTAGCCGTTTATAATGAACTAAAAAAAAAAGCTGCGAAATGCGAATCATTTTAGTTTACATGAACAGAACATCAACGCAAGCAAGCCAAAAATGTGGCCGTTCACCTTTTGTGTAGGAATTTGAGGAGCGAGAAATTAAAAAGACAGTTGTCATACAGAGATGGCCTTCATCACTCAGCAACATCAAAATCCAAAAAACCTTCTGCCAATGTCCAAAAACTTGGATTTGCTCAGCCATGTTTCGGCTATTTGTCTTGACGCGCTTCCTTTCATCGAGCTCAGCGACGGCAAATGATTTGTCTTGACATCTTGACACACTCTGTCTAGCGCGGCCTACATTTAGAATTTTTTTTCCGCGGCAGACTGCGCTCTGGCTTTTCAAAAGACTCGGAGGAGAAAGGCGATTGTGTAATGAGGTTTTGCGTATTCACGCTCACTCCTCGGTGGGCACGAAGGGGCCAATTTGCAAGCGTGCCCCCCCACCCCCCACATCGTTATTGAGCACGGCCATAATTCCGCACGGCGTCTCGGCGGAGCTCCCTCTATCACCTCTTAATGGAGTTTTGGAATTCAGCCTCACACCTCGTTATCAAACGGCGGGCAGACTGCTGATGATCAACATGTATGAGAAATATAAAAAGGCGCATCATAGCCATCTTTGAGGAGAAATAGCGAGACGTATTCGGTATTTGAAAATATTGCAGTGAATACAAAATTAGCTTGGGGAAAAAAAAGAAGAGCTTTTTGAAGCAATTCTGAGGAATTCTCTTTTTAAAAAGATGTCGTCATCATTTCTGGTATCTGCTTGTTCAGATTTGAGTCATCAAGTGTCAGGTTCAAGACCAGAGATGAAAGTCCAACTCATAGCATCATTACAGTCTGTGATGCCTGAACACAAAGAAGACCAGAGATGAAAGTCCAACTCACTCACGGCTAATTGTGAGCTAAATGCACTTGAAGCAGGTTTGACTTGTTTACCAGCGAGTCATACAGCCGCCGAAAAAAAATTGTCAATTCCTTGTTGATTTGAATGTCTGGCTGGCGCCATGAAAAGTAGATTAAATTATACAAAAAAAAAAAAACCTGAAATGTCTTGAAGCGACGTTTTAGGCAGTACGGGGCCAAGCTATTTATGTGAGAACTGATGATTTTGATCATTAACAAAAAAAAAACTCGTGAGCTGTTTTTCATTGTTACGATTGCACATTTAGTTGATCAAATTGAAGATTGAGTCGAGCGAGGCGGCACGGGCAGGCAGCAGCTAGCATCTTGCACTTCCAAAACCTTTCATGTCGCTGGCCCTCAATGGCCATCTGGAATTGGAGAGTACTGATGTCATGTGAAAGCTCTGTCCGGTGGCTGCATACTAATGTAGGATCTCCCGCTCACTATTTGGCAGACGGCAACAAAGGCAAACCGTCTTGATTTGTATCTTGGCCGACGCTGGTGGAGAGCGGGCTGGGAAATCTCCACACACTCTGGCGCAATGAATTTTTCTGATCAGAGGAGGAGAAACCGGAGCTGGGAGAGCAGCCCGTGTGGGCAGGAGTTCAGGCAAAGGGGGGAGGCAGGGAGGGAGGGAGGCTTGCAGTGGTATTTTCCAGCCCAAACACAGGTGCAGCCTGCCTCCCTCCCTCCCTTCCTTCCTCCCTCCCGCTGCTATCTCCATTCAATTGTCATTATGGCGGATTTGTCTTCTTCTAACCTGCTGGCTTTGTTTTTTTTCCCTCTCAATAATGACCACCATTTAATCAATCTATATACGACGGGGCCTTGTGATTTAACAGGTTCTGTCTCAAATCGACATACAAATATGGATATATTTGGTGTGACGCAGTATAACACAAACACAAATCGATATACTTGGAGCTGAACATAGTTCCTCGGTCATAATAATTATTCTTCGCAGAGGATAAAGAATATATGCCTGTGAGTCTTCTATTAGTCTACATGGGTTGCTTCAGCATTTGTGTTTGTGCCACGCCAATGCCATTCGTTAGGTATTTTGCATTGGCAAAGTGGTTGCTTTGGTTTGAAACCCATAAGGTGTCATTGTCTTTTGTTTCGTTTCACAGTGAGCTTCAACTGCGAGTGTCAATAAACGAGCATGTATAGTATTTTTCTTGCAAACTGCTGCTTGTCAGTGCAGCACAACGCATCCACAATTTTTACGAGCAAGTCAAAACATAAACAATGAAATGACGTTTCTCATCTGGGGATAGATAAACGTATAAATCAGGTCATTTGTATCTCAAAGCACCAGTCCACTGCAAAGTTTTAATGGCTCAAACTACTTTTAGAATGTGGGACAAAGCAAAAGGTTGAAAAGAATAGGAATCCCAGCCAATTTGTTATCGCAAGCATTCCAATGTGCGCCTGCTTTTGCGAGGAGGGCTTCGCAGATGTGGCTCGGCGTCACGCAGCGCCAATCATTGTCTCCCTCACACTTTCTAACGAGCCATTTCACAACATCCACACAGCGGACGGAGCGGAGCGGAGCAGAGCAGCGCCGCGCAACACCGCGCAGCTTCCTTCTCCTTCTTTGCAAGCGTTTGGATTAAACGCGCAGATGTGGCCACTCGTGGGACTCGGTGTCACATTATGCGTGTTTACCGATGGACTGGCGCTCGTTTGCAAACAGCACAAGTCGCTCTGAATGAAGCTCCAGGCACTTTTTGGTCTCCGCGCTGCTGGACGTCATGCGCACCTTGGCGGATTTGCCGCCCGCCGAGTGAACGCGATTGCGGATTATTACGCTGACACTGGACGCGTTGATTTGCTTTGAAAAAGAGGGGCATTCCCAGGCGGCGCGGCACGGCGCGGCGTGGGCGTCTGCTCCGCCGTCCTCTGGTTTCCCGGAGGACTCCATGCAGTCGCAAAGGTTGGTTTCATTTTCCCTTATTAAATGATCTTAAAAATCATGTGCAAAATGCTGGGGAGGATTTCAAACGTTGCTGGCAGTAAAAGTGAACGCAAACTTGTGGAGCTGCGTTTCGTTTCTTGACCATTCATCACATTTAAGGACAATCGGCGGGAGCAGAGAAATCACCCACGACGACACCCCCCCCCCCCCACACACACACACACACTCACCTGTCTGCCTTTACTGCACATTTTCACATGACAGCTGCAATTAGCAATAAGCAGGCTATCCAATAAGGTTGAGGTTTAATGACAGGTTGGGCTGTCCTCGTAACACCATGTGCGTTTGTGTCAAGGTCTCGGGAGGTCCAGTTGATTTTACAAGCGCCATCTGTTGGAACAGGCGGCTCCGTCTCAGTGACTCTGCAAGCTCAGGTTAACGCACATCATTTGGAGCTGCGGTGATTTACCGGATTTGATAGGCAGATTTAAACGCCTTGCTCCAGAAAAGCAAGCGGATGAGATGTGATGGCTGGATTTAGTTTGGTTTTCATGCTGCACGCTGCCTGTAAAAGGTGGGACACAATGCGGATTCATACATATACATAGCATCAGGCTGAGCGTATAATTGCCAAAGTTGTTTTCGAAAAGAATGCAAGAAACCAAGAATTCAACCTTTGCGGATCATCGTGACCTGGATGACTGACAATCTAAGTGAGGAGATAGAAAAACAATCATGAGCAAGCCATGCAACATTAGTCATTTTTATTTCAATGATTCACTTATTGTTCATTTTATTCAGGAAGCCAAAAGTGACTATTATGCTTTTTAGCTAAGGATAACAGTCTACTACCATCTTGCTCATTAAAAAAATGACAAATGATTAAAAATGACATTTGGATTTCATTTCAATGATCTCCCTCTCAATTAGCTAATAAAATCATTTTTTGCAGAATCCAACTGTACTAAGCATGCTACATGCTACCGTCGTTTCAGTTCCATATTTAGCTTGCTCGATGTCTTTGCGTCAATCAACCGGCCATACAAAACGAAAGCTCAATGACGACGGCTTCTGCGGATTGATAAAAAAGGCCTAAGTCGTTTTCTGCGCAGCGTGGTTAACGGCCAACGTAAAACATACATTGTACCTCATCATTTTCCACTTAGAGATGATCCTCTTCAGCTCGTCCAAACCGTCGCCGTGTCGAGCGTGTCACTCAAAATGATTCAAATCCAAGCGCCGAGAGAAAATCAGCAAAAATATATCTTCTTCCGAAGGCCCGGACAATTCATCAAACGGGAGTAGATTAATCAGCAAAAATATATCTTCGTCCCAAGGCCCGGACAATTCATCAAATGGGAGTAGATTGCCGGAAAAGCATCGGAGGAGGATCGGCCGAGCACCCTTGTTGCAAACATTTACATCTTACGTCATCTCTACCATAGTATTTTTTCAATTCAAGGTTTCCCAAAGAGATTCTTTTGTGGAACACAAAGTTCATCAAAAAAAGGGTGGCTTTTGGGTGCCCTCTTGAAATGAGTGCATCAAATGACCCCTGCTTGATGTTTGACGTGCTTTGGGATTCCTGCACTGCAGGAATGCGCCTCGTGGTTCGCTTGATGACAAATACACTCACAAATAAATAACAGCAAGTGACGTTTTTCCCCCCTTGTCATTTCTTCCATTGTGGCGAGAGCCCAACGCTCCGACTTTCATATTGGCTGCATGCAACCATGCTCTTGCTATGAATAATTAATTCGTTTTATTATGCTGGAAGAAAAATGTCATACAAAGCAAATTTTGGTGGTTTTGCATTGTTTTACAACCAGAGCAATATTTTCTTTTCTTTTTTAAATCTAGCTGTCTGTGCCAATTTGTACGATACATTTTTATGAATATATTAAGACAAATAAATATTCAATGGGGAGGATAAAAAATTTCCCAAAATACTTTTTTTCAATTTTCTTTTCAAATAAGTTAAGCTAGATGAAAACTGTAGAAATACTCTGACTTTCTTTCCGATGTAATGAGTGATTTTTGGACGTATTCATCTGAAATCTACTTTCAAAGGATTGAGTTCAATTCATCGTGCTTTGTGAACGCTTCAGTCGTGGAACAAGTCGACGCATTGAGGTGTAATTCGAACCGTGTGGAGTGGGGGGGCTCGCCTAAGTGGGGCCCGAATGGGGATTGGTTCGCGGCCGGGTCTCCCCTCGTCCCTCCTTCCCTCCCCGGCTGGCATCCACACATCTGCGGCTACCGCAGCCAGCCAGCCAGCCAGCCCGCCAGCCAGCCGCCACGCTGCGCTCCCTCTCGCGAAATGATGACCCGCTTTGGCTAGCTCACGTTCGGTCCACTTACCGCTCGCGAAGGGAAGTGATGAGAGAGGACGGGCCCGACTCGAGAGTGCTTTTCCGGACTTTTGTCAACTTGTTCCCCGCCGTGTCGCCCCTTCGACCAGGCAGAGGAGTGAAGGGCGACCCCGAGCTGGATGGATGGTTATGGGGAAGAGAGGCAGACCCTCGGCGCTTCAAGTGTGCAGAGTCCTCGCTCTCTTCTTATCACTCTTCCCTACAGGTAAGAGGCAACTTTCTTCTTATTTTTTCATCTTATAGATGATCGAACAATTGAACACTTTCTTTCCACCATTTTTTTCGTTGCGTTTGAAGCGGTAACATTGGCGCCACCTGAAAGTGTTGTAAATCGGCCAAAGTGTCGTAAAAGCCTTGTCCATGCTAACTATTTAAGCAATTAGCGACAAATGACAACGATTGGCGACTAATTGCTCTCAGCGGAAATAGATGCATTCAAACGGGGCCGATATCCACGGAAAATGCTTTTTGCTGCCTTGTTTTGTTTGGGTTTAAACAATAGCTCATGGAAAGTGACTACTTTTTCTTTCCCCTTCGAGTGTTGAGCCCTTGTTATTGCTGCCTCTAAAAATAATTGGAAAATTGTGCGAGTTTGAGTGTGTGGGCAATTTGATACTTGAGAGCCCAGGCCTTTTTTTTTTAAGGCCATGCTTAAACGGGAAACCTGCCACTGACTGGTTTCAAGTTACTGTGGCAGAAGCTATGCTCATAAAAGCACATTTGTCACTCCAATCAACCCAATGACAGCAACTCTGAATGGCTGACAGACAAAACTCTTATCAGAAAGCAACAACAAGGTGATGACCTGCTGAGGCTCCAGATCGGTTCCACGTTGTCGGCCCGTTGAGCTTCGGAGACGTTCTCCGGTCTTTTCGGGTGCTTTCTGTGGGAAGCATCGCAACTGCTGCTGCCTGGATGCTGTCAAGTCAATTGGCGACAGAAACCACAAAAACACTTTGACAGAACGGTTCCATCACACTGCTTTGAAATCATATGTTGAGGGTAAATGACTATTGTGTTGGCGTCTCCCTCTAAAAGCCAGTCTCCAGTGCAAGATCCTCAAGTGCAACTCGGAATTTTGGGCCTCCACGAGCAACTCGGGGCCGGAGGAGGAGTTCTGCACGGCGCTGCGCGCCTACAACAGCTGCGTGCGGCGGACCGCCCGCACCTGCCGAGGCGACCTGGCGTACCACTCGGCCCAGCACGGCATCGAGGACCTCATGAGCCAGCACAACTGCTCCAAGGAGGGCCCCACGTCGCAGCCTCGCGCCCGCACCCAGCTCCCGCCGGCGCCGCCGTCGCCGCCCGACAGCCAGGAACGCTCGGACGGCCCGGAGGTGTGCCACTACGAGCGCGGCGGCGGCGGCGGCTTCCCGCGCAACGCCGCTCGGCCCAATTTCACGCACTGCGGCTTCTTCGGGGATCCCCACTTGAGAACCTTTGGAGATGATTTCCAGACGTGCAAGGTGGAGGGCGCCTGGCCGCTCATTCACAACAAGTACCTGTCCGTCCAGGTGACCAACACCCCCGTGCTGCCCGGCTCTTCCGCCACGGCCACCAGCAAGGTGAGCATTTCCTCACTCACGGACCATCGGGTTCATTTCAAAATCGAACCAGATGTCGATTATTTTGACAATTTTAACTAATACGTGGATTTAAAAAAAAGAATAATAATTTCCAACACTTTCCACAAAAACACTATCATTCCAAAAAAGCTTAGCCGTCTTTGTTTGTGTGCTTTTTTATTTATTTTATTTTTTTCCCCTTGGCATAGTCAACACAATGTTTGCAGGCATTTGGTCGCCAAGCTCAATCATCATTTCCGCAGCATTTAATGGCCGCATGAGAAACGTCCCCGAGTAGAATTCTGTTGCCTGCTTTGTTGACTTTGCAGTTTATTTTAAACTCACATGTGCGGCGGGAACATTTGCACTCATCAAAAGTTCCTTCACGATAAGCTATTACGCAATTCGGCTTCTCTCGCTGGCTTTTGAAGTCATTCCATTTTCTTTTTTTTAAACGGTGAGCGACTTGGAAGCAGAGCAGAGACTTGAGTGTGGACAAAAGGAAAACAGGGCAGCGAGCCAAAGGCACCTGTGCAAACAATCTGCTAAGAGATTAGCATTAGCACAAAAACAAGAGGCTGGCTGGCTGGCTGACTGGCTGGCTACGATGGAATCACGCTCACTTGCTTTTTTTATTTTTGAGTAACTCTCGGCCAATGACAATGAATCGTCAGTGTCCTTGGTGCACAACGCCGAGCAGTTGGGCTTCATTAGCTGCGGCACTTAGCGCCCCTAGTTGCGGGGTTCACTGGCAGCTTTTGCAACGCTATGAATGGCTGGTCTTTGTGTCTGCACACTGAGGCCCGCCAGATTTTCACTGCTGGCTTCTCACTTTTTTGGGGGTGGGCATTCACCCCCATGGTGAGCTAGCTGAAATGTGACACTGAAGCTGCTGAGACAACAAGAACTTTCCTTCATATTTACAGTTGAATCTGAATTTGCATTTACGTCCAATTTCCAAATATTCCCGTAGACAATCATCACCTTTCCAGGCACACTCTTGTTGAACTGTTTCTTCCTCATCTTCCACAGCTGACAATCATCTTCAAGAACTTCCAGGAGTGCGTGGACCAGAAGACGTATCACGCCGAGACGGACGAGCTCCCCGGCGCCTTCGCCGACGGCTCCAAGAACGGCGGCGAGCGGCACGGCGCCAACGCCCTCCGCGTGGTGGAAAAGGTGCCCGGCCAGCACGTGGAGATTCAAGCTCGCTACATCGGCACCACGCTGGTGGTGCGGCAGGTGGGCCGCTACCTGACCTTCGCCGTGCGCATGCCCGAGGAGGTGGTGCGCTCGGTGGAGGAGGAGGACGCCGACGCCGGGCAGGACTTGTACCTGTGTCTGCACGGCTGCCCCGCCGACCAGCGTATGGACTTCAGGAAGCTGCGCAACCAGGCGGGCGGCTTCAGCTACCAGGCGGCCAGGGCCAAGTGTAAGGAGCGTCTGCCCGTGGAGGATGTCTACTTCCAGTCGTGCGTCTTTGACCTGCTCTCGTCCGGGGACATCAACTTCACCATGGCCGCTTACTACGCCCTGGAGGACGTCAAGACGCTGCACTCCAACAGCAAGCGCTATCACATCTTTGACAAAGACGCCTTCGCTAGCCGCGCGGCGGCGGCGGCGCATGGCTTCTCACTCCAGCTCTTCGTCGCCCTCTTGTGTTGCACGTTGGCCCTTTAGCCACTCCAATGAATGTCCGCCTGGGATTCCTTTGGCCGGGACCGTTGAGGGGTTCCTTCATCCAACCCCGACCCAGACAAGCCTGAGAAGGACAACCCGAGGGATTCTGATCACTCACGGTGTCAAAGTCTTTTTTTGTCGTTCTGGTTTCCCCTCCGCCGCCGCCGTGAGCGTGAAAGCATCTCAACGTCTAGTCAGTTGAAGCCACAGTCCATACCGTTGAAAAGACAGAAGCAAGCTTGCTTCAAGCCGTTGATGAAGGTGACTGTCAAATTTGCCTGTATTCTAAAAACTTCAAATCCACAACATAGAGTAAGTTTGAGGGCTTGAGTCTGTCTCTGTGCCAACATGTTTCGGACAGAATTTTGAGAGCGGCAGCAGTTAGTCCTGATTTCAACGTGAGCTCTCCGGTGTGCTCTTATCCATCTTTGTTTGATTTTAACACTGAAGTATTTGTCACTGCTGCCTGCCTTTTTTGTTTTGGGGTGCTTTGACGACAGCAGTGACGCAATTTAAGTGATTGTAACGTGGAATCGGAATCTTGTGTGTGTAGATGTGGTTTGCATTGTGATTTTTTATAGTAGCTGATGTGAGGTTGTACATAAAGTGTGTAAAGTTGTGTTTGACTTACTGTGAATGTGAAATATAATGTTGAGATTTTTTTTTTTTTTTTGCAGAGACATGAACAGCACACAACACAATGGTCAACTTTTGTGTTTTATGCTGCTCATGATTGCCAAATGAACGCACTTTATGTTTTTATCCAGCTCGTGTTGTTGTTGATGTTTGAAATTCAAAAGGAATTAATTATAATAATAATAATAAAACAGCTGGGAAATGCCCGAAGAGATCAAACTGTATGTTTAAAAAAAAAAAAAAAGTGGTGCAACACACACACCAGCTGTTTATAATGTTAGTTATTTATTGAATAAAAGAAAATGTCTGGTTAGTGAACTCTGTCTCATTTTGGTGACTTTGTGAGTATGTCGGTCTTCTACTGCCCCCTCCTGGATGTCAGAAAACACGTTTATGGCATTCTCTTAAATATCCTTTTGACATACTTTCATTAGGTACGCTTGATAAGGGCGGTGTACCTAAGAGTGTCCGAGTAACGTCACAAATCAAACAACCAATCAGAAAGTGGGGATGAGGGTGGGTGTGGCATTTTTTGCTTTCAGTTAATCTTTAACCATGATTTTTCCTTAATGAAGTAAACTAACCAAGCCATTGGGTGGTTGATCTGTGACGTCACTCGGACACTCCATTAGGTACACCGCCATTTTCAAGTGTACCTAATAACAGGCCACTTCATTAGGGAAAAATCTTTTATGTGATTGGCAAAGCCGGGAAAGATCGAAAAAAAAAAAACTTTTCAAATAGCGCAACGAGTTACTTCCCATATTTGTGGTTACTGAGCCATTGACACAATTTTTGATGGTTCCAACAAGTTTTCCTGTATTTCTCGTCATTTTCTTCTTTATTTATATGAATGGAAAGTAGACTCAAAAGTCGATGTACTTTAGTGTAACAAATTTTATCACATATGTCCAAACATATGTACAAGAACATTTCTCATCAAGAGTGGTTGTTGTCACAAATATAAATTATTTCGACTTTGAGAAGATATCATACAAGGACTGGAGCTTGCGTGACGTGATGGAGGAAAGGAAGAAGAAGAGCAAGAGGAGGGGGAAAACACTTTCATTGTATTTCTACCAGCCAGAATACACGGATGACCGCTCGGATACCACGTGGTCCCTTCGTCGAGCCGTTCCGTACGATGTCCTTAAAAGGTGTCTTTACATCTTTCTTATATATTAGAATCACTTTTATGCAATTTGCCGGGCGGGGATTGATTTCTTTTTCGAACAGTGCAAAAACCCACTTTTAGTTTTCAGGGACCTCCTATACTTGTGAAAATGTACATAATTCATGGTGACCTTTCAAAAATTCAGCCCCTGAAGCCACATGATATTTGGTAGGCACGTCTACCAAGACCAGACCCACTAAAGAAGTCAAGAAGCCAAGATACAGAAAGGCAGCCATATTTAGTATGGCCTACACTCATTCCAAAGCTTTTGCTAACATTACAAGTATTAAGACTGAAACCTGACGTTGGCTAATTGAAGGTGGCCTTGGAGTCCAAAGTCCCAGACGAGCATGATGCAGATTTGTTTTTTGTTTTGTCCCATTTGAATAACACAGCCAACACCAATTGAAATACTCACCGGCAAGCTCCCATCCATCCATCCATCCATCCACAACACTGTACAGCCAGCCCTTACTTAAGGCACAAATGAGATCTGTGTGAGAAGGGGGGGGGGGGACTGGGGACACAAAATGGGCCGCATTTGGCACTGGGAGCGAGCAAGCGTCCTTAATACTGTGAGGGGAAAGAGCCAAAGGGTGTTTTGGAGACGACTAACACTGCTTCTTTCATTTTCATTTGAATTTAAAATTCATTTTCCCATGTAAAATTCGCCATTTGCAAACTCAATTGATTGGTTACTACAAATGTATCGAGGTTGACTGACTGACAAGTAGAACAATTCAATGTTCATCCGCTAGATGGCAGCAGGGAAAGTAAACAAAGAACAGAATGGCTTTGTGTTTGAACTTGAACATCTGTGAGGAAATTCAACCAAGGTCAACATGATTTCAGTACTTTTTGCAAGGGGGTGGGGGGGGGCTCAAATCAAAGCTTGGGAAAATCACTCTGGAGGAAAAGTACTGGCATTGACTCCTACATGACCGCTTGCTTTGGCCACCATGAATGAATTTTGCTTGGTTGGATAGAAGAGATGAAATCATGATCCAGTGAGAGGTAGCATGTGCTGACTGACGCCCATGCTGGAAAGTTTGCATGGAAATTGAAGGGAAGAATCATTTCGCTACCTTGCGGCCCAAAATGACACCATACACTCATGAAGTGAACCTCCGTTCCAATTTGGAATCGTTCCAAAAGTGCCCGTGGAAATTTTCCACCTCTTTGCACGTGATGACACATTCTTTTGTACTCACGTTGTCTAATGACATTTAAAGCGAAAGGCAGAAATCAACAAAACTCCTCCGGGTCAAAGAAACAAAAACAAATCAGGCACTTTAAGGTCAGTCAACAGTTCATTGCGTCCTGAAGCCACCCGAGCGAGGCAAGTAGTCCATAGGACTAAACATCCATTCCACCGTATCCAGTCACTTCAATGAAGATGCTTGTCTGTCTGTCTGTGTGTGCGTGCGTGCGTGTGTGTGTGTGTGTGTGTGTGTGTGTGTGTGTGTGTGAGCGCAACGCCGTCTACCTGCATCAAGCTCATGACTGGTCCAGTTTTAAGTCTTCCTGTTGTTCCAGGCGGGCTCGGGCGGGGGGGCGTTGGGGTCCGCCGGGGACAGGCGAGGGTCGTGCGGGGACTTCTGGGCCTGCGGGGAGCGCGGGTCCAGGAGCAGGGGTTTGTCCGTGTGGAAAGGTCTGCTGTAGTGGTCTTGGGCCGGCGGGAGGCCGGGCCGATGATCCGGCATGCGGCGGAAGTCCTGAGAGGGGCCGTCGCGCCCCTGGTGGTGGTAGTTGGAGCGGAAGTCGTCCGGACGCCTTCTTTTGGAGTCCTGGTGCCTGAAAACCAAACGGCCCCAGCTTAGGTCCGTCCGCTCCACACGCGCCGCACGGTTTGCGTTTGTTTACCTGTCGTAGTAGGGCCGGTGCGGGCGGTGGTCCCGGTCGTTGCCGTACTGGTCGTAGGGCCTCTTGCGCGGCGAGTTGTTGTTGCGGTAGCCGCCCGAGCTGCGGTAGGAGTCGCCGTGGGCGTGCCGCTCGCCGTAGTGCTCCTTGTAGCGGTGGCCGTCGTACGGGTAATGGCGCTCGCCCGACCACGACTGGTTGCCCGGCTGATTGTACTTGCGCTCCCTCTGCCAGTCCCCCCGGTCTGTGACGGACGGCCAGGTCGATTTGATTTCACTTTTTTTTTTTTGGGGCGATTACAAAATGGCAGGCGCTTCCTACCGTCATTGGGGAAGTGGCGTTTGGCGCCCACGTTGTAATCACGGTGGTGCCCGTGCGGCTGCACCGAGTGAGACGAAGCAGACTGCGCGCCCGCCGAATCGCGAGCGGGCACCGAAGCGTCGGGCCGCAAAGGTTTTCCTCTCCCGGAGGTCTCGTCCCTCTTCTTGTGCTCCTTCTGGAAGTGTCGGCAACGGATGAGTGATGAGGAGCGAGCGCGCCGGATGAAGCGTGCACAATCGCGAGCCACTTGCCTCTTCCTCGTGCGAGCGTTTCTTCTGGGCCATTTTGTAGAGCTTGTGCAACTTTCGGGCGCCAAACTCCGTAAACTTGGAGACAAAAATCCAGAGGTTTCTGCGGAAAACGACGAAGGCGCTCCGTTAGTATTAAGAATATGCGTTGGACAACAGCGAGAACATTCACGATGAGTCGGGGCTCCCCACCGTCGCCATATTTTCACGTGCTCGGGGTCGTTGTAGGCTTTGAGGCACTCGGTGATGCGGTCTCCGATCTTCAGCAGGCAGGCGCGCGTGTGCTGGAGCTGGTCCTGGTCCGGCAAGCCCTCGTCAGGTTTGTCCAGCTGCTTCAGGGCCTTCTTCACGGGCCTCATGCGCTCCTTGCACTGCACGCGTTTGAAGGGACGGTTACGACCCGGCGCCCGACATCCATCCATCCATCCATCCATCCATCCATCCATCCATCCGCCCGTCTCGTTTGACTACTCACAATACTGAAAGTCTCCTGGTCGAGTTCGTCGTCCTCTTTTCCCTCGATGGGAACTGGATCGGAGCCCGCCGTGATGTGGACCGGTCCTTGGCTTTTCCTCCCTTTGGTTCCTTTCGCCTAAAACGTTTGGACGAGCAGTTCGGTCCCAAGCGAGTATTTATCATAATCAAAGAAAAATACAGCGGAGCCTTCCGAGATGCATGGGAGGTCAAAAAAGGAGACCGACTGACCTTGTCTTTTCGGGCCTTGTTTCCCTTCTTGTCCTTGTCGCCTTCCTTCTTCGGAGGGCCTTGCTTTTCTTTGTTCTCCTTGTTATCCTTCTTCTTCTGTCGTTTTTTGGCGGGGGACTTGTCTGCTCCGTCCTCCTGCGTAAACGTTCAACTGTTAGACTGTGGGTATAAAAAGTCAACACACCCCTGTTCAAGCGCCAGCTTTTGGATAGTTTAAAAAAAAAAATATCTGACCGGATTTTCATCATGACATCGAAAATGAGCAAAATGGTCAAACTTTCCACAACTTAATGTTCATCGACATTGGCCACTCCCTGCTCTTGCCCAGCCCCGCGCGCAAGCTAACAGCCAATCAGGCCCATCTCAGCCTTTACCGACCTTGAGTTCGCCTTCTTCGGACGGATTGTCGGACAAGCGGGGCGACGAGACGCTGTTGCCCTGCTCGTCCTTGACGAGCTTCTCCTTCTTCACCCGAGGCTTCCTCTTCCTCACTTTGACCTGTTGGCCGACAAACAAGGGCGTATGAGCGGCACGGTTAAAAAAAAAATACCACGAGGTGGCATTTACGGGTTTGACCTCGTCGCCGGTTTTGGACGCGTCTGCGCTGTCTTGTTCCTTTTTGAGCAGCTTGAGGAGATACTCGGCTCTGGCCTGCAGCTGCTTGCCCTGAGGCTTCTTGCCCGGATCGTCCGGCAGGATCTGTGCGGGTAAAACGCATACGCAGTCAAGAATTGGACTTAATGATTTTTATGGGATTGATATGTGCACTCACCTTTTCAGCCAGCTTGAGGTCAGGATCGGTCTTGATCAGATCCCAGTTGCTGAATCCGTGCTCATAAATTCCCAGTAAGAGCTGCACGTCGTCCTCCACGTTCCAGTCCACGTCAAAGTGGGCGACCTTGACTCTGCACGTGAGCTTGAACCTGCGGGCAAGGCGAGCAAAGTCCATCGTAGTCGCGCCGGTTCCGGCCCGACGGGTCGGCGGGTGCCTTACGTATTTCTCTGGGCCGGGTCGGGCGGCACGGCCTTGTGCAAGGGCTCGAACTCCTCCTCGTGCTGGATGATGGACTTGGCGTTGACCTGCACCCCGGAGATCTTGATGTTGATTCCTCGCCGTTTGCCGGGACCTTTGGCTGCAGCGAGCGCATTTTCAGCTCCGAGGGCAAAGCGGCGTTTCCGACGAGCGCTTACCTTCGACCGGGTTCTCTTTCAGGTTCTCCTCGTGCTCTTGCACGGCCGCCACGCAGCTGCCGTGAATGAGCTCGCCCAGTCGCTTCAGGTCTGCGATGGACTTGTCCACCAGCTCAGAGTCCCGTGCGATGGCTTCCAACCTGGAGACACAAAAAAAAACAAAAAAACTCGTGACTTGAATTTGTGCCATTCATTTGTTACTGCTGTGCACTTACTTACCTTTCAAGCGGAGCTCCAAACTTCTTGTAAGCCTTAATGAACCTATGTTGACGAAGAACACGGAGAGTCAATTGGGTCTCGGGCGCGTCCGCGTCGATGGGAGGCAAACGGTACTGAATACCTGACCTGCGTATCTCGGCATCGTTGAAACCCTCCACGTTGTTCTTGCGGGCTCGGGGGCGACCTCGCTTCTTGGGCTTCTTATCTTCGTCGCTGTCGTCCGTCTCGCTGTCGGAGCCCGACGACTGTTGCTTGAGCTTGGAGCCCACGTCGCTGTCGCTGTCGTTGGCCTGAGCCTGCCGCCAGAAAAGGCAATTTTGGATGAAAACTCATGCAAGCGTTTGAGTCTCTTTGAAATGGATCATTGTGAGGCGCTTACCCGCTTGTTGGAGCTCCTGCTTCTGGGCAACATGAAGAGATCCATTTCCCGCTGCTTTTCCTCCTCCTCCACTTTGCGCCGCTGCTCCCCTGGGATGATGTCATCCCAATCCCGAGAGGGCTTCTCCTCCAGGTTGGGAGTGCTTTCCTCCATGGTGGAAAAATTGGCCACCTGCAGGTGTACAATCAGACAAAAATTCAGTGGGCACATTTGTTTTGGTTCATGAGCATGGTCGCAGAAAAACACTTTCCCCGTGTGACCTAAGTAAAGAAAGAAAATAAAACACCTTTCTCCTCGTCGGATGCGACGCATGAACTCGGCCACAGTGAAAGTGTCGCAGATCGCCTTTTTGCATTTTAACATGGCGACATAACTGTACGCGACTACACAGGCATGTTTCTATTCACCGTGGATACCGCCAGCCCAAAATGGCCGCCTACTCCCAGAATGCAATTTGGGGATCGTGGTATCCATGGCGAAGCTAAATGGTCACCACTTCTTGCGCAAGACAACCCAACTACAAATTGCGTTGCCATTTCTTCAAACAAACCACAGCGTCGATTTGTAGGCAGGCACCTTAAACTGAGACAGGAGTTCATCGGTGGCATTTTGACCCTGGTCGCTTTCTCGAGTTTCTGCCAACCTGAGGATCTCATCGATGTCCATTTCCTGCAAGAACAGACAGGACGGCGCTTTGATTTGTAAAACGACGACACGTGCGCTCTCAGCGTAGCGAGAATGAATATCCAAGTACCTGAGGTTCAGATTCTTCTCCTTCGGCCTCTTTAAAGAGCTCTTCTGCACCAAACTTGAGGATGGCTGTGAGCTCTTCCTTGTTAAATGGGTTTGAACTGAAAGACAAAAGGCAGGGCACGCGTGATGGTTCCCGTCAAACGCGTGGACGCCACTCCCGAGAGGTCTTACTTGGTGTTGCCCGAGTTGCTGTCCAGTACGGTTCGGCCAGTGGTGTCCATTCGCTGGATGACCAGATGATCCAAAACCATCTTCTTCTTGGCCCTCTCGATGATGTCCTCCTCAACCGTTCCCTTGGTGACCAGTCGATATATATTCACCTACGATCGGAACCGAAGCGGGAATTACTGCAAATGTATTCATTCCAGCAGACGGCTTGGGAACACCTGGACTGTGCTGAAAAACTATCAATACTGATCAACTGACTTGGACTTCACTTTCATTACAGTACAGTCGACTTTAACTGTATACGACTGTTTGTCGACTGCGGGACTTGTTGCGTTAGCCTTGATAGCGCTGAGTGCCATTCTGCCCGTTGGGTATTCCACAGGGTTCAATTTTGGGGCCCCTGCT
The DNA here is from genome assembly GCF_054491065.1 of Syngnathus leptorhynchus. Taxonomy (NCBI): domain Eukaryota; kingdom Metazoa; phylum Chordata; class Actinopteri; order Syngnathiformes; family Syngnathidae; genus Syngnathus; species Syngnathus leptorhynchus. The sequence continues at coordinate 801,626 of NC_141200.1, read as the reverse complement.
GTTTTCATTCTATTTGCTACAATCACGGCATTTCCTTGCTTTCACCGCCACTATGTGATGCTATCAATTTCCAGCCGTAGCATACCTGCTTCTTTTGGCCGATCCTATGAGCCCTGGCTTGCGCCTGCAGGTCATTCTGCGGGTTCCAGTCCGAGTCGAAGATGACGACGGTGTCGGCAGAGGCCAAGTTTATTCCCAGGCCTCCGGCTCTCGTGGACAAGAGAAAGCAGAAATCCTGGATGATGGCAAAAACAGAACTAGCAACAAAATTCCAAGTAATCGGGCACCGAGCTACATTTGCTGTCATCCATTTTGAAACTATGAACAGCACCCGTTGACGACAGCGCTGAAATCTTGACCTTACCTCTGAGCCTTCGGCATTAAAGTGGTCCAGTGCTTGCTTTCGAATTTCTCCCTTGATGGAGCCGTCCAAACGCTAAAAAGAGAAGAGACAAATAACACCATAGTTCAGTCGATGGCGAACTACAAAACAAACAGCGGCAACGGATAAGGACGGCCGGTGCCAAGCGCGTGCGCGCACTACCGGAGCCTGGATGCTCTTCCATATAAAACAAGTCGCTGATATAAATAACCACATGAACTGGCCAAGTATGTGTGCTACAGCGCTGATATTTGATCTGTGACAACACTAACGGGTTGGCTAGCATGAACACACGCACCATCACCAAGTGTTTTTCTTGTTGACTAGTTTGGTCGCTTTGTCTAGCTTTGTTTGTGTCGCAAGCAATCATTTGACTCCCTTGTTCATTACAAAAACAATAGAGGTGTCTTGAAAGGGCCTTGAACAAATTGATATTTCAATTCATGTCAATTGGAAAGATGATTTGCATAAATCGAAGTCCAAAAAACAACAACAATACTAACAACATAACAGATTTGATTTGACTGTTGCTAGGGACAAAAAAAAGGTGCCTCCGACCTGAAACGGGTAGCGTTTCTTGGCAAGGTATTCGGCCAGGATGTCCAACATTCGAACCATCTGCGAGAAAATCAGCACTCTGTTGCCTCGCTCCCTCAGCCGGGTGAGCAGTTTGTCCAGCAGCACCAGCTTGCCGCTGCCCCGCACCAGAGCCTGACGCACACAAAGACAGAGCAAGATGTTGCGCGATGATGCCCCTGAGTTGAGGAAAGAAAAAAAAAGGGGCCTCTCAGCAAATTCACCTGCAGTTGTTCCTGTTGTGACTCGGGCTCGCCCTCCTCAGGCTGTTTGATGAGGAAGCCGTGGTTGCAGCACTTTTTCAGCTCCATAACAATGTTCAGGAAGCCCGAGGAGCTGCCTCGGGTGCCTTTGGAAAGAGCTTTGTAATTCCGCGTTAAAATCCACCTGCAAATTCAGAAAAGTATGGAATTCTTAACATTTCCGCAGGGGGTTTCAAATTGCTAGGATTCAGAGCTTAATGAACATTCTTCCTACTTGTAAAATTGTTTCTGCTGCGCACTCATGTCAACGCGGAGAATCTGCTCCACTTTGGCGGGAAGCGATTTCTCCACGTCCTTTTTGACACGTCGGAGCAGGAAAGGCTCGAGGACTTTGTGAAGACTCTGGTAACCGTTCTCTCTCCCTTTGCCGTGGTCGTCCTCAAAATCTTCCCACGAGTCAAACCTGAGAATCAGGAGAAAAAATTGTTTTGGAACGTGCGTCTGGCCGCCCGCCATTTTTGGTGGGACGGTGCGGAACTTACTTGTCCGGCATGAGGAAGTGCAGCAGCGACCAGAGCTCTTTGAGCGAGTTCTGCAGCGGAGTGCCGGTAATGAGCAGCCTGTGGTTTGACCTGAACTCCATCAAGGATTTGTACAAGAGGGAATCGTCATTCTTCAGCCGGTGAGCCTCATCAACACCCAGGAAGGCCCAGTTGATGTTTCCAAGGACTCCCTGGAAGAAAAACAAAAACAAAAAAACAATTCAATGTGAGAAGAAGAAAAAAAAGTTCTTTTTTTGCTAGCCAGTGCTGTTTTGGTCAAAGTGAATTAGAAAAACCAAAACTGTGGAAAGAAGCACCCACACCTTGTCTTTGAGGAGAATTTCGTAGGTGGTTAATAGTGCATTGAAACGGATTCTTTTGGTTTGGTGGTTCACCCACTCGTAGTCGCGGATCTATTCACAGAAGAAAAAAAACATTTGTATTTTTATGATCATTGACCACCTGGCGGTAGAAAAGAGCACCCACGGTTTTTCTGCTCATGACATCCCCGAGGTAGACCACCACGTTCATGTCGGGGGCCCAGGTGTCAAACTCCCTCTGCCAGGAGGTGAGCGTGGACAAGGGCACCACCACTAAAAAGGGCCCGTACAGCTGGTGCTGGTGGAAGAGGTAGGACAGGAAAGAGATGGTCTGGATGGTCTTTCCCAGACCCATCTCGTCTGCCAGAATCACGCTGTTGCACCTGAACGTGACGAGGAGATGATTTAGCACTCTTCCTTCGACATTGAGACGCGTGCTTGATTTGAATTTCAGTACCTGCACCAGCAGTGAGCCAGCCAGTTGAGTCCGGCCAGCTGATAGTCTCTCAGTTGCAGGTTCTCGTCTCCGATGTACGAGGGCTGTTTTTTCAGAGCGACAAATCTGGGCCTTTGTTTCAACACCTGAGAAGGAAACGGCATATGAGGCACTTTGCGTCCATTCCAAACGGAAAAGACGATTGGACAGGGTGGGGGGGGGGGGCGACCTTGCAGTCTTTGGAAGGGACGGTTTTGCTAGAGTTGCGGTTCAAGAAGCTGTCAATGCAGCGCTGGAATTTCTTCATGATGAGCGCTCCGTCTTCCCAGCTGCACTCAGAGTAGGGCAGGCCCATCCACTTGCACAAGTACTCGGGTTCGCTGGACGATATCTTGTGACTGTGAGCTGGAAGGACCAAATGCCTTTAAGCCCGTGCAGACTTGAGAATGCTTCCATCATTTTGACTTTTTTTTTTGTGCTTACACGGGAAGTCGGAAGATCCGTGCGTCTTTCCCGTTTTGGTGGCTGGCAAAAGGACAAAATGACAAAACGGAATGAATACCAACCAGCGAGTACGCAAATGATCAGCGCCTCTTACCGATGATACGCTCCACAAACTGGAACTGCTTGTTCAAGTCGGCAATGAGCTCCATCTGGCAGTTGTGGAACTCCACATCCTCGGGAGATGCCCTCTTAAGCCTAAAACATTTGAATTTGTTTGTTTCGAAAAAAAAGACAAAATGTGCTTTTTGCATCGAAGCCAAGGAAAATGGTTTGTCACCATGCGTTGAGATCGTCATTTTTCTTTTTGAAGTTGTCCAGCTTCTTCAAGCCCTTGACCTTCTGCTGCGTGAGCGAGTCCAAGCTTTCCCACGTGTTGTGGATGTAAGACCAGCCCTTCCACTTGACCAAATAGTGCGTTTCGCCTTCGTCCTTGTCGGGATCAAAACCTTCGCACGGGTCCCCGTTGTCCTGGACGGCGTACATGGTCGTGGGAGCGCCCGTGGCTAAGAACCCAAACGGCGTTTCATTAAATGTAGAAATGTCCATTTAGAGTCATTGACACGCTGGGAACATTCGCAATCACCTCCTTTCTTGCCGATCCTGGTGTCCATGATTTTCTCGATGGTCTCGCTGTCGTCGTCCTGCTGTTCCTCGCACGCGTCGCCCGTCATCTCTATCAGATCGTCAGAGTCCGTTTCAAAGTCGTGTTGGTCTTCTTTGTAGCTGCGGTGAGGAAACGTCAGATGTGTGATATATCGTGCGGTCACGTATCGTTCATTCTGGCACTGTTAAAGGCGCACTGATCGAAAAATCTTGGATTCTGGTCACGTTCCCAGAAGCCTTAGAAAAAAATAAGATGGGGGAAAAAAAAAAATACCTTTTGACCTTAGTTGCCCCTCTCCGACGAACTTGTCTCTTTGGAGTGTCGTCATCGTCATCATCCTCGTCATCATCATCGTCATCCTCATCGTCCTCTTCGTCATCCTCGTCCTCGGCCGAGGATTCCTCTTTCCTGAGTTTTCGTGCTTTTTGGGACAATTTTCTGTTTGATGATTTTGTCTGCGGTCTGTAAAAGAGCAAACGAAGCCCAGAAAAGGGAAGAGGAGACGGACGGGTTGATCCTCTTTAGAGAGCAACACAATTCAAAATGTTTTCTTGAAAGCAGGAGTGGGGAACTTTTTTTCCCCTCAGCATTCAGGTTCAGATTTCCGTTTTGGAAACAAATTCTGCGCTAACTTAATTTGCTCCATGACGCAAATCAAAAGTATCTCAAAGTTCCCAATTGACACGAATGGAAACGCCATTAGCCTCCAAAAAGAAATGGATTTTATATCTGGACTGTAATGTTTTCCTCAATTTCTATATTCTTTGTGTCTACTTCTAATCGTCACTTTTTTCCACTCTGTACTTTCACAGGCTGAGATCCAAAGCAAATGATGATCAATCTTTTATGAATGATCCACTTTTGCCGCTGAGGTTTTTCATGTCTTTATTTTGCATGGCAGAGCAGATGAGGATGTTCCCCCCACCCCTGCTTTAAGTCAAGCGGCCAACGGACAAAAGGACATGGAATGACGATGATCAGCGGGTAGCTGTCTGACGGCCTCGCTAAGCTCTTACCTTCTAGCGGGAAGTCGTCTGGATCTAACTTTTTTCTCTTCCTGCTCACTGTCTGTACTGCCGGAGGCTTCCTCCTCGTCATCCTCATCCTCATCATCCCAGCTACTTTACGACAAAGAGATGCCACAAGTTCACCCACCACCCACATCACCGCTATGACCAATTTCGAGTTAGTCATTTTGGGTGCGGTTCACGCAATTGGTTAGAAACAAGTGAGTGTGGCAATAACATGTCACCTGGCTGACTGGAATCTAACTGATACCCATGTTCAGATGAGAGGAAATGAGCGCCAAATCAAATGCATCATTGCAAGTGTCATGAAAATGCTGTGAGGGAAACAAATACATGCCAGACCTGCACGAGACAAATACTCACTCCTTCTTTTTTACACGAGAGCTTTTCCTTTTTGGACTTTCGTTTTCTGAGTCACTGCTACCCTGTAAAAATAGGAACACAGGTTCAAAATATCCAATCTAAAAAAAAAAACCCAAAAACTCCAACAGGGGGTCATCGGTTTACAAGAGCACACACAATAAACTGCTTGTAACTTTAGAATAACTCGTCAAGCCCTGTCGAACTCACCGTGTTCCTCATCAGACTTAATGATTGCGTTTCCACCCAAATTTGTGTTTGCTCCCGTAAACAGAGGACCACCTGCAGTATGTGTATGCTTTCTTGCGTTTACCCCAGCGCCAATGTTCAGGCGAGATGGTTCTTGTCTACTGCGATTTGACCTTCTGACGCCGTACACGTCCGGATGCTCCTCCCACATCTGGAAATAAGATCAGAATAGCTACTATTAACGGCAGTGCCCCGAAAGTTTAGAATTTTCAAAGTTATCAAGCAAAATCTTGATTTCCTCACGTAATAAAAAAATAACTGTCCTGTAGGACAATGATCAGAAACAAAAATAAGCACCTAGTCGGAGGTGCTACTTTACCTTTTTGACATCAGCTAGACGTTCCTTCTTCTTCACTGGCTTGTCTTTGCGATCGCTGCTTGCTTGTCTTTTGGACTCCGCAGACTCGCTCCCGCTCCCCGAGCGACTCTCCGACCCCGAGGAGCTGTTGGACTCCGACTGGCGGGGCCGTCGCCTCTCGCTGCCGTGCTCGCTCTCGGACTGACTTCCCGACTCCGATGCGGAGCGATTGGATTCTTCCGAGGCTGAATTGCTGCGGAGAGAAGAACACGGGCCATTTCGAGCTGCATGTCCACACACCTGTGTCTTCGATACAAAACACTGTTCAGTTGTTGAAGAAGAACTGAACGGCATTTATGTGGCATCCCCCTCACCGAAAACACAGTCCTCCACATACTTTGTGTGTGTGGGAGGACTCCTTATTAGCAATAATATTTTTGTGGAAGTTGATCCTGACTTTTGAAAAAATATAGATACTTTTCTAAAGTTGGTACCAGAAGAAATAAGTCTCTGAAAGGCGAAAGGTGTTTTGCATTCGGGAATGAAATAGAATCGCGTCACAGCTGTCTGCTGTCGTTCCACTTTCGAACACATGAGGGCATCATTCAACAATAAATTAAAAGCTCTACAATTGAAGCGTCAATATTTAAAATGCTTATTTTGAGCATTATAATTATTATTCAAATAGTTTATCAGACAATTTAAAAAAAGGTGACGGCTATGACTGTATAGACAAGATATAACTACGTTTTGCGATGACCTAACCCGGAAGAAGAAAGCTACTTCCTCTTTTTGAGAGGCGGGCTGGACGACTGATGAAATCTCACTTTCTTATTGGTTGATACGTTGCTATGTGACCATCCGGGTAATCGCGGTTTCTCCGTTTCGGACGGTGGGAATGAACACTTCCGGTTCCCGAGCCACACACGCAGCAAGCAAACCCAGCCAGCGGTGGGAGCAAGGGACATTTGCACATTTTAAACAATATTTAACTAAATGTTGATGCGACCTAAAGAGGATCGGATCTATGCATTTCGTGGCTGTCTCCCTGCTGCGTTCCCACAATGGTTGTGTTGACACCAAGCAGGAAGAAGCTGAAATGTAATGTTTAACCAAACTAAAATGGCTGCCACGAGTGCACAATACACACAAGTGAGAATGAGACAGTGTTCTCAAATGTATTCAGTAAGATGTGTGTCTTTTCATAGTTTTCAGCACACAGCAGGCATTCTGATAGATTTAAATTTGGCTGCAAGGAGGCAGAAAACAAACCAACAGCTCAATTTAACTTGTGATCATGATGCAAAATGTGCAAATTATGTTGTTAGTTTCCACATTGAGAAAAAAGCTGGGGGAGATATTCGCAAAAATGGGCCTGTTAAATTCTAATTGTAATTAAAGGCGTTAAGTCACCAAAAGCATGATCACAATGTCGTTTCGCTCCAATTCTACATTGACGCGTTCTTGATGAACGGTGTCAAGTATCCACACTCAATACTGAAGATGCAAAGTATCCACACTCAATACTGAAGCTAAATTTAAGTTGAAATAATTCATTCCTGCTGATGCAAAAGTCATCCTAGTCTGGTTTCAATAAAGAAAGGCTCATTGAAATAAATAAAAAGGTTAAAAAGTGACCAACAATCTTAGACAGCATGTGCTCTTGTTGAATATTAGTAAGGTTCTATTCAAGGCAAATTTAAAGGCTGCATCCACACAAGTAAAGGGTTCAAAGTGTCTTTTGAAAGTAAATGTTGCATTTGGTTATCTCGCTCCACAGTTTGTTCACACCCACCATAGTGTAGCAAGGTTGGTACAGCAACAAAAGTTGCATTAACAAAAATAACGGGTCAAATAACACTGCTACAATGGTGCAATGCAGCACAATGTAGAAAAATACAAGGCCGTGTTGTTTTTATGATAAATGAGAAGAAATGATTTGAAAGAAAATAATTCATGCAATCAGATAAAGGGGGAGTTCGACCGCATTAAGCTCCAGGGACCGATCTTTTAGGGTCCTACCAAACTCACTAGTGTAGTGTTACAAAAAAAAAAAAAACAGCAACAAAAAAACTACAAAGATCGGGGTGTGGCTATTAAACAATACCAAGGTCACTGGTGACTGTGGTGCACTTCGTCATTGGCACGCATATGCAAATGCAGACCACAAACACACACACACACACACACAGGTGATCAACTATGCTTGACAATGTAAACAAGTTCAGCGGACGCCAAAAGTCTATTTGAAAGAAAATACAATTAGTTCCATACCTGGAAGCATTGCTCTGAGTCGATCCTTCTTCCACCTGCTTTTTATTTCTGTTCTTCATCCTTGAAGAAAATTGCCTATGCTTTAAATGTGTGTATATATCCTTTGGGAAAGGTGATCTGATGTCCTGGTATTCGTGTAAAAAAAAAAAAAAAGAAAAAAAAAAAGTTCCAGGAGGCAGAAAGTAGCACACAAGTCCCTCAAGATTGCCTTCGCCCCTCGACAGGCACTTTAAATCCCAAGCGGTGCGACGCCAGAGGTGAAAGTGGAATTAAATACAAATGATTGGTCATTATCTATCATTATCATTATATAGATGGAATATATAGTTCCACAAGGTATGTGCTATTCCATTAGCCTACGATTAGCAAGCCATTTGTCCAAGTGCCGAGTCGCATCAATTAATTGTAACTGCGTCATCGCGGGGGAAATGACAACATTAAAAATAAAGTTATATGGGATTAATTCAGCAAATAATGTCAACAGAGCGACCTCATAGCAAGGCAGTAACGACAGATGAATTATTTCGTTTCGATTCGCCGCGGTCGCAAAATATACTAAAATGTCCAAATCAAACCAGACAGCAAAAGAAGGAAGGTATTTGTTATTAAATACAAAAAGAATCAGCTTTTAAATACATCGTGGGCCTCTCGGAACCCGCTCTGCTGTCAAGCGTCAGAGAGACAAGAGGCGAGCAGCACTCTAAAAATGGAGGCGCGCCATGGCTGCCGGAGCCCTGCATGGAAAACAACGGCAAGCCCAGACGGCTCCTTCGACGCGCAAAAACGGCCACAAAAGCCCAGCGAAACGGCGTCAAACCCGTCAAAACGTCGAGCGAGTGAGCCGAGGCATCACGAGAACATAGCAGGACGTCGCCTCAGTCGACACAGGGGTAAGAAAAACGGAATGACGACAGCCCATAGCAGCCTTCCTAAGGATCATCCGCCATCTAGAGCTCCTTCCTAGCTCTGAAAGCCTTTGATTGACGTTATTTTCATTTAGCCAACACTCAGGTGATGTTTAAGTCCCTCCCCTTCATCTCTTAACTTTTCGTTGACAAAAACGTCAAATTATCTTCATCACAACTAAACAAGCAGCAGCAGCAGCAACTAAAGTGTTGGGCTCACTTAAGTGGACAAAGAATAACGAAGAGTGGAAAGATTTTCTCCCCTTTTGCAGCAATTGCATCACTTCCTGCATGAACAGGAAGAAGAGAAGCCAGAGAAGCCATTTTAGAAAGTCGTAGGAAGCCATTTCATTTCTCACAAAATGCTACTTAACCATTTCACAGCCTGTTTCACTCTTTTATTCATTTGACAGCATATTGCAGTAACCACTAGGGAGAATGACACAAAAACACACTCCTTTTGTCATACAGAACACTAATATTTGAAATGGATACCATCTTTCTGGAAGGCATTCGACGACAAATGAAATGCATTGTTTCGAATTACTAAATTTGAAAATAACTGTCGCAAACATCTGAAATATGAATGTAAACAAATTCAAAATACAGTGCCAAATAGCAGAATAGCTAATAAAACAAAGCCAAGAAAAAAATACAGAATATACTTTATTCAAAACAGCACGAGTACATTTGCTAATCTCAAAAACATTGAAACACAGCTAGCAACACTGCGTCGTAAATTCTTTTGAAAAATCCATACGAAACGTCGTCAAAAAACGGGTTCAGCTTGTCAAAAAAATTGCCATCTTCACGTTAAACAACGCTATCTCGGCGTATTAGCGCTGTCTCCACTGTCTGCGAAATCCACTTGAATGAGGTCTTGATGAGACAAAAAAAGAAGGAAACATTTCAGGCCACAAATACATGTCAAATGATCCGCAATGAACAAAAATCAAAAGCTGAAGTAGAGAATTGTTCGAAAAAGCAATGCAACAATTGACCACTAGTGGTGTGTCAGGTGTAGCCAAGTCCAAATCCCCAAGTTTTCTTAGAATACCGCTCAACGGAGGAAAATCGACAAAAAGTTGGATAAACATCGGTAAGTGAGTCTCGATGGAGAAGTCCATGGTTTAGCAACCGTGCAAAAGCCATTCAAGACATTTTTCATTGTTTAACCGGTTGTTGGGTGAAAAACAAAATCAAATTTGTAAAGTGTAAAACAAAAAATTGGAGTGGACGTACGATTTGCCGTGACGGAATACATTAGCACTGACGCTGGTCATAATAGCATAAAACTACTAAGTCACAACTGTCCTTTTTGTTTCTGTGATTTTCAAGTCCAACAGTGTTCAGAATAAAGCCTTTTTTTTTTTCCCCCCCATCTTCAACTGTGGCAAATGTCTTTTCGGTTCAGTTTGAATCAGTATAATTTGTATGTGGTAAAACATGATCAATCTTAAATTCCCAATTGATATGCTGCTGAAATTACTATAGCGAGAAAGTCACGCGATGTCGTAACATAGCAGAAAAATAAATAAACCAGGCAGTACAGTGCCATGGGCCAGTGACACTATTAAAAAAAGAAAATATTGTCAAATTCTCAGCATTTGAGAACATTTTCAAAATTCGTAGAAATGGTCATCCGAGAAATTACATCTGTTGCAAGTCTTTAGAATTGTAAGCATGTGTCATAAGGAAAAGATCATAGGTTATTGTAAATAGGCAAACAAACAAAGAAAATATTTCATGATGTGTTTTTTCCAAATCAAGATGAAACTTACTGCGCTGCGCTGTCTTGTATTGATCCCAAATAGAAAAAAATCCTAAAACCAGTCCATGTCCTCTGTGGAAGAGATGAGGACAACAATGAGTGACATCAAAAATGATGACTTGATATGCGTGTCATGCAAGCCAATGTCTCCAGTTTGTTTATGATGGCGTCAAATTGAAATGATCTCATATGAATGATCCATGAGCCCAGCTTTGGAAATTATTTACCTTTTTTTTTTTTTTTTTTACCATTTGCGGTGCATTATGGGGGGCCCTGATCTTAGAAAGCTTTCCGAAAGAGTACAGGGCTGAATAGTTCCAGATGGTGTTTATCACTCTATCCATCAAGTCCAGTCATGTAACAGCAACCAGATCCAGAGTCCGCAATCAAGATTTTCTTCAAATGTCAAAGTGTGCTCTTCTTTACAAAATGAACACAAGGGTTGGCCACTCTGTAACCTTACTGGAATTAACGAGTATGTTTTTGCTAGCAAAGTCAAAGATTTCCACTGAGTGTAGCTAAGTTTCCAGAGTCCCTAATCATTCCTTGAGTTGTGAACATGAATCCTCAAGATTTGAAGATATAATCAAGTCCAAACTTGTCGAGAAGGTCCGAAAAACGAACGCGGCTCATGGAAACGGCTATTTTGTTCAATTCCTAGTTTCAAGGGGCCAAGTCGCTGGAATGAGCCATGGAAGACACATGGCTAGTTATGGAACCAAGCGAACAGATTACATCTTCAGACCAGGCAATTTCTCAGCCATCTTGATGGCAATTGGACTGTTGCGGTTGCCCAAGGCTATGAATGAGAATGAAATATCACTAAATGGGAATATTCACAGGCACAACCAGGTCCTTTGCGATTCCAGAACGTGAACGACCTTTTCCTTCTCATCTGCAAAGTCCACCATGTCACATTGGTAGGCTCGTTTGGGCAGGTATAGTATCCCCCCCACCCATTTGGAAGTGAAAACCGTCCCACTGGATTGACGAGGGCGTGGCTCAGTCTAGATACCTATACCTATGGCTGTTTGTCTTCATGTCATCTTGTTTTCGTCTTATTTCCACGTTGAGATTTGTAATTATCTTTAATGACCCATCCACCATTCATGACAATGTCAAAAAGGCCTACAGTGTCGTCCGATTGATACAAGTCGATGCTCAACTTCATCCTTAGCCAAAATTTTTGGAGGTATATAAACACCCATAGATGAAAACCTCAACTTGTGATGACACCACGAACACCAAAAATTCTCAAATGGTATTGGAAATGAATGCCCTTTATGACTACAATCAGTTTTTGTGAATTGTATTTGGAAAATGGGGTCCCTATTCGGAATAGCCAAACATTTGTGTTGCACGTTACAATAGCTCGCCAAAAATCTCTTCAAGCGATCCAGTCAATGGATGAAGTCCCAATTAATTCAACAGTTTGTAAAATTAAATAATTAACGGTACGATCCTATACTGTTTTGGCATTCTACGATCATTTGTCACTATTTCCGAAATGCAACAAATCATAGCAGGTAACGGGTTTTAGCAACACTAGTTATGAAATTGTACGTTAGCAAGAAAATGTACATTGGCGTACTTCTCGCTTGTTCATAGCGTTCACTTTACAACTCGCAGGCAAGGAGTATTTTGAAAAATGCTTTCATTCTTTGGGAAAACACTTACAATTCTACTCTGGAGAGTAAATCGGACAAATCCATCCGTAACGTCTTCGAAGCCGACGCCAACCCTTTAAAATACAAAAAGTTTGAGTTACGAGACGAGACAAGCCAATAGCACAACCTAGTGGCTACATCTGACTTGCAGTCAATACGACAACACGGTAAACAACGAAAAAAAATCGTACCATCTTCCTTGGGTTAGCCGATTCTGTCCTCCTACGACACAGTGTTATCGGCCAAGTGAAATCCATCTGAAATACAAAATGGTTGTTAATTTAGACGGATTATCTTTTTTTTTTTTTTAAACGCACACTTTGTTTTCAGTAATATTACCGACATTTTGTGTAATGTAGTTAAAATGAGTTTAATTCTCATTGTAATGTGCTTCGTCAGTTGGAAAACACTTCATATCTCTTGGGGGTTTATTATTTTTGCTCTCTACAGTATAAACCTATCGGGAATTGGTGAGCCAAGACATTTTTCCCGCAACGTGGACTAACTCTTACATTCAACATATATCGTTTGATATTGACATATGGTTAGGTATTTCGTTTAGATGTAATTGTCTACATGTGTCACTAAGCAACTGTCTTGTCTACGGGATTGTGGTTTTAAGAACATTTTGTGCATTTTCCTACTTTATTATTTCGACTTAAGTCAACATAAATGTGCATTTATATGTTCTAAAATGATGCCTTCATGTTTCTTGCAGGTTGAATGCAATAAAGATTGCATGTGTAGAACAAATTTTCAATGAAATCTCCATGCAGTACCTTAAAGGGTTAAATGCCAACACCCTATTTTATATTTCTAGATATACTAAGTATTTTAACATATGGGAGCTTCCTTTGATGAACTTACCAAGTGCAATTTGTTTAGGGAGTATTCAGTGAATGATTTGTAGTAATTCTGTATATAGACCATTTGGGGGGTTTTGCGAATTTGCAAAAAATATTTAAAACTATTTAAATTGTGTAAGACTTTGAAATAACTTTACACTTCATCTTCATTCACAGTGAATTTGATCGTGTGGTTGCAAAACACGTCTTTTTGCTATTTAAGGGTATTTTACAATTCGACAAAAACCCTTAAAAAATGATTATAAGAGGGGAAAAGCACAAAACACATAAATCCATACAGAATTTGTCACAAAGCACCTGTACACCGTTTAAAGACTAAACATTTTGCGAATAAATCGCTTTTAATCGACAAAAAGCACACAAGGACATTTGTCCTTTCAAGGACAAAGCAAATTTTAAATGCGTAGGTTGAAAGACAACGAGAAAGATCGAGAAAAATACACATCTTCGACTATCATCCATGTAAATACAATGCAGGGCAAGCAATGGAGTGATTTGACACTCACTAGCACTAAATACAAAACAAATTTCGTCGTCTAAATGGTTGTCTTGATTTCCATAGCCATTTTGTTTTTTCCAACACTGCGTCTCAGTCGTCCTTTTCCACCATATTGCTTCGTCCACCCTGTCGACGCGCTTTCCCGCCTTTGAACGTGTAAATTGTTGAATTTGTTCTTACCAACATCGTGGTTTCCGACTATCCGCCGTCGTCTGGCTCGGTTGGCGTGCTGTTTTCTGGCCATTTTGGTGCTTTTCGTGAGCGTTTGGTCGCCATGGCTCGCTCGCTCGCTCGCTCTCTCTGGGCGATGCAGCTCGTTGGGCTCCTCTGTTGCGTGTGTGGTTGTTCTCCGCCTCCCGACCAAGTCATATCCTTCCTTCGCCGGCCGGCTCTGCCCACTTTTTGCCTCGCGACGTAAGCGAAGCTCCACTTCCTCCCCGCCTCGCAATGGCCGCCATCTAAGCGCTAATGTCGTCGTTGTCGTCCTCTTGTTTCCCTGACACCACAGAAGAAACAGTCGCACACGAACAAAATGATACCGTTAACTTTGGTTATTGGTAAAGCCACCCATGTTTGAAATGAAACATTTGACTCAAAATGACATCCGTTTTTTTTTCTGCAGGTTTGAATAGGAAAATGTACAATTGCCTGGATTTGAGCTCCAAACGATTTCATTTTTAACAACAACTTGATCAGGTTAAGTTAGTTAGTTAGTTAGTTAGTTAGTTAGTTAGTTAGTTAGTTAGTTAGTTAGTTAGTTAGTTAGTTAGTTAGTTAGTGTTGCGTTTTGTTCACGATGCAAGCGTATAAAAGTATATAAGTTTGTATAAATTGACAAAAATATGCTGTTGCTCTCTCTTCATTAGTTAGTTAGTTAGTCAGTTAGTATACCCTCATTCAGCCCGGTTATCATACTTGGAAAGATATTTTTTTACTTTGACGTTTGTCACTATAAAAATGCATTGTAAAAATGGACAGCAATACAGAAAGCTGGATTATAAACATTGCAGTGGTATAAACAAATGAAAACCCAGCAGAAATTATTTCAGATTTCTCTCTTCATGCACAATACAAATTGGATTGAGTGAGTGAGTGAGTGAGTGAGTGAGTGAGTGAGTGAGTGAGTGAGTGAGTGAGTGAGTGAGTGAGTGAGTGAGTGAGTGAGTGAGTGAGTGAGTGAGTGAGTGAGTGAGTGAGTGAGTGAGTACCACAAGACACGGGTTTGAACTCAAAGTAATTCGCAAAAGCTGCTTCATGTTATAGTCTCTTAGTTACAGGCAGAGAAAACAATTGTTAACACCGTCCCTCGCATTCGTTTTATTATTCATGCATTCATCCCCATTTTAATCCAATTTGTTATGATGAATTCATCTAAATCTTGCTAAGTGGCACTTGAGTCAGTGCAGCCTTTGTTGGCTGCTCTGCTCTGCTGTGCTGTGCTGTGCTGTGCTGTGCAATGCAATGCACTCCACCCCCGTTGGGAGCCAATCAGATGATGGACGCTGCGGCGCATGCCCGTTGCAGAAGGAAGACTTCTTAAAAAAGATCATCCGCCTGGCAACAGCAGCGGCCTGCAAAAATGTGGCCAGTGTAAGATGAGCCAAAACCGTGGCTAGCAAAACTGCTTGATAGGGGGAAGGGAATAAGTGCACGCGTACCAAAGGTGGCAATGCATTCTGACACTGATGGAAAGTGACTCTACTCATACGTTATGTGGATAGAAGAAGTCTTCACACCCTAGTTCCAATGTCAGGCTTTTGTGGTATTTAAAAAGAAACTGTCACTACGATAAATAACATCAAAATGTTTCCTGACTTACAACTTGTACAATTAATACAAAAATGCACAACCAAATGACAAATGATTGCAAAAGTGTGCACAAATATTATCACTGGCTGTGTTCAGATTTATCTGGTCACATTGATACTCATGGTAAATGGGACTCTGCTGTGGTTTTGTATTACGCTCGTGTTGCGGAATGATAGCTATCAAGTTCAGCCTTGGTTGCATCACATTATAACAGCCATCCCCAGTTTTAGGAGGGCGTGCACACGTTTTCGATTTTGTCTCTCAGACCAAAAAAAAAAGACATCTGAGCAGCCTTGTAGAGATTTTTGCGTGAAGCCTTTAGCAATCCCCGAAGCAAAGACAACATGTAATTGCTACGCAGAAAATGACAGCTGCTGTTGTGCATGTGAAGGTGTGCCCTGCAAAAACAGCCCAAACAGGATGACTACATTCATGAGCTTAACGTTTCTAAAAACTCCCCACCTTGCATCGCTTTCTCATAACATCTTACCTGGCGTGACAAGTGTTCATTTGCTTTAGGTGCAGCTTCTTTCAACCTGTCCAAAAGAATGATTGTCATCACATTGCACTCAAAACAGCAAGCTCTCATATCTTAACCAATAATTCATAATCAATGTCCCGTATTCATTGAGATAACAGGATGACCTACAACAATAAAGTTTGCTTGAAATAGTTTTCAAAACGATGAGAATTGTCAAACGTGATAATGGAGTTGTGAGCACAAAGGTCACACTGGCTGTCCTCTCTCTCTCTCTCTCTCGGTAGCTCCTCCTAACCTAAGGAAATGGTTGCATCCTATTCCAACAAATGGCCTCCGACCAGAATTTGCTTCGTGGAAGGCCAACCGTCAAATGACGTCTCTTAATGTCTTGTGCTGCCACCTGGTGGGCATTGCAAATATTGCAACAAAGACGACTCAGTCGATCAGCAAACTGGCAATAGAAACGAAACGAACAAGATGTGCCTTGCACTTGCAGACTAAGAAGTACATTTTTAAAAACACATTGCAGTATTTTATTTCAAAGAACCACATATGCTCAATTTTCTAATTCGGTCAGATGTTGACGTTCCGAGGCTAATTTATTTCACATGATGGATCTATGACCTTGTTCATCTAAATAAACATTTTCTTTGATTTGGTGGTGTGCCGTTCTGGAAATCACAACATTCCGTTCAAAAGATTCAATCTGATCATTTCGTTCGGATAACCGACGTGACGTCAGTCGTTGATTTTTGCCAATTCCGAGTGTGTCATGAAGGCGTCACAGATGAGCAACAAGAAGGAAGGGGGCTGGTCCATGGAGCGCTTCCGGAGGAGGCGGGCGCTCGCTCGCTCGCTCGCTCGCTCGGGTGGATAATCCCAATCCAAGGTATCGCCTCCAATTTGCCTGCCTCAAGGGATCCGCTTCACACTATCAAATGCAAGTTGAAAACAAAATCTTTTAATGAACGGTACATTTGGACTACAGCGGAGATGTTATTTAGTGTCTTTCTTTTGTAAACTAGGCGAAAAGTCCGAGCTACCTGTCGTCTACAATGTGACAGCTGTCGTTGCGTATGTGACGTGAGCTTTATAGGACAAAGTCGATTCCGTTTTACCTCCATGGCGACCTTCTATTTAGCTCTAACTTTAATCGCGGCGGCGTTTTGGAGCGTCGATGGCGAGCCCCGAAGTCTGGCCCCGAACACGACGTCGGCCGCCGCGGCATCCGTCAGCCACGATGACGACGACGGCGGTGGCGGCGGCGACAACGGCACCCACGCCGCCGTCGGATTCCCGACTTCTTCCGTCATGCCGCATCTCCCCACGCTCAAAGTGCTCGTCATTTGCACCTGCGTGTTGACCGGGGCTCTCATCACCTGTCTGCTCTTCAAAGTGGTCAGGTGAGCGCGCAAATCTTTGGAGTGTTGTCGAAAAGGGCAAATTTCCTACGTGAGCGTGCAAGCGTGTGTTTGGCAGACTTTGCTTGCGTGAAATGTCTTTTGACCCAATTTGGAGCATGTGATTGTGTTCAAGGTCTCTTTCATCATCTTCTTACAAAGAGCCAGTTGAACTGGGTCACTTTGAAATTAGGGATGCAGATTTTTCTCTTATCGGAGGAGGAGAATTATTTGACCTGACATTTTTTTGTACCAGTCATCAAATGTGCATTTTATTCAGTTAAAGAATTAATTGTGGGCAATGCTTGGTGGAGAAATCCTTGTTGACTAACAGTGATGAGACTTTTTCCTAGTAGTTGCTCACTACGGCTCAAAACAGATTTGGGCCCTTCAAAAAAATCAGCAGTGGATTTATTCAAAGTTTTACCCTGTAAAAATGTTGAAATATTGACTTTTTTTTGCAGATCTGGGAGGAAAATCAGGAAAACCCGCAAGTATGACATCATCACCACCCCCGCAGAGCGAGTGGAGATGGCTCCCCTCAACGACGAAAACGACGACGAGGACGACTCCACTCTGTTTGACGTCACTTACAGGTTTGCTCTTTAAAATATTTGTTTTGTGTACGGCAAATAATAAAGAAGATTTTGCATCCATTGAGTGTGATGGTCAACGTGCTCCAATCAAGTCGATTCGAACTGTCCGAGTGTGACTTTGGGCGCTTCATGGACTGTTTTGAAGGGAAGCAAAAAAGCCAAGGTCTCATGGAGCCAAACTTGTTCCGCAGAAGCGGCCGCCATGGGATGTTGACACAAGGTTTCACCCTTCCGTCCTTCCCATTGTTACTTGGCGTGTGGGCGCTTCCTCAAAAGGAAGATCCGGCGTCCTGTTGACGCCATCCTTGTCCAAACTCACTTTGGCCTGCTTTCTCGCAGGTGAAGTGGCCACCCAGCAAAATGTGAGCGACCACCTTCCTTCTCCTTTTGGATGGACCCGCGCAGCGCCTCGTCTTTGGTCTGGCACGAATGGAATCGTCTTGTTGTTGTTGTTCATCTGCATTTTTCACACTGGCTCGGTCGTATCTGATCTGGACAATCTGATCTGCGCAACACGAGCCACATTGTGCACATTTGGAAATCTGTCCACAGTACTAACTTTAGTGCACTCTTATTAAAAGATGAGCCTCTCAATATTTTTTGGTGAACTAATTTGCTGCTATCTCTGTTCTAGATGAAAATTTTGCTATATTTGTGTCGTCATACCATTTATGTATTTTTGTTGTTGTTACGACCAAAACAAGACTGTCTACTCTTTGTATTTTAAGTTCAAACATTAACGATTATTACGAAGGCAAAAAAAAGTTTTTGTTCTGATATTCCTCATCCTGTGACGCAGTTCGTAATCAACCTCACTTTTCTCCAATTCCTCATTGAAGATGATCCAATCCAATAATTCCTGGTTATGTGTGATTTATTTGAAGAGTGCCGTTGATTTGAGATGAGAGGCGTCCTTTCCTGCTTAATTGCAATAACTCTGTGAAATATTGCCACAGTCGTCTCTCTTTGTTTCCCTTTGTGAAATAAAAACACCGGTTTCAATTCTTGTCACGTTAACATGACTATTTTTTTTGCATCACAAAAATACATTCATATTGTCGTAAATAAACACGGAAATGTCCTTGAGTCAAAGAACCAGGAAATCAATCTCCAATGAATGTGGGTGAATCTGACACAATAGATCTGAGAAGATAGACCTTGTACATTCATGGAAAAAAAAATAAAAAAACATTCTCAGCATAGGAGCTCTTCAATGCTGCTGGTCTTTGCAATCTTTTCACTAAGTCTGTGCAAACATGACTGTGTGGCCAGCTGCTACACTTCTACTTTGTTTCTCATCCGGAGGGGGAGGGGGGGGGGGGATCAAATAGTACATTTCCCCCTTTCTTCATTTGCCTCCCCAGGCAATGCAACATGATTCCTGAATTGAATAATGGACGCCCTTGTACAGACAGATTTTCTGTTGTGGCTTGTAAGCTCCCTCTAGTGGTGAACCAGGGAAACACATCTCAGCCCAAGTACAGTTTAGTTGTATTTAACTTGTACAGTTGATTTTTGTTTTACCTCAGTCATCTGGCCTCTTCTTTGGGAGCTTGGAAAGTCCTCTTGATCTTCAAACCACTTCCATTTAGGTTCAAGTGTGGAATTCTTTTCTTTTACTCTGACTTCTTTGGGAACTTCTTGCTCTTCTAAAACAGGGTGAGGAACCCCGGTCCTGCCTGATCATTTGAATCAGGTGTGTTGCGGCAGGGAAACGAGTAGGTAGTGGCTCCGAACCAGGGTTCCCCGCCCACCCCTGTGCTAATGGCTTCAGGTGCCAGTCAAATGACTTCTTCATTCATGTTCAAAATAAAATTCAATAACTTAGACTTACTATGTTGGTCATGGTGATGACTATCTTGGAGAACCAAGGTTGTTTTTTTTTTTGTTTTTTTCCGAACCATTGTCTTCTCAATGTTGTCAAAAGCTGCTTTGTAAATTGAAGGTCAAAAATCTTGCGAACAAAGTGGAGTCCCACAGCAATTAGAGAAAAGAAAACAGACAAAAGCAAGCTGACGTGAGCGTGCGTTGCCTGCATGCTCCGTGTTTCCATGGTGATATTCCTTCCACCTGCTGGCTGGCTGGCTACTGGCTGGGGAGCTCCTTTGAGGGTCCCGGCTCCGGCTCTGGCTCCGGCTCCGGCTGGGCGTCGCAGCTGGCGGTGTGAAGCCGCAGCGCCCCCTGTCGGTGCAAAGCGCTAAGCGTCCGAAACTCCAGCGGCATGGTGTGCGGGCTGGAACTGGACGTGTACTGGTATTTGAGAGCGTCATAGTAGTGGTACTTGACCGCCTTGCCCGCCGGGTCGTGTGAGAAGGGCCAGAAGCCGTAGAGATGGATCTCCTCGCAGAAGCGGGTCGCCAGCGTGTACATGAGGAGCCCTGTGGTCGGACGCTTGATGTGGACCCCATTGGTCAGCCAGTAGCTGCAAACAAAGACAGCAAATTCTTTGATTGATTGCAGACCAAGGTAGAAGCTCTGCTATGCTTTTGATCTTTCATTCAGGAGAAATCTTGGCTGGCATTTGTGGTTGCGCTCGGAACATAATAGCCGAAGCTTGGTGAAAAACCACAAGGTCGGCGAAGCACTCACTTCACAGCTTTATACAAAAAAAAAAAAAAGCAAAGGCCTTGGTTTCCGTCAGCGAGAACATGGAGTGATAAAGCTGAGCGCGCACACACACGGTTAATGGTAAAAGTGGCGGCGGCGGCGGCGGCGGCGCTTGTTAGCCGGCCCGTGGAAAATGGCATCATTTGCTCCCTTTCTTTTTTTTAATGAGGGAGAAAAAGGGACAAAGAGACAGTCATGTGAAAAACAAAAAAGGCAGCCTGAAGCAGACGGTGGATTGAAATGCTTCAAAGAAAAGTTTGAGCAGCTTGAAATCAAATCAATGCAAATCATCATAACAGAGACAAAAACACCAAAGCTCGCTGATTATTGGTGAAATGTCTCGCTGTTGAGCCGGCCGGCTACACGCGGGAAATCCATAAATTCACATTTTGCTCAGATGGGAGCCAATGAAATGTTGATCAATGGCCAAAGGTCACAGCTATTGCACTCTGAAGACCCAATTAAAGGAAGAACTTTGGTATTTTTCAACCCAACAAATCAGCAAAATCACATTGCGGCACTTTTGATCAATACGGTCCAGCACCCTCGGCGGATTGGATTGGAACGTTATTTACCGAACGCTGCATCTTTTTGTGTCCACGCCAAAGCAATAAAAGTAGTACTTTGGCACAAGCCCGTCAGCTTTAATTCACTGATTAAAACGGTGCAAAAATTCCTTACCCTCTGACGGCGTGCAGCAGGCGCAGGGACGGGAAGGCGGTGCGTACGTCGGCCGTGTGGCGCAGGATGAGGCGCAGGGCCCACTCCACGCGCTCCTCCCCCCCTTTGGCCATGAAGGCCGGGATCCACAGCACGCTGCCGCTCAGGCTGCCCAGCCGCCGCACGAAGCGCCGGCGCCACTCCTCGTCCGCCAGGTCCCGGAAGGCCCGCTGCACCACCGAAGGGTTCATGGTCACCAGGTGGGTCCGACGACCCACGTCCTGCGCAAATTCCTCCACCGGCGCCAGGTTGCACCTTCACACATCACCCTCCTCATTATTATGCCCGGCGTGTTGCCGACTCATGACCTTTACTCATGAGCGTGCGGCGGGAGAAAAAAAAAAAAGAGGATAAGCGCAATAAAAAGGTTGTGGCCCTTCTTCAGCCAGCCAGCCAGCCAGCCAGCAATCAATCAGCAGGATGTTAGCAGAATAGCAAGCGGGCGTGGGTTTGCATCTCCCGTCACGCGAGCCCCTCGGGCAGATTGATGGCTCCCCATTGACACCAGAAAATAGGGATGAATTGCGCAATCTGCCATTCTCGTGATTAAAGCCGAGGCGAGCGAGGAGGCTGACGCTTTGGCAGATGAGAACGGGACCCCTGAGAGAGCGCATCTCAAATGCACTTGTGCAAAAAATCAAAAGTCAACTTTAGGAATAATTGCGCTTTTAATCGCACTCCCTCCCTCGCTCTCCTGACACCGGCTTTCAAACTTCAAGAAGAAAAAAAACAGCACTCCAAAGCACAATGAAAAGGGAGACGGGATTCTCAATTAAATTGGGAGGAGATAAAGCCAAAGCCAATTTGCTATTCCATTTCAATTACGGCCTCACCCAGTGGAAATTTCCACACTTAACATGGCAAAAAGAAAAAGCTATCCAACGCAAGGATGACTGCATGCGGCCGATTCAAGTTTTGAAATTGTATTGATTGATTTCTTTCTATTATTGATTTTTTTTGGGTTGTAATACCGCCGACCACCACTAGATGGCAAGCACGTGATTTTATGCGGTACCTGATGACAAAGTCGTGGGAGTCGATCTGGGAGCCGCAGCCGCTGTCGAGCAGGATGCCCGAGTTGCCGACGATGGCGCACAGCCCGTAGCGTCGATTCTTCATGGGCGACACGCTTGGCAAAAGCCGGTGGAGATTCTCAGAGATGTTGGTGGTGCTGTGGCGGTCAAAAACGTAGTGGACCACGTCGCCGGGTCTCAGCGAGCCCTTCAGGATGGAGATGTCTCGCTCCGGGTCCAGGAATCTTAGCACGTTCTTCCTGCGGGGGGACAAATATGCTTTGGCCATGATTTGAGCTTGAGCGATATCAAGTGCGGAAGTTACCTGATGATCTTGGAGAGGGTCCTGTTGAAGGTCCAGTCAGCTGTTGGCAACTTGGCGCTATTATTGTAGGCCGGCTGAAGGAGATTCATCGCCGCCCGTCTCGGCGAGGCGGTGCTGTCCACGTGTGTCGCCGCCGTCGTCGTTCTACATGCGCACACGCGGGATTTTTTTTTTTCCAAAACTATTGGAAAAGGTCAAACTACCAGAGACTAGTTTGACATGAGAAGCTAAACATTAGCTTCATGCTAATGACAATTGCAAAAGTAGCATCAATATTGCTTTGAATTGTGTGACATTTGCCAAACTTCAGATACGTCACAACAAAATGGATTTCATCATCAAGTCATTTCAATGTGGTTGCCGACACAAATTCGCGGTTTGGCACTTGCGGATTGGAGAAGAGCCTTTTTTTTTTTTTTTTTTTTCTCGGCCCGCAAATAGCAGCTGCCTCCTCCAAATCAAGTGTCAGCAGATATTCGGCTGCCGATTGACAATTAGGCGGAAGCGGATTCCCATGGGCTTTCCGTGGCAGGTGCGTTACAGACCTGCGTGCTTTCGAGAAGAGCCGCTTCATCTTTGACCCGCCGCTATTTCTGAGAAGAAAAACAAAACAAGTATGATGAGGCACGTCTTGCGTTCCTAAGCCTGGGAGAAGAAGAACGAATGAAGGTGAACGGCAGGAATGGAGCGGGGATTTTTAGACCAAGCCACCGTGGGCCCCTTTGCAATGGCAATTAGCCGAGACGGAAACGACAAAACCAATGTGATTCGAGAATGGCTCTGATGTAACCAGGAAAACAAACACCAGTCATTCAGCTAGCGAGCACTATAATTTGACTAATAGCATAATTGCCTAAATTGGATACATGGAGACCTTTTTTTTTTTTTATCTTGTACTTCACTAATATATGATTTCATTATTTTTTTAGAATTAATAGTAAAAATATATTGAAAAATGAAATAGAATCAAGCATTTTACAAAAGCTGAAACGAGCTCCAATTGTATTTGCTAATGCAGGAGCTGGCCGGAGCTGGCCAGAAGTAACCCAATCTCCCCCCGTCCTGTCCTCCCCCGTCCGTCCATTGTTGGAATTGTATTAAGCTGCATTCAGCCGGTGGTCAAAGTGCTTCTCCTTCATCTTTTTTTGTTCCCCTGTGACAAATCACAAGTCGATACGGGCCCATTACGCGCTCCCAAACCAATCCTGAAAGGGAAATGAGGGGCTACCAATGAAGGCTTCTGCTAAATTAAGAATTCTTGCATGTGCTTCAAAATCAAAAGTGGGCCGTGCGTGTGTGTGTGTCACTGGGGCGATTGGTGCTGCACTGCTTAAAAATTCTATTCCAGGGAAAAAAAGAATGAAAGAGCAGCCTTTTCTTTTCTTGTGCAGACTTGCCCTCCTTTCTTTCTTTCTTTCTTTCTTTCTTTCTTTCTTTCTTTCTTTCTTTCTTTCTTTCTTTCTTTCTTTCTTTCTTTCTTTCTTTCTTTCTTCCTGCGAGTGTAGCCCGATCCGGTCGGATCCAATCCGATCCCACGTGCACGCAAGCTGCTGCAAGACAAATAGGCGTGCACGGGGACCCATCCAGCCATCCAGTCAGCCATCCAGTCAGCCATCCAGTCAGCCATCCAGCCAGCCATCCAGCCATCCAGCCAGCCAGCCAGCCAGCCAGCCAGCCAGCCAGCCAGCCAGCCAGCCAGCCATCCATCCATCCATCCATCCATCCATCCATCCAGCCGGGCTCAATATCATCCACCGCCTCGCATAACCAAACAACAAACCACAAATAGCAAAGTACGTGTTCTCTTCTTTGTTTGTTTTTTCTTTTGAACTTCACGACCTGTGTGGTAGCTTTCTTTTGGAAAATATCAACTGCACCAATGAAAATGTGCATTTGAGGGAAGAAGAATGTCTTTGAAAATCTTGACAATTTCCTGAGATGTTCCCAAGAGGTCATCTCATCCAAGAGACCAATGGTGCCATAGTTGATGTTCATTTTTACTTTCCCCGTTGTATGGTCAAACCTGAATTTCACATTCAAAAATTCAACCAATGAAATGGAGTATTTTGGAATGGATTCATCACATTTCCATTCATTTCAGTGGGGAAAAATGATTTGAGTTACAAACAACGCAAATGCTCACTTGTCAGTGAATATTGAACACAATGGATGGAACACATGAAGAAGCATTTACTCACGAGGCTTCATGCTTTTCTCCTTGTTCCACTTGTGAGATATCATCAATGATGAGAAGAAGCACGAGGAGAGTGACAAAGAGGAAAAAGAGCGTGCGTGATGTGGGCGTCATGATCCGGGCTTGGGGGACCGCCGCAAGTCCGGCAGCTGGCATCCCCCCCGCGTTCACCTTCTTCTCCTTCGCATGTCGACCGACGGCTGGCTGGCTGGCTGGCTCGCTGGCTGGCTGTCCTGGCGTGCGCGTCTTTGTTGTGACCGGGGGGGGGCTCCCAACCAACCACCCACCCGTGCTGCAGTCCAATCTAAACGAGGCGAGCCCCCCCGCCCCTTCCGCCGTGAGTGCTCGTTCCCTGGTCCAACTTTCAAAGCGGGCACCTCCAGAGGCGGTGTTGGGGGTGTGTGTGTGTGGGGGCGGTTCGGTGATCTGGACCACATGCTGTCTTAAAGGCGCAGGCGCGCCATCCTCCTAGCACTAGTTCTGCTCCACGGCGGGCAGAATAAACAACAAATACTCCACTTCATTCTTTGAAAAAGTCTTTTATTTCCAGAGCAAAGTAAACTGCATAGAAAAAGAGTAGGAAAAGGTCCAAACTAGAAGTGCAGCGAGATCAGTAGCAACTCTTGACACGGCAAGAAGAAATAGGATGGTTTGCGCATGCGCACTCGGTCCTGTTGGGGGCTTTTTAGCTCGCACAGAAGTCATTTGCTAGTCTCACGGCAATAAACCATGTGCTGACAGAGCGTTCTGGGCCCCTTCAAGAGAAATAGATTTATCTCTTTTGCATTTTCAAATACACACAAAAATAGGACTTTTCATCTCCTAATGCACTCCTCCGCCTCATAATCTCATTGATACGATATATATATCTCTCTCTCTATATATATATATATTTATATATGCTCCCTTATTAAGACAAATGAGGCTGATTAAACTGCTGTGACAGCAAAGCCGTGTGGACATTGCCCACATTTGCTCCAAACGTGGATCCAGCATGAGAACGGCAACGTTTTCACAAAGGTCCAAGAGGCCACCAGAGAGAAAGAAAGAGAGCGCCAGCAAAAAGTCCCGTTGGCTTGCGTGCGCTACAATGACTTGGAAACGTTTGCTCGGCCACGTACAGTAAAGCAGCGCCGCCGCCGCCGTAACTTTAGTCTTCTGCAAATACGCAAAGGGTTTGCCTCGGGACAAAATTGGGAAAACAATTGGAAGTTTGCAAGGAAAAGATGAGGAGGTGAACAGAATAAATAGATGGCATTACACCTGTCATCATTTCAAAAGACAAATATAGACAAAAGTCACAACCTTACATAAAAGTCATCTCTCAAATATATTCTAAAGCATTCTTGAAATATTCCAAATTTTATCTTGCGATATTTTATTTGATCTAGTTGAGCAACATTTGAACTCTATTCTTGTAAATATTTCAACTTGGATTACCATTTCAAATAAGTTGTTGAAATTTATTCTTTGAACATTCCAAATATATATACTTGTAAACTTTATTGCACGGGTCCGGAGAAAGCAAGTGCACAGAAGCTTAAAATAGTCATCAACGTTATTCTTGTAACATTTCAAATTTCAGGAAATTCTTAACGTTGAAAGCTTGCCATGGGAATTGACAGGAATAAACCGAGGATTTATTCAAATGGACTTTAGTTACTTCTATTGACCTGCATTCATGGAGAGGCCGTCATGAAAAAGGTTTGCAATTGCCTAAATGTGCCACAGGAGGGCGACAAAACAACAGCTTGGTGGCAATTGCAACCCTTTGATAGGTTTTAAACTCAAGTCAAATGACACCAGGTGGCGCCAGAATAGAACGACTGACTTTCAGTGAATGACGGTGGGGAAATAAAATAAATAGAACGACAAAAATCCCCCACTTTATCTTTCCCATGGAAACGCGCCATAAAACTTTGCTCGGATGTCCACCGAGCGAGCGTCAGCAAAAACGGACCCTTGCCCGTTGAGGATGACCGTGTCGGTCGGTGGCCGTGAAATAGGGCAAGGGACCATCGAGTTCCTCGGCCAAAAGCCGGATCCTATAAAACGGACTCCATGTTTTCGCAATACTCGTGGTCCCCCAGGTTGTAGATGAACTGCGTCCGGTCCACTTTGGGAGCCTCCGAGAGCGACGGGTAGAAGTCGCCGGGCGTCATGTAGGCCTCGTGGCTCTTGATGTAGGTGTTGTAGTTGCGCCGCAGGCAGTACCAGGTGGTGGCGTACAGGAGGAAGGCCACCACCTTCAGGACGATGGCCAGGCTCACGTAGAGGCGCCGATACGACAGGTTGTCGTACAGCAGGCACGCGCCTTTGTCGCCGCAGTCCGAGCTCCAGAACAGGCACGTGGAGTCGATGGCCGCCCCGAAGATCAGGGGAGGCGGGATGAAGCCTGGGGGAACCAACACGATATATCTATTTTGGTTTTTGAAATGTTCCGATCTCTGGCAAAAATAATCTCACCCAAGAGTCGCAGCAAAAGGAACAAGACGCCAAGCGCGTAGGACTTGAGCTCGGGAGTGACGGTCCTGATGAGGACGATGACGGAGGGCGTCTGGGCCATGGCGCCCACCAGGCTGCACACGCAGATGATGCACAGGAAGACCAGGAAGGCCTCCTGGCAGCCGGCCGTCGGACATTTGCCCGCCACCGCCGTGGCCAGCTCGCTGTCGGAGGAGACGCACGCGCAGCCGCTCATGTTCTGCGTGCGGGAAAGCAAATGAATGAGAGGAAGGTTCTGGGGCCAGAAATGAATGAGAGGAAGGTTTTGGGGCCAGATGTTCGACGATCCAGTGTGAGCCACCTGATCTTGGTTGCGCGTGCATCCGGCGAAGCAGGCCGACAGGTAGGTGACGCCGTTGGAGCCGCACACGGGGCTGATGGACGACGTGAAGCAGTTGCACTCACTGATGCACGCCGCTTCTGGCTTCTTGCCCACCTGCAGCGTGCTGCAGGTGCGCGCGCGCGCACACACACACACACACACACACACACACACACACACACACACACACACACACACACACACACACACACACACACACACACACACACACACACACACACACACACACACACAACACGGTCGCCCGCTCAAAAACAACACCGGGCCAAAATCCAAAAAGACGGTCATCGATCAAAATGTTTTGATGTGCTCAAGAAGACGACAGGAAAATGGCTCGAATCAAATATGGAGCAGTTGTGGCCTGCAGTGACCATAAGCAAGCACCTTCAGACTCCAATGAAAGGGCTCACACCTCAGAGGCCGCCACAAAACAAAATGGACCTGTTGGATTTCTTCTCAACGGTACAATGCTCTCAATTGCCACGAGATGGCGCCAACTAACAGAAAATGGAAAGGAAGGAGGGAGGCAAGGCGGCTTCTTACTTGTTGCCGTACATGACGGTGACGCCGGCCACGGCGCCCGTGTCGCAGCCCAGGAAGAGGAAGGAGACGTAGCAGGCGCTGGAGACCAGGTTGACCAGCATGGCCATGCGGATGGCGCCCAGCGCCGACAGGTTGAGCTTCTTCACCAGCAGGCCTCCCATGAAGATGCCCAGGCAGGCGCACGGGATGGCCGTCATACCTGCGCAGCCACGCCGGCCGGTTACACGCCGTCTACATGCCGTTTTGCTTTGGGAGCACAGACCTAGCAGCTGGTTGGCCGAGGTGGTGGTCAGGTTGAACTGCTGCTCCAGGTATTTGCCCAAAAAGGCGGCAAAGCCGGCCACCACGGCGATTTCCATGCAGGCGGCCAGGATGATGCAGGTGAAGACCGGGTTGGACAGCAGGTGTTTGGTCACCTTGGGGATCACTGCCGACAGGAAAGGGGGCGGGGCAAAGACACAGACATTTGGGTTTTCAAGAGGCTCGCATGACAATGAGCCAAACGCAGCCAAACGGAGTTAATGGCTTACTCTTTCAACACTTTTTGTTTTCCCATCTCCTCAGCTCAATATTTGCTTGACTCCTCCCACAAAAAAAGAAATCAAGGCTCACCCCGGAGTTGCTGGAAGCAGGTGGGGCCGGCGGAGGGCCGAGTGTCGCCGGCGGCGCCGTTGCTGGCCTTGGGAACGTCGGGAGACAGAGGAGCCGGAGCCAGCATGGCCCGCTCGCCGTCGGCGGCGGCCTCGTCCCGCTCCTTGCCGGGCAGCGACTGGGGGAAGCCGAACATCAGCAGCGCCGAGCAGAAGAGCAAGGCGCCGCACAGGAGGAAGCCCGCCCACCAGGCGCCGATCCAGCGCGGGTCTTCCGGGGTGATGCCCAGCTTTTCTGTCGGCACGAGCGGCACCGGGTCACGCGGGGCCGCTCTGGCTGCCGCACGCCGCCAGGGCACTCACCCGTGTCGATGAAGATGGCGTCCACGTAGAATTTGGTGCAGACGGAGCCTAGGATGAAGCCGCAGGCGGGCCCAAAGACCAGCGTGGAAAAGAGGATTCCTGCGTGCAAAAAGAGCCCACGCATCAATTGGAAAGCCCACCTCTGCCAGAACATTTGACTTTGTGGAAATAAAGTGAGAGAAAATATGTCTGGGATTGAATTAGCATAAAGGCTGTTCTTTTTTTTTATTTTTTAATTCGCATAGAATGAATGAACAAGTATCCAGCCCTGACGATGTGTTGGCATTGCTCTTATCTTGGCGTGCAGTTGAAACTTGTGGTTAGCAGCCACACGTACACAGAAAGGCCTCTTCCTTTTAGCTAACCGTTCCGGTTTGAGAAGGGGAAGAGAAACACCTCCGCACGTTCGAAAGCGCAGTCGGCGAGCCCATGTTACCGCGGCGTAGCAACACACACGTGAGCGAGAGGCCCGGCCCGGCCCGTTAGCGGAAACTCATTTGTTGGCGTTGTCGTCAAGCAGCCCCGCAAATGATCCTCCCGTTTGTCGACGTCAGACCAACCTAATTCAATAAGCGAGATCTGCTCTCCTGTTTTGGCCGCCATCTAATTTGTTTAGCGAGCAACAGGCCAAGGCAGCTGGCTTTGAAACGGCCGACAGGCGTTTTGATTCGAAACCCGACTCGACTGTGGTATTTGTCATCGTGCAAAGATGGCCGCCGTCAAGACGCTGTATGAAAAGTCCAAATCCTGGAAAGCGCCACAGAAACGTCGAGTGCATTCCGACCGCAGTTCATTTTGTGTTTTGGTCGCACAAAGCCAATTCCTTGGTCTTCTCCAGTAATCCCGCTCAAGTTGGCCGGCTAATCCGCCGAGCTAGATAAGCCTCGGCGGGCGGGCGTGCGGTCCACTTTCACGAGCGGGACCGCACAGAGATGAACGACGGGCTACGGCGGCCACGTGTCAAATGAACAACTGGTATCTTTTGTGTGGCAACTCTAAAAAAGAAATAAAGAGCTAGCACCAGTGGCCTTCTTTGACAAAACACAAACAGAGAGGGCGTCGGCTCCGACCGCACGGTGACGTTATGCAAACAGGCGGAAGGCACGCAAACGTCGCCGCCGCCGTCTCGTGGGATGACGAATGGCTGGCTGAGGATGCGCCGCAGGCGTCAGACGGCAGCTCTCACCTGCCACGTCAAGTGGGCCAGCCCTGTTCCAAGCGGCTTTCAGGGTTCATCTTGCGCTTAGACAACCTCTTTACATTCATTAGGCCAAGTCAAAAGTGTCGGGACGGGGACCCATTTCAAGCCGCTTTTGACAACATTGGGGACTTGATCAATTTGCGTCAATGCGGAAATATGATTTGACTTGCTAGCAGGTCACTGAACTCATTCAATTCCAAAGTCACCACTGCACTTCAAATGATTAGAAATAACGTTTCTACGAGCAACATGGTGTTGCTCAACATTTTGCATCTATTTTTTTTATTTTTTTATTCGAGATTCCTGCAGTGGCCCAATAGTTTCCTGTCGGGCAACATAATCCTCTCACAACAAATCATGGCGTCGCGGCGTCTCCGATGGCGCGGCGACCCCGCCGATCGTGCGGCCCGTGACCTAAATAACACGCTTAAAAAAGGCTCAACTCGCTCATGTTCACCAGCCTGCAAATAAAAAAAATAAAAAAAACTTTGTGCGCTCACTTCTAATCAGGCCAAATTTGGCTAAACCAAACCCTGGGCAAACTTCCGGCCGGGATGTCGTCTCGCCCAAACAAACGTGAGACGCTCAAATAAAAAGTGCAACAGATTGTAGGGGATTTGGATTTCAAGTGTCAAAGGGGACTGCCGCATTTCCTGCTAGCCTTTTGCTCCGCTTTCAAGGAACCAATAACGTGACGTCACTGTCCAACAAATCGTAACATCTTTCTTCTTGTTTGGAATGTACAAGAAAGACGTAGCAAAAAGTCAAATGCATTGACATTTTTACATCTGAAAGCAAATGACGACGCGTCGCTTGAAAACCGACTTTGTCCTTTTGTATAATTCAGAGGCGGTGTCAAGCTAGCTGTCTCGTATCGCAGCGAGACGACGAAAAGAAAATTCACTCAAGATAAACGCACGAGCAAAAGCGTCAAACGCAGACAGTTAAAGCCTGCGATGCCATCGCCGCTAAAAATAGCCACCGTTTTTGCGCTGAAGCTAAGCTAGCGGGTTGCGGAAATGACAAAGCAACCTATCACGAAAAGAAAAGGGCTTAGCAATGAGTTGGTCGGCCATGGAGGCCAATGCCATTAGGAGCCTTTAAATTGACCTGCAGGAACATAATCTGCTGAGTCCAATTAACCTCGTGTCAGGAAGTCCCGATTGACCTCAACCGATTGCCGGGCTCACGTTTACCCAAAGGACTGGCCGAGATGATACAAAGATGCGGAATTCCACATTTGTTGGCATTCCCCCTCGAGATGTTTGCTCGGGGGCCGAGACAGAGACAGACACTGCCCGCATTGTTAGCCGGCCGCGCGGTGGGCGGCGCACGCTAACGGGACGACGACTCGTCGTCGGGATTGAGGAGACATCAAAATATTTTGCTCTTTTCTCCACAGAATCGTTCGGAGGCAACGTCAGCACGCAGTTTACGGCGAGGCCCGAAAAAGCCATTTTGGATCTAATCCTTCAAGATGACATTAGCGGGCGGCGAGTTTAAGTAGCTTAGCCAAACGCCCGGCTGGAGTTGGAGCACTTGAGCAGGAATCATGAAAGGACTCTCCAGATCCTTTTGTCACAATGACGAGCAAAAAAAAAAAACGGCGCATGCTCTGGGCGCGTCCCGTATATATTTATGCTCCTGTGGGAAGAGCCAAAATTAGCAGTGGCCGCTGAAAGGTCAGAGAGCGCTGGGAATGGATGAAGGGGGGGGGGGGGCACATTTACTCGCTTGGAGCTCGTGGAAGAAAAAGCAGAAGGTGGGGAAGTCGGAAAAGGCTGTGAACGCTGTGAGAAGCTCGGACAGCAACAGGCAGGCAGACTTTGCCAGAACTGCTTTTGACTTGTCCCCGAGTTGTTTTTCACAAGCCTTTGTGGTATGCACGCAGGGCCCCGCCCCGCCCCGCCCCGCCCCGCTCACTGC
Source organism: Syngnathus leptorhynchus (assembly GCF_054491065.1). Classification (NCBI taxonomy): domain Eukaryota; kingdom Metazoa; phylum Chordata; class Actinopteri; order Syngnathiformes; family Syngnathidae; genus Syngnathus; species Syngnathus leptorhynchus. The sequence goes on along the minus strand of NC_141200.1, from coordinate 769,526 downwards.
CATCTCACACATGGGCAAGCCGCTTGGCATTCCTGCTGCACGCAGCAATTACAGCTAGCGAGCTAGCGAGCTAGCGAGCCGGTCCCTCCCGACTCGACTCTCACTGCGCCTCGGTCAAAAAACTTGGAGCCAGAAATGCAGCAGAACTGCCAAAATGCTGTCGTCTAAAAGATAAAAAAAAAAACCACTGAAAAATACAAAATGAAAAGCAGCTTTAAGGTTTGTGTCTCATTTAAGTTAGCAAGTGCTCATCCGACCGCATGTCCACACAAGCTAAGGTTGCATTGCTATCAAGACATTATTGGAATCTTCTTGCCAGTCACAGCTCATCTATCTGTTGGCCAACAGGTTAGCTGCCTTCCACGCACGCACGCACGCACGCACGCACGCACGCACGCACGCACGCACGCACGCACGCACGCACGCACGCACGCACGCACGCACGCACGCACGCACGCACGCACGCACGCACGCACGCACGCACGCACGCACGCACGCACGCACGCACGCACGCACGCACGCACGCACGCACGCACGCACGCACGCACGCACGCACGCACGCACGCACGCAGCTGCTTAACCACAAAGTAAACACACGCTGGCTGGCCAGGCCACATCGGACGAGACTAAGGTTGGCAAGTGCCAAGTAGCGCACGTTGCTAACGCGCCCGCTAGCCTGCCTGCCTGCCTGCCTGCCGTCTGCTAAGCATGTGTGAGCTTGTGAGCAAAGTCAACTCGCTGCCGCTCTCTATTTTCTCTCCAATTTTCTTCAAAGCGCTCCGAAAATCCTCCTCAAATGCCGTGCCAGGATGTAACGTCAGTCAGATGACGACTGGATTAACTTGGATTGTTTGGAAATCCACCACAGCGCACATCAGGTCTTTTTTTTTTTTTTACACGTTATGGTCGCGGAGACGCAAATGGTACGCGGCTAAAGAATGCAAATAAAGCGCACCTCGGGGAGGTGAAGGCAAATTTCAGACAATCTCCTCCATTCATGCGGCCGGGACCACATGACACGCCTGCGGCGGCGGGATTAGGACCATCAGCTGAGCGCCACTCAATAGCGCATTGTTCCCCGCTCGACGCTCACTTTTGCTGCAGCTTATCCCAGCGGGACAGGAGCCGGCGCCTGGCAAAATCCAAACGCCCCCCCCCCACCACACACACACACACACACGTTTCCTTGTTGCCGAAGGGGGCGGGGCTTCTAGGATGTTTTCACCTTTCAGTACGGCTGGCTATCAAGGTGCTTTTGGCAGAAAACGGAAGGTCACGGCTCACCTATGTAGAGAGACGAGTCTTTCTTCTTGACGTGGTCGTCGATGTAGGACACGCCCAGGGGCTGCACCGGCGTGGTCCCGATGCCGAGCAGCACCTGAGCGCCGATCAGCAGCAGGTACATCATGTTGGTGTTGGTCCTGTTTGCGCACACGGCGTCCTCGGCCATCTGGACGTCCTTGCCGCTGGCGTTGGAGCACACGTCGCGCCCCACGTCCGTCCTCCACGTGTCGCCGATCTCGTACTGTTTGGTCAGAAACTCGGGCAGGGCCGAGAGGAGGGCGCCCAGCGCCATGATGATGCCGCCGCAGCCGATCAGACGGGGCCGATGGGCCTTGGCGCCGAAGTAGCTGACGAAGAGGATGAGGGCCAGGTTGCCGATCTCAAAGCTGCTGGCGATCACGCCCACGTCGGCGCTTTGCAGGTTGAAGCGGCGTTCCAGCGTGGTCAGCACGCTCACCTGAAAGACAGCAGAAGCACTGGCGTGGTATTTTTTTTCTCTTTTCCTGCAGCCTTTCCTTGGAATTGTCATCAAGTTTACTCATTTCCCGTAGAAGGTGCCAAGCCAGATGAGGAAACTTATGCCTCGAGAAAAAGTTGTTGGTTTTTTTTTTTTTTATTGTGGGTGGTGGCGGGTGGAGCTTCCATGTGAACCACTGTGACACATCCAAACATTCCTCAGACTATTTTCAAATCAGTCCCAAACGGGCCTCCCCCATTTTCCATTCTCCCACTGGCTCCTCGATGAGGGAAAAAAAAATATAAAAAAATCAACGAGCGCTTGTAGCGTTGCAAGATTTATTTTTCCACTGATGTGATTGATTTTGGATGATCTTCTCAAGCGCTCATTTGGGTTGGCCACGTGACTCGAAAAGGGGAAGACATTAGATGGATGCTCCGATGGTTACCAACAAATCCTTTTCACATATCTTCACTTAGGAGTGACACTAAGTTGAATGCCCTTTTACGTGCCCAGCCTGCTCACATAAATAAATCAATAAATAAATAAATGAAATCAATAAATACATCAATAAGTGTGGCGTGGCATGAGCCGATCTTTGATTCTGACACGGGGTTACAATATTCCAATTAAAACTGACAATATTTAGGTCAATAAAATCAGCTTTCCCCATCAAACAATCGATTTTAAAAAATACAACAGTTGGTACAATTTAAATTGCAACTTTATGATTCAGTTTAAATTGTCACAGTGTTCCCTAGATTTCAAGTCCTTGGGGCTGACTAGCACCACCCAAAATGTAGACGTGTGACAATTTTCAAAGAAGTCGTTTTCACGGCAGCCCTCAAACAACTATGGCGTCTCGTCAGAGCGCCTCGAGCCTGATCGACGAGTTGACGGAAAACCACAAAGTCTCGCTTTTTTTCTCTGCCACTAGTTACAGGCCGCACTGGTTACTTGTGCACTTCCACCGAAACGGAGAAGACAGCCTGTCCAGAGGCAAAACCAAACATGGAGGGGAGGGAGGAGAAGGGAGAAAAAAAAAAAAAAAAAGCCCATCCACAGCTACGTCTCATCAAAAAAAAATGTTTAACAAGTTGCATGGCAACAAAATAAACCTTGCGCTGGGATGTCCCATGACCTCACAGCGCCGGTCTTGTCATTTTTCCGACTCCATCGAGCAGGCAATTTGGCCCAATTATTCAGAACAACAAAGCATCTGAATACATTTGGATTTAAAGACCTGTTTTTTTTTTTAAACTGCTATTTTCTTGCTGTTCGGGGCGGGTGTTGACCAAAAGCGACATAACGCAAGCTGGACGTATTCTTTGTCAGCTTGCTTCAAGCGTTTGTGCTCATTTGAGATAAAGACCAAAAAATAGAGAGAATTAAACGAATGAAGTGAAAGAACTTTGATGGTGCTAATTGCACTCCTGTGACTTTTGACTGGCGTGTTCCGCCGGCGCCCGACGTGTTGATTAAGCGCCTGATGCTAATTATCAGCTCACACAAAAAAACGGGCCGCCGTGATAGCCGGCCGGGATTGTCGCCGTGCTGGCTGGCTGGCAGCAGGCGCTTTTAGATCCCGTCAGCCAATTAGGGACTCTTACAGATAGCACGAGAAACTCACAAGGCAAAGCGGGTCGGGCGGGCCTGAGTTTTTCTTCCGGTGACGGTATACATTTGAGAGACATTTCTGGGCCAATCAATAAAATGCTGGCATCCTAAAGAAAGCCACTTCATCTGGAGACGCAAACACTTTGAGGTCATTGATTAGTTTGGCTCTTTCATTAAAGAAGGCAGCCAACATTTTTTTCTCGCTAATGATTTCCACAGAAGGAACGACGGATGGCACACTTGGGAGGAAGAAACAATATTTAGTTTGGATGTTGTTGACATACAATTCTTTCAGGTATCGGGTACTCGTCTCCACCGATACTAAAGGCAAAAAAAAAAAAAATCTGACGTGGAGTTAAGTCCTCCTTGGCAGTAGGTGGCGCAATACGTCACACATCACCCAAACATCATCAAGAAATCTGTTCAAGATTTTTCATATAACAAAAGTATCCGCATTTGCGATTGGTGAGCGAGGATCTGAACTTTCCAGATTGTTGGCCTTGGAAAAAGGAGCCAGCCGTATTGGGTGTGTTCAATCTAGCGGGCTTCTTATGGAGAAACACCATTGCTCACTATTTAACAGATACATTCTCCAGGCTGATCTTTTTATAGTCTGTGTACGTTCCTGAAGTTCTTGTAAACAGTCTCCATTCCTATTTCTGATGGTCTCCACGTTCCCTCCCGACTGAAGTACACCGTCGAATTTGCCTGCCTGCCTGCGCCTCAGCCTAAGTTTCCCATGGCCCTCGTTGGACAACGCCAAAGTTGTCCAAGCTCCTATTTTCGACGACACACTTTTCGCCACGCAGTAATTTGACAGTAGCAGCAGCAGCAGTTCCGTCCCCCCAAGTGAGCAAGTTGCCCATCCACCAGCCGTGCAGTGGGAGCCCAGGTAAACTCACCAGGTACGCTCCGACGGTCCCCTGCGCCAACATGAGAGCACATTCGGAAATGAGGAATATCTTGATATTTGAGAAGCAGGACGACTTCTTGCGGGGGTCGTCCACTTGCGGCATGTTGTCCCCGCCGCTCTGCTCCGACCCCCGCTGCTTCTTCACCTGCATGGCCGCCAACTTCCAGCCCAAGCAGCAGAAACAGCTCAGGGCGTCTACATCCGTGCACGAGAGCCGCCTCGTCGGAAGCTTTTACTCCCCCAACTCAAAAACTAAACAAAAATACGTCGCTCCGGTCTACTAGAGGAAGCCGAGCGGCACACGTCCGAGCACCTTGTTGGTTCGCCTAAACATCGCTGGCTCCCTTCCCTCCCGGAGGGTGCCACAAGACGAGCAGAAGGTCGCAAAGTGTCCTCCGCGTGGAGGCTCGGCTCGGCTCGACTGGTTTTGGCTCGGCTCTCACATTCTCAACTCTTCTTCGGGACTGTGAATGTGTGTCTCCCCGCCCCCTTGGAGGCTCATACTCGGGACAGACAGGAGGCGCGGCGAGACGAGAAGAGACGAGGCGAGGCGGGGGCGAGGCGAGCGCTCTGCGACGTACCCCGTCACTTGGCCCAGGGGACAAAAGACACTTTTTGGTTTGTTTATGTTTGTTGTTTTGACATTAAAAACAAACTCTTATCGCAATAAAAGTAGTCATATAACATGGACGTGTCTTTAGGGCGACAAAGGCGAAGTAGTCACGGGAACATAATAGTGACGGTTGGACGTGGAAATCACCTGACGCCTTACGATGACGTCACAAAGACTCATTAGTTTATGCGACTTTTTCAACGTTTCAAACATGTATACAAATAAACAAAGGTATACACGAACCACTAAATACATGATTAAAACTACAAATACATTGAAATAATCACACAAAAGGCATATAATGCCATTTCATCGTGACGTTTGAATTTCACCCAGGTCATAAAAGTAGACAGTGTACACTTAAAAGTAGAAATGATGTCACCCTTTGTGGGAGAGTATAAATGATGAATGCTAGATGACCTGCTTGTTTTTTACAGGCACCCTGGTGGATGGAAGTGGTGTCCTGCCCGGTTGGTTACATAGGGGAAGAAGAAGAAAAAAAAAAAAAAACAACTCTCTGATGATGCTAGGAAAATCACAAGTCAAGTCAGTTCATATCGTGCTGGTTTCAAAATGACTAAAGTACGCATATAACACTAAATGACAGGGTTGTGAGAGACGCTCGTGAAGTGTAACTCCCGATTGTCCAGATTTAGGGGAAATACAGTGTGTGTGTGTTTACTTGCAGCGGACATTTGGGAAGGCCACTCAGGTACTCCTGTCCCGATGGCGCTGGCAGGAATGTTTGAATTGTGTTTGGATTGTTTTGCCTGGAGAACTCAATGCTATTTTTAGCCTTTGTTAAAGGGTGTGGACAGCGGGAACCAGGCCCAGCCCGTCGCCAAGGCGGGGACGTCTCCAGGCTCACACGCTCGTACTTTTGGATATACTACTGTGGTATTGCGTTTCCTTTTTGAGGGGGCAAAACACGTGGCTGGATGCTATTCAACAGGAGACTGAGCAAGAAAACGGGCCACTGCAACCAATTAGAGGCCTTGCCGGACCAGTCGGTCCGCTTTACCACTTTTCAAAGGAATACTTCCGCCACTTTTTTTTACTTTTGACTGTGGAAGTGAAACAACACACAACTTGGCCTCGAGAATCCTGCTCGCTTAACGCTAACAAAACGCAAAAGGCTAACAAATACCGTCGTGAGTTGAACACAAGCAGTGACGCAACACACGTAGCCAGGCGAAAAAACAATACTCAGGCGGGCGTATATTCTTTATCCTCTGTGGAAAATGATTGTTACGATGAGTGAAAGATTTGTCTATGTCTGTATCGTACTGCCCCCTGGTGGTCAAGGCACACATCAGAAGAAGCACAGTATGGAGCTGGAACAGCATGCGTGTGTGTGTGTGCGTGTGTGTGGCTTGAGTTTCACAGGCGCCCAGGACAATAATTTAAGATCCCAAGTCGCTTGCTGTTTTTATCTCTGAGGTACTTTAAAACGCTTGTCAGTCTTCATTCGCAAGACAAATGGGAGCATCGTGGAGGGGTCAGGGGTCGCGCGAGGCAATATCAAACGCAGCACGCCGCCAAGGTGCGTACACGGCGGGCGCCCCTCCGAGTCAACCTGTGGCTCCTAAAAGGAATTAATTTTGTTTGCTAATAGCATCCCGTCTAAATATAGCCGGGCGCTGTCTGCTTCTTACATTTGCAAAGTCTATTTTTACAGCGCTATCAAGCGCGAGGTCGGCGAGCAGCGATAGCGTCTGCTCTGCTCCTCGCAGCAAACATTCAAAGCCACACGCTCCGTTTTTCTCTCGGGGGGAAATCAAGCCACGGGACACCGGTGCTGCTTTACTGAAGGCCTCGCTATTCTCTCTCTCTCGATATGGATCCAAATGAGATTGTTCCTGAAATGTCGAATCGCTGTCAGATTTCGCCCAAAACTGAATCCGGCCTTCTTTTTTTCCGGTGAGTCGTTGATAAGTCGATAAGATCCGTCCATCACCAGGCGACCGCTTTCACAAAGCAAAGCTCTCATTAGACAGCTGCGGCACAAGATGCAAGGGCGGCCCATTAGCGTGTCATTTCCCCCCCCCCCCCCCCGGCAGGAAGGAAGCCTTCACACTCACACCTTCACAATTACAGGATGAGAGCGAGGCAGCCAGCCATTGGGCCAAAAATACGCACTCAATTGCCCGAACTTCGTTTTCAATAAGAAGCAGGAAGTTCCAAAATGGCCACAGTCAAAAACCTTTTTGTCATTTGACATCTCACTGATGTGGATGAGTGAGTTCGGGAGGGGGGGGGGGGGGGGAGAAGTTCAGTTCAGTGCTGTGAAATCATCTCAGAGCCTCCAGTGGCAGAGAACCTTTTCCACACGGGGTCCAATTAGTCAGCGTTTCAACTTGCCAAACAATCCCAATCCAAATGTCAGCGGCTAAAATAAGCAAAAGGAGAAAGCGGCCCAGCTGCCGTCGCTTCCTACTCCACCAGGACCGGACCTCATCTTGTTCCCAAGCGCAGCTAGCTCTAACTCAAACTTACCCTCAAAGAAAAAAAAAAAAGAAGCCACTTTGCTCCCCACGAGAGTTGAAACGAGTCCAAGGTAAATGAAAGGCTTTGGCGCCCAGTGCAGATTCACATACTCGGCCATCGCTCAATCAATCTTTGCGACAAATGACCTCCCGTTTCAAACACTTGATGTTTTACAAAACGCCCTCCGCCATTTCGAACGTGGTCTGCCATACGGAGGAATCGGCGTGACGATTCCGACTGCCTTTCCTATTGTTGAGGTGTCACGCAACTTGAAACTCTCCACTGTCCTTAAATAGGTGCTCCCTTCTCTGCCGACTCGTCCATCTGGTTTTCGGCAGTTCATTTGCAAATGCTGAGCGGCTAAATGACACAAGCGACAACAACGGCCATCACCGTGGCGACGGCTGAGGCGTCGCCCACCGAGGCGTATCCTGTTTTCGGGCGAGGCGGCGTTTCCCACCATTCAACCATTTCTTACACAAGTGGCACCGGCTCAAATTTTAGGGCCACTTCCCAATTGGCCATTGAATGTCCAGCGCCACGCAGACATCGAAATGAGCACACCAAAATTAAAAGGAGGAGGAGGAAAGAAAAAAAAAAAAAAAGAAAAAAAGCACACCACCAGCACAGTCACACAACCTAAGGAGTGAGTGTGTGTGTGTGTGTGTGTGTGCGCGTTAAGCCCATAAGAAGATTTGCTTGTAAAGTTACACTCTGCTGCACGAGAGCAGCTTGAGGCTATTTAACTCTCTTCCCAAGCAAATAAATGTCATACCAAGAGAGAAATGACCGCAATTTCAACTCCATTACAGTTTTCCTCATGAAGTCTCAGTCTGCAGGGGCGCATTGATTTCAATAAGGTAAATGGAAAGCAGGGCACGCGCACGCGCGAGCGCGCACGCAGCTTCAGTTGCACGACGCTTCTTGATATATGCTGCTCTCTAGTGGCGAGTATTTTTCTCTTTTTCAGCTCAGCTTTTTGACAGAAGCTAACGTGGTCGTCATGGGAACGGAGAGCGTCCCATGGATTAAAAAAAAAAAAAAAAAGGAGCCCAAAACAACTTCCAAAGAAATGAAAGGTCAAGCGGCGTCCGATGGTCCAGATCCGGGATCCTCCTTCCTTCTAAGTGTGAAAAGGTAGAGCATCCCGGATGCAAAGGAAGTAGTACTCAAACTGTCCACTAGATGGCAGGAGAGCGCAAAGAAAACAAGCTTTAGAGTTGGGAGCGGCGCTTCTGGCTTGTTCGGAAACTCTGGACGTGGACGACGGGAAATTGTCACGTCACGTTTCCTGCGGCATCTTCAATGTTCCCGAAGTCATTTTCTTCTCGGCTTCCCATCCATTTTAGAGGGTCGTCCAGTTCTCGGGAACGTTACTGTGACACCTTTCCAGTTGATGCTCCCTTCGTGGCATATTTCATGCCGCCTTGGAAATGCTTTTTTTTGGCCTTCTCCTGACAATCCATTGGAGCTCTGATGCTGCAGAAGAAAACACTCAGAGTGTCCCCGTTGGCACGCACGCACGCACGCACGCGCGTCTGACAACAACGGCGTACTCGAGCACGTTCATTAACGATAACCTGACGCCACTTCAAGTTAAATTTGTTTCACCCAATCCAATACGAGCAGGTCGTCGTTAGCGGGTGCCGCCGAGCGCTCGGATTGAAGTTGCCATGGAGACCTTGTGACAAACACAGCAGGGGTCAAAGGTAGCCAAAGATGAAGAGGTAGGCAAGCAGGAAAAGACAGCAGACGTTACTCACACTTTCAGTCTATGAAAAAAACAAAAACGTTGAATGTGATTTCCGTCACGAAAAGTGTTTGGTCCAAATGATGCGGAAAAGATGTTGACGAGGCCAATCTGAAGCTGCTCAGCAACACACCGATGGCGACACCTTAGCGAGTCATCTAAAGAAGGCAGCTGCCACACGTTAGCCAGTGACATTTGCCGAAAAGTCGGCGGCTCGGCGCCGCGTGACACCCGGTGGCGCCTCGGCTCACAATTTGCGAGCTTTGCCAAATGAGGTCAAAATCCGCAAATGTTGATTCCATTCGTGAACTTGCTGAAATCCACACCGAGAGTGTGTTCTTTTTTTTTTACCGTCAAAATCATGGAGATCGGTGGACAAATCCTATTTTTGACTTGTCATGATGG